>NC_081318.1:101468335-101779210 GCF_026419965.1 Kogia breviceps
AGTTAGCTTTATTTATTTATTTTTTGGGGGGGTGTTTTCCAGATTTATTAAGATATGATGGAATTATACTCCAATTTTAAAAAATATAGTGGACATAGAACATTCTGTAAGTTTAAGGTGTACAACATGCTGATTTGCTGCACATATAAATGATGAAATGATTACCACATTAAGTTTAGTTAACACATTCATAAGCCCATGTAATTACAGTGTTGTGTGTGTGGTGAGAACATTTAAGATCTACTCGTCCAGCGAGTTCCAAGTATATAACACAATATTGTTCACTATAGTCTCCATGCTGAATATTAGATCCCCAGAACCTACTCATCCTCTAACTGGAACTTTTCATCCTTTGACCAACCTCTCCCCCTCTCCCCCATGCCCCAGCCCCTGGCAATCACCATTCTACTCATTTTCTACGAGTTTTTTTTTTTTTTTTAAAGATTCCACATAGAAGTGAGACCGTTCAGTATTTGTTTTTCTCTGTCTGACTTATTTCACTGACGATAATGCCCTCCAAGTCCTAGATGACAGTATTTTTTTGTGGATAAATAATGTCATCACTTTCAACTTCAATCTCTGTAAAATGGTAAAGTCGTGGAGTTAGAAGTTCCGTTATAAAGAAACTTCTAATAGGAATACAATTGTTAAATATTTTCTTTGTTGGAAGTGAGGATCTATTCATCAGGAGAAACATTTGTCCTAAGTATGAGTGTGTGTGTGTGTGTGTGTGTGTGTGAGAGAGAGAGAGAGAGAGAGAGAGAGAGAGAGAGAGAGAGACTTGTGAGAGTGGGACTTGGCTTTCTGGTGTGTGATCTTGAGCTTTCCTGGCTTCTGCACTCCTTCCCGAGCACACTGAAGATTGGACGCTTTCTCAGCTCAGAAGTGCAGTCTCTGCACCCTGACCTAGCCTACCTACTAGCATGTTCTGTGTCGCACTCCCAGGCAGAAGTCAACGTCACTGAGACAGAGTTCTATAGCAGGTGGTGCTTAATCTAGCTTTTGCCTCCCTGGGCTTGGAATTTCTCATTCTAATCATTAGAGCCCGTGAAGAACAGGTGTATTAACACGAGCGTAATACAGCCACCGCGTATTAAGTTTTCATTCCGTGTCAGGCGTTATGACTGTAAAGCTGTGCCTAAATGTGGGTGTCATGTAGCTCTCATTATTTTTATGCAAGTTGCCTCATCTAATGCTGACAAAAACCCTATGAAATCGGCGTTATTACTCTTCCCATTTCACCGCTGAAAAAACTGAACCTGAGATTAAGTCCGTTATATTGCCAATGTCACACGGCTGCTAGGTCACAGAGGGAGCTCGACTCCAGATTTGTTTAACGTCACAGCCCATTCACTTAACCACGATGTTATCTCTGGATGGGATCTTTGACTCGGAATTGTGTAAAGATGAGAAGGGTATGTGGACAATGCTTGAGACACACTGCATTTTACAACTATAATCTGAGATAAAAGTCTGGCATCCTCACCACAACTGAAAGAGTAAAGCAAGAAAACTTTGTTAATTTATCTTATGACGGAGAGCCAATTCTTACTTTTAATTCTCAACATTAATAAATAGACGTCTGGTTTCATTATTTTATATTTTCAAAATGTTCAGAAGTAACTTTTTTTTTGGTAAGATACGTATATAAATCAGTAAGAAAAAGACTCACACTCAGCCTCTAAGAGAAAAATGGGAGAGGCATCATCAGGAAAGTCATTTTAAAAATATGGACCATAGTTGGTTAAGCACATGTTGGAAGATCCCTCTAATTAAATACCAAGTGGCTGTTAAAACCCAGCGGACTGTTTGTAGCTGTAGAAACCACAATGAATTATTAAAGAAGGAAGAATTTACAACATAATAGGGATTGTACTGAGTTGTTCACTTTTCTGTGCACTTTTCTGTATATATGTTTTATTTACATTTTTAAAAAGTACTCTGGATAGTATGGTTCCAGTTTTGGAGAATATACACCGGTCTGTCTCATGCAGAAAAAAAATCTTTGGAACGGAATACCCTAAAATCCCACAAAACTATCTCCGGGTGGTCACTTATTCTTTTTTCTTTATTCTCATGTGTTTTTTCTAAAATGAGCATATACTGCAAGCATAGTAATAACATTTTTATTAAGTCAAAGAGAGTGGAGACCCGATCATTTGCTGTGGCAGAAATACAGCCCCAGCCTTTTCCAAAATCAACAGTTCCTCCTCGGGTCACCTGGGCCAGGGCTCTACCCAGGGCAGGCTGAGGTCTGGAAAGCCATAGATCACTTGGGAGCAAGGCTGCTGGACACTGGGTTTGCTTTCCGAGTGTGACTTGGACAAACGGGATGTCCCTCCACCTGCTTCTTTGACTTACTACCTCGCGGGGCAGCTGCGTGTCACCCTGGGTTCGCTCAGCTCCTGGTCTCGGGCCGTGGGCCAGTGCGCGCTTGCTGAGTGTTGTTTTATTTTATGACAGTCAGAGCCGGTCACTAGATGCAATGAAACATGAAGACGGCAGAGGTGTGAGCTGCTGATCTCACCGCAGCATCCCAGGAAGGAGAGAGAGGGAGGGAAATTTATGCTGAAACATCCTAGTTCTGCACTCGTGGTTGTCTTTGCTTGGCTCTTCTTTCTGTATAACCTCATCTGGAATTCTGTTTTCTCCTTATTACCTGCTTCCAGATATTTCATGAGAGATTTTGACAAGGCCACTTGTCTGGTTATTCTGGCACCTTCCAAGGTTATGAGGTAGTTTGGACTCATCTAGTGCCTTTATCAGGGACGTTTCCAGAAGAGTCAGTTCATCTGTACGAAATCCCTACAGAGTGGTGGCTTTTAGAGCCAAGGTGTCTGAGTGTAAAAACAGCAACCTGGTTAGACAGGAGTCCACCCCAGGGCGCCCTCCAGGGATGCGCTCACATTGCCAGCTGCCTCCTTAATTTGGGGTTCAACGGCCTAACTTACTTTTCAGTTTCCTTGTTGAAAGCTGGTGACGAGAAGCATCCAGAGTTGGAAAATTTCGATCTAATCCAACTGCTTTTGTATTAACCTGGATGTCCGGTGTTTTGGTTTTTGTTGGTTGTTGTTGTTGAGGTTTTTTGTGTGTGTTCAACATGGAAAGTGCTCTTCCATGGCCTATAAAGGGCCCATTGAATAGATGAAGCCTCTGAGACAGGAAGCAATCATAGGCTTAACCAGAAATATATCTTCAACTGTAGACGGAAGATTAAGACCAAGGATGATGAATGTTAAGTCAAAATATGAGAAAAATGGCAAAATGCCCAGTCCGAGAAGATGAACTTTTAATGGAGGGTAGGAAGAATTATAAACTTGGGTTGCTATTTACTATCTGCAGAAAAGAGTTAATTTATCACGTGTTGGGTTTAAGAGACGTTGAGATGCCTGCCTATAGATGCCTATAAAAATATGGACCATTTTTATAATGAGATATAAACTTGACAGTTGATTCATGTTTTTAAAGTGTGGTTGGAATGCAAACTGAGAGGGGACGTAAGGGCATTTAGAAGGGATAGGAAGTAAGAATAACTATCTGTGTGTCTAATGTTGACCAAGAATTTTAGTGCCCTGTCTGACGGATGCAGTTCTTTTGGTGAAATTGTCAGTTCTAATCAGCCTTCGCTGTATTGCCTTCCAATTTTGCTCATCTGCTCTTCCAGCTATGGACCAGCACTTCATTATTTATGGTAATCCACGCTTCCCTTCTCAAGAAGCATTCTTTATCTCTCTGTGTCCAGTACCCAGTAGAGCCGATGGCACGTGGTAGATCCCAAATACATTCAATATTTTAGCATTTATTGAATGATTGACTTTTACACATAGAAACTATGGTGGGCCCTGAACAAAGTCAAAATGCCTTTACAGAGAAACTTGTGGGGTTTTGTTTATTAGTTTTTGGTTGTTTTCTTGTGACAGAGACCATGCTGACACTGGATTGTGATTTAGGGAAAGAAGGAAGGCATTCTGATAATAGGTGTTAAAAATAAGACTGGGCTTTATTAATATATATCATCGTGTCCCCCTCCCCTTTCCAGCCCCTTCCTTGTGAGATGGCCAGCAGGCATAACTTTCCATTTCTTCCTGTACATTTCCCTCAAAATAGCCAGGGTGACTCTTCTGCCAGGATATTGCTTATGGCTGGGGAAAACCCAGAAGACCAACGAGGGTAAACAACAAAGCAAAACAATGCAAAACAAACAAACAACCTGCCAAAACCTTGAAGTCCTAGGTTCTTTAGATGTTGTGATTGCTCTTTTGAAAATAATCTTCTAAATTTTGAGTACCATTGAAAGTCAATGACATTATTTAAAAACCTTCGATTTGTGAGCTGCTACAAGAACGATTGTATAGTGATTGTCAATAGCAGTCCTTTAATTACTACTAACACAATAAGTTAAATATGATATGCCATTAATGGCAGTAATTAGTAAGCAATCATTGTTAGCTGAACCTGTGCCTACTGATTTTCTGGAAGACAGTAAAGGAAAGGGAAGCAAGTTCACCCAAATCGAGCAGACTTTGGTCCTAACACCATCCACTTCCTTTTTGCCCCCTTCTTCCTTTCTTTCTTACTCTTTCTCCCTCTTCCCATCCATTTATTCATTTACGTAACAAATATTCATTAAACCACCTTAACATGCCAGACACTGGGCTAAGATCACTGTGATGAACAAAATAATCCAGTTTCCTGCTTTCTTTGCATGTTAACTGTGATAGGGCTACTGATGCGTGCCACTTCCTGCTGAGCAATAAGATAGATGGTGAAGAATGATCCAAGTAAGCTGACTGGCTGAATCCACCTTTCTTCTACCATACGAACCTTTGTGTAAAGCAGGGTCTTTCAACTTTGGCAACGCTGACATTGAGAGGCAGACAAGTCCTTGTTAGAGGGGACTGCGTGCTCGGTTATTTGTCAGCATCCCTGGCCTCTACCAACCAGATGCCAGTAGAACCAACCAGTTTTGACAACCGAAAATGTCTCCAGACCTACTCAATATCAAGAAAATTCATGTTAATTAAGAACCGCTGGTGTAAAGGAACCATCAAAAGGAGTTTTCTTGGTGTTGTTTCTCACATTCCAGTGTTTAGAGATGGACACTAAAGGAATTATGGAGGAAGGGAGGGTGTGTGTGTGTGTGTGTGTGTGTGTGTGTGTGTGTGTGTGTGCGCGCGCGCACGCGTGCTCACACATGTCCCACGAGCCAGCTAATTATATACGGAGATAGATGGGCATATCAATAATTAAAATTTAAGATCTGTTGGTGTTTTGTCCTAAGGAGTCTTCCCCGAGGTCTTGCATTTCCAGAAACAATATTAGCTTTTATTTGACATATTTACAGCAGCAGAATTTACTGAGGGATAAAGAATGCATCGGTTAAACTTACTGTGAGAAATTGCTTTTCTTTCCTTGAAGACCCAGGCCATACACATTATCCTACGAAAGTCTTAATTCAATGTTTACAATAGCTATCTTTCTATTAGTTTCAGATTGGCCAAATTTATGATACATTAGGCCTGTATTTTATGTTATTTGTGGGCTTGGGATCATAATTTTACTAATTCAAATGATTTTGGAGGTTTCTGGTAACTGTATCTTGCTCATATGACATATTGTTGGTTATATCTATGATTTATTTGCTTCTGAGTCCTTGGTCAGGAACACAACTTCCAATTATCCAACTAATTATAACATTGTTCCGTGGGAAAACTTCAGCAGCTGAAACTGTTGACTAGCTAGAATCAAAAAGAGCAGCTTGATATCAGATAAACTAAAATGAAAATTTTCAGTTGACAATCTCCACCTTTCATGAGGCAAGAACTAAGTAACTCCACCTATCATGAATTGATATGGTGCAATTTCCCATGCTGGATGGGGCCACACCTGCTTTTATGGTCAAGATGGCCAATTGGTTGGAATGGTTCTGAAAAATTTCCAAATTGAAAATAATTGCTCTGTTACTACATGATACAGTAACCTGGATTCTGAAAGACTACACTCAGGCCATTAAGCATATTCTCTAAAAAAGGTGACTTCACCATATTCCAATGCGGACTTCCGTTTTCACAACAGAATGCTCCATTGCTTTCAGTTAACTTGTACTCTATCAATATTTAATGATGCTTTTTAAACACTTGATGCCCTGGTCTGGAAGCACACCTCTGATCTGCTCCAGCCCTGCCAGCCCTACTGTTCTTCTGAGTTGCTGTGCCGCAAGGTACTACCTTTCAAGGACACAACACCCAGGGTGGGTGGGGCTGAGGAAATGAAGAAACTCTCTCATCGACCACAAGGCCACATGCACATTGATTTTATAACACATCCTGGTGCAGCAATGTTAGAGTGGAAAAGAATGTACACTTTAGAACTAAGACCATCACACCATCCCGGAATCTCAACTAGCTTGCCCCAAGTAAATATACAATCTAAATAAGAACAGTGTCCTTGCTCTGTAAAAGCAACTTCAAGGTAAATTCCTTTGTCCCCTAGTCCTAACAGATTTCTGCTTTTAGAAAGAAATTCAGGTACATCTACTGCGAGAATGTCTGAATGAGCTATTGCCAAAATAATACTGCGTGATTCTTTCAAGGCTCGGCGGCTTATAACACCAGCCTTTGCCCTCTTGCTCACATTTCTGCAGGCTGACTGCTGCTGATCTAAAACGGGCTCCTCTAGGCACTGTGAGTTGGATTGAGGTCCGCTGTACCTGTGTTTATTCTGGAATCCAGGCTGCAAGAGCCTCTCTATCTGCGGCAGGCTCTTTTCATGGAAGATTCCCAAAGCAGAAGAGCCAAACCAAAATGCACAAACTCATTGAAGACCTGTCCACTGACATTCCATTAGCTATAGAAAAACAGGGCCAAGCTAAGCACCAGTGGGGCAGGAAAATAAACTTCACCCACACAGGAAAGGGAAAGAAAGAAATATTTGCTGAACAAAATAATTAAATAATAATAATAATTCAAACTATCACAGAAAGTTGTTTGAAAAAGAGACTGAAAGAACTGTTAGAGTTTTGTGGGGGTTTTTTGGTTATTATTGTTTAGCTCATTCTTGAGTTTAACCCAGGCAACGCTGCTATTTCCACGTATCCAGTTTTCATCCAGGGATTCTCCCCTTCTGCCCTTTCAGTCCTGAGTGTCTGGGGAGGGTTCCACCCTCATCCCAAGAGTGAGAGTCCAGCAGGTGACCCAGAGAGCACATTGATTTCTCGTTGTCACAGTGACTGGTGTGTCTTAGGACAGGTTGCTAAAGCTGGGACAAGGGCTTGCTTTTTTTTGAGTCATATGCAAAGCCATACCTTCTTCTGGACTCTCAAGTTTTGTGAGTCGATTAATGTGTTTACTTGTTATACTTTATATTTAGGAACTTAAGCACAGATACTAGCTTGACTGACACAGAAACCAGGAGTGAGGCATAGTAAGTAACAGACCTAAAATATGAAAATGCTGAGCTGAGTCAACAGTGTAAAGCACTGAGAACTTTTATTCATGGCAGGGAACTGGCAAACCAAGTTATTCAGTAGGGGAGCCGTCTCTTAAACTGCTGCATCTTGGACCTTAGACCAGATGCCTACAGATGCTTCACTGGGGAGTTGGTAGGAGAAATTCAGGGTATTAGAACACGTGAACCACTTTTAGTGGCCTTTTAAAAAATACAAATAAAGGTCCCACCAGAATTCTTTTAAAAATATGTTGAAGCTGGCGCATCTGAAATCAAAAATGAAGGAAAGTGCAATTTTGCTGAAAGATGAGCTTCTGCATGAAAGCTGTAGAATAAGAAAGTTGGGATCGACATGTATGCACTGCTATATTTAAAGTAGATAACCAACAAGGAACTACTGTATAGCACAGGGAACTCTGCTCAATATTCTGTAGTAACCTAAATGGGAAAAGAACTTTAAAAAAAATAGAGGGACTTCCCTGGTGGCACAGTGGTTGGGAATCCACTTACCAAAGCAGGGGAAACGGGTTCGAGCCCTGGTCCGGGAAGATCCGACATGCTGCAGAGCAACTAAGCCCGTGTGCCACAACTACTGAGCCTGCGCTCTAGAGCCCGTGAGCCACAACTGCTGAGCCCACGTGCCACAACTACTGAAGCCCACGCACCTAGAGCCCGTGCTCTGCAACAAGAGAAGCCACCGCAATGAGAAGCCCACGCACAGCAACGAAGACCCAACACAGCCAAAAATAAATAAATACATAATAATTTTAAAAAGAATAGATACATGTATACATATAACTGAATCACTTTGCCGTACACCTGAAACTAACAACGTTATTAATCAACTCTACTCCAATATAAAATAAACAAAAAAAGAAAGTTGAGAATTGGATACTCTGGATCTTTCTGGGGTTAGTAAAGTTTACTCTCTACCCTGATCAAAAGTTAGTGCAAAGCAAGTCAGAAAGGTAGGAACCATATCAGAAGTTATTATTAGAATATGAGGCAAACCTATTTTGATATCACTGCCAAGCTCTTCCTGTTGTACGTTTCCTACGTGACAAAGAGGTTGAAGATCCATGCTGATAAGGCATGTGTGGTTGCTGCCTGAGTGCCAGAGGAGTCTTCTTACCTCAACAATTGTTTCAAACGGTTCTGGGGCAGCACAAAGATGAAGGTTACTAAAGGAAGGACTTCAGGGGTAGAAAGAGCACCTATGCTCTTCCTGAGAAACAGAAATTCTCCAGTGGGATTCCAATTTAAAGGGCCATGACCCAGCAAGATCTCTGACTTTGGATACTAGCCTGTGCAGTTCTATTTGGAACTGGGTAAAACCTGAAACACTTCTAAAGGAGGAACCAGAACCACCGTTTATGAATGTTTAGTCTCTAAGAAAGCCCTCAGATCTGAGAAATAGCAACCAAAAAAGTGGGCTTATATGGGGGCATTTTCATCAGTGCCATTCCAAGATATGGCCACAGAGGACAATAGATCAGGAAGGTTCTATCAAAGGGCAGACAGGTTGGCCACTGAGGCAAAGGACTGGAGTCACCCTCAGAAAGAAGAACAGGGATGGCTAGACCAGCTGAGCAAGTACCCATTCCCACTGCTGGCACGGGAAGTCCTTTCTCTTCCTGTCCGGCTGAGTATTCATTCATTCATTCATTCAACAAACACTAGTTACCTACTGTGTCCCAATGTTATAGAATTACATGAGTAAATAAAACAGACGTTTATATGTGCAACGAAGCAGTGACTGCGAATGTTTCCCACCGACTCTGCTTTTCTGTTCTTTCTCCACTATTGTATTGCGTGTGTCGGGTGCCTGGCTGTGAGGACAGCACATCACCCAGTAATGCCAAACCTGAAGTGGAGTTCAGGCCTTCAAATGAGACTTTGATTTCTTTTTCTGGGGACTGACTATGTTACTGTAGACATTAAAGAAGGGGAAAAAAAAAAATATATATATATATATATACACACATAGTAGTACTAAGATTGTATTTGAATGTTGGACAGCTAAGAAGTGTATCATAGTAGAGGGTTGTTGTTTGTTTATTACCTGTTTCGGCTTTTTTCAGGAACAGACCTAATGTTTTGTTTGGGGCCCACTCCTTCCTCTCTCTCAGTCCCCACAGTCTGGGTGTGGATCCACTTACAGCCCTAGGAATGGAGGCTTAATCCAATCACTGTGTTGCATTGTGCTCACAGCGGTTGATTTAGGGTTGGATACGCCCAGAACGCGTCCCACTGAAGTAAAGCCCAGGACCCTGAGAAGGCTAGGGAAGACGCTTGTGAGCTACCACTGCACTCAAACCTAAGATTACGCAGCCCCGTGAGCTCCTGGCATTTCTTGGCAATGAGAGAAGCGTCCTTTTGAGAATAGAGCCAAGCAGATAAAGAGAAATAAGCAGACTCTTGCTAACGTCATGTGGGTCATGGCATGCTCTCAAAACCAGAGCTACGCCCGCCCTGGAATGGTTCTGTCATTGAACCAGTGGGCTGACATTTTTATTACAGGCCACCATTTGGTGTCTGTATATATGTGTCAGCAAAGATGAGACGCGCTACTGGTACTTTTTAAGTGTGATACAGTATAGGTTTTTAACATTTATTATTCATTGTATATTTCGTTGTATACACAGATAATATACCTTTTAAATATCCATATGTGAAACTGTTGACAAAACCGTGAGGAGTCTGGCGTAGTTGTAGGATGTAAGACACATATTGGATTGACCATCACTAAGAATGAAGAAGGCAGAAGCTATTGGTTCAAGTACAGAAGGAGCCAGAAAAGACAGTAGAAATTCAGAGACTGAATTTGTCGAGTACTGAGAAGAGCCTGGAAATACCCAACACAACAATAAGCGAAGCAGTTACCCAAACGGGTATTCAAAGGCTTCACTGAGGGACATCAAGAGCTCCTCCATCATACAATTTCCGTTTCTCTTCCTGAGTTGAGAAGCATTAGCCCCACATAGGGACAACTTCAGACAAAAATGCATGGCTATCAAATATCTGGTAAACTTTCTTTGTATCTTTGACATCTAATCATTATTAAATGGCCTTCCAGTGTTCTCTATAATTTCTTTTAATGATCAGTCTCCCCTGAAAGGAAGGAGAAGATCTTGGTTTTATTACCCATGGTACCCACTACTTCTATCTTCCATTAGTTAGGGGAGGTAGGCTGCTTTGGCAAAGATATTCCAAATTTAGAGACTCAAAGAACAGAAAGTTTGTTTCTCTCTGAAGTTCAAGGTGAGAGTTCAAGGTCGGTGGGATCCAAGCAGGCACCCAGATTCCTTTCATCTTGTGACTACACTGTCCCTTAGGGTCTTGCCTTCATCTGCATGGTAGAGTCTGAGGCGCAGCCATGCCCAGGCTCTACCTGCAGTGGGGACAGGAGAAGCCTGTCCACGGCCTGGAAGGTCTGTGTGCGGGAGTGTCAGGCTCTTTTCCATTGGAGAGAACTTAGTCAGTTGGTCATTGCCAGGGCAAGTGGGAAGTGTTGCCTAGCCATGAGCCTAGAGAGAAGAGAATGAAATTGGATGGAAAATAATAGTCTCCACCACATAACCCCACCCTCTTGAAATGTTTAGTAAGAAGGGGAATAATGTAGAAACTCTATTAGTTTATTTTAGCATCAAGGCTATGCTTACCAGAAGAGTCCCAAATTAGCATGAGAATGACTTACTTGTATTAGAGACACTACCCTCTGACAGACCTTGCAGCTATTCTCCAGGGTGAAATGCACAGCATCCCCTGAATGAGACCAGAATCCTGGAAGGAGAAGGTTGGAATAAAAGGATGGGGCAAGAACGCAGAGGAGAGGGCATGTACTCCTTGCTGCCCACTTTGCCTTCAAAACTGTTTACACCTGAAATTTCATTCCTCGGCACTAAAATACTCAACCAGCCATAGTCCCTCAGAGTCTAAATTTCACAAGGAGGGGTAATGCTTTTAATCTCTTATACTATTGTTTGGTGCAAATCTTTTTTTTTCCTGTGCATTGTCAGAAAGATCAGGTGCCTGGGGGCAGGGTTCTGAATAGATGAAAAAGTCCCCCCAAGATTGGCGATGGGACAGAAGAGACCCTAAACACTCTGATTTAGTTCAGAGGAATGGAAAGCGTTGGGCTTTACTGTTGAGGTTTTCCAGAGTTTTTCCTTTCCCCGCTCCTCACTCCGGAGTGAGTCATTGAATCACATGCCCTCATCCCCGGCTCAGGTGCAGATGACTCACACGTTTATTTCCGGCACCGTGACCTCTCTTCAAGCCCCGCACTCCTGTGCCCCATGCCTACCAGGCGTCCGCCGGGAAGTCCCCTGGGACCTTCCAGCACAAGCTGCCTGATGTTCTTACTTCCTTCAAGATCAGCTTCCGTCTCCCTTCTCTGTGCTGTTGCTGGGGGCCGTCACCCTCCAGCCACTCCCCCGGGAGTTACTCTTGCATCCTCCATCCCCCCCCATTTTCCATTTAATCACCCAGAAAGTCCTATTAATTTTACCTCATAAATAACCCCATCCCTAGGGGTTCTTAAGTCACTCTTTATTACCTCTTTATTAGCCACAAATATTGTAATAACTGATGGACAGCTCTCGTCCCAGCGTTCTCGACCACCGGCCGTCCCCCCAGATTCATTTTCCAGATTCCTGCTAGAAGGTTCCATCTGACCATCTCACTTCCTCATGCAAAACCTCTCAGTGACTCCCTGTTACCTCACTTACAAAGCCCTCCCCGCCCCAGAATGCATTCAGCTCTCCACAGTCTGGCCTCCCCTGGTTCTCTGAATTCATCTTCTGCAGGTCCTGCTTCTCTATTCCCCCATGGTTTTTCTTACAATGTCCCCTACTTGTCCTGTACAACTCAGCCTAGGGGCACCTTCTCTGGTGCTTGACTTTGGTCCTCGACCACCTTCCCCCACCTCCTCTTCTGGGTTAAAGGTCCTTCCATGGGACCTCACAGTGTCCTAGGCATTCTAGAATTCAGCCACTTATGACCTGGCATTGAAGTGATGTAGGGGTCCAGCTCACCTGCTAGACGGTTCTTTTTTGTCAGGGGAAGGAACCATGTGTTGGTCACTCTTGATTCCTAAATGTACAGCTCTGGCACATCCCCTGCTGTGACAAAGACTCCTTTCTTTGATGTGGCCACATCTGTGGGGAAAGGATGCCATGTGCAGGACAAACAGGGACCGTGAATGAGATTGACAAGAAGGTCACGAGAAGCCGGAGAAAGTTCAACGTTGGTTGCCACCTGCCTTCAACCTGCTGATATTGCCAAAAGGAAAGGGCTGAAGGAGAGGATGGGACTTTTCCTCCCGGAGTGGCTGGAGCAATGCACTCGCACGCAGCCTACCCGACAGTGACTTCCTATCTGCAGGGGATTTTGTCAGATCCTCGGTCACGAACTGGGCTTCACTTTTGCTGCTGTCATTGCTTGGCAGGTGAGATGGTTTTGTTTCTTCTCCCTCTTCCACTATTCTTGCCCCGTCCCTGCAAGAAACTCATCAGCCCCAGTTGCTAACTGGCAGATCTTCCATTTCATCTCAGAGATGTCCCAGAATCCTCAGATGGAAGAGAAGGGATGGCAGCTTTTCAGATGTTATTAGAGAGAGAAAGAGAAAGAGTGTGAGAAGATGTGGCCAAGAGATAAATGAAAACTCAGCAGCTTTAAGATTGAAATACTTAATAGCTTTGTTTTCTGAAAGTCTTGGAAAGAAATTTAGAACAGAAAAATCAAACATGTTCATTCGGATGGTAATTGAATTGCAGTCCTGTTTCTTTGATGAGCACTCCTGCTCTGAGCCCCTCTGAAGAAGGGAACAGACCGGAAGTGGACAGCTTGGTGTGGACCTCAGGGTCCCTGCTCCTGGTTGGGGACCTCAGGGGCAGCCTCTGTGCATGCATCTCCCACCATAGGTCTGGCAATATTGGCACTTCCAATGCCAGCGCTCTAGAGATATGGATGGAAATGCGCTAACATAAACCGAAAACATTAATGCCTGCGAGACTCGCTTCAGTAGGTGCTAACAAGGTGGAATTGTTATTTTTGTTTATTTTCTCCCAGGAGGAGATGTTGTTACAAAGAATGGTGGGTAAATTTGCACATGGAAAGCAGATCCCTCCTGAGAGCCAGGAGGCACGGGTCCTCGGACCCTGTGTTTTTAAAGTTCAAAGTTGTTGGCATCTGTCTGAGTTAAAAAGGTCCTGGGGAAGAGGAATTGCAAGGCCTCTGGAATGGAATCTCCACGGCGCTGGAGAGAGGCTGGGCTCAGTGCCCCTTCTCCTGAGCCCACGTCCACATGAATAGTGGTTCTGAGGTGTCACGGGGCTCTGACCAGCCCCTAGGGGAAGGAAGGTTCCAGGCCTAGGGGAGAGGAGGCAGCATCTGGAGGCCAGTTTAGTGTGGGCAGGAATGCTTTCACCTCGAAGAACTGCCACTGTTGCCAGGTGAGGAGACTAGACTTTCTCCAGGGGCAGAGAAGGACCCAGTCAGGGCCCAGGAGCGGGGGTAAATGCCTCCGCTTTCCCCAGCCAGCGTCTGCTGCAGAGGCCTTTGTTTCCCCATGCTTCCAGGAGCAGCGGTGGTTGCAGCCTCCTGACTCGCAGGGGCCCCAGCTGGAAAGGGAGACGTGTGTGTGTGTGTGTGTGTGTGTGTGTGTGTGTGTGTGTGTGTGTGTGTGTGTGTGTGTGTGTGTGTGTGTGTGTGTGTGTGTGTGTGTGTGTTTATGATTAGCAACTGAAGGAAGATTTTAGACTGGAGAAAAGAGCAACTTCACAATAGGCCCCAGACATTTATTAAAATCTGATATTGCCATCTTTTCCACTCCAACCTGGAGAAGTGATCTATTTCTGCAATATTAATATAAACCACAGTAGAGTCAGTTAATTTGCAAATTCAAAGGAGACTCGAGGTGTTGCAATATTAGCTCAGATATGATAAAAAGAAAAAAAATCTTGCTATCACCTGAATTGTTTCCTCTTGGTTATCCACACCTATGAGGGGAGACACTTGATTTTTATGCCAGGGTTTAGAGGAATGTAGGGCTCTTTGATGAGGAAGGTTAACTTTTCTCTGAATTGGCCTATACGTCTCCCAGGGATCCCTTTGGGGCTTAGTGAAATGATTGCCACGTACCCCAGAGTTTCTGTAGAATTGACCAGCGGTAAAGGCGTCATCCACCTGCCCCCCCCGCCGCCACCCCGGTGGAGGAAGCAGCAGCACCCCAGCCCAGATATCAGGAAACTCTTCAGCCCTTTTTGAAGACCTGGGTGCTTCAGAAGGAAACGCCCTCCCTCTCCATCAGGTGGCTCTTGGAGCCTGCCTTCGAGTTCACACCTTGGTGGTCAGGTGCTGACTCCTGGGGCAGAGTTCTTGGTCTTCTCTCAGGAGCCAGAGACAACAGCCTCAGGCAAAATTGAAATCACACGCCTGCTTGTAAAGAAGCAAAGAACTCTGGCTTTCCTCACCGTCTCCAAGTCCACCATGACTGTCTCTTCCCTGGAAAGAACCCACCGGTATGTTTCATCTTGTCCTCAAATGAGCAGGATTCAAGGAGAAGCCTAGTGAGCTTGGAGTTGATCAATAGAAAGGTGCCCCTTGCCCCTTGCCCCAAGTTGGAGTTAGCAACTTGCTGATAACAGTGAGTAGCGTTTACCTTGCAGCAAAAATGAGCATGTAGCTGCCCTTATAGGCCTCTGCTTCCCCTGTGTGTCCCAGTGCTATTTACTGCTTTTTGCCTGCTTTGTACAGGCATGGGCAACATGAAGTAATTAGCAACGGGAGATCTGCTTCCTGAGCTGTCATGGAAGTCCCAGCCCTTGGCTACTGATAGACCCGGAGCAGGCACTCTGGTACAAGGTCATTTCATACGTGCTCTCGGAAAGGTTAGAAAGTGAGCCAGGGTGGGAGGTAGACGGCATGGCAGGTACACTCGAGATTCAGTTGGAGCCTCTCTATAAGGAGTTTAAGAAAACTCCTTAGCCTGAGAGTGTGTAGAAGGAAAAGAAAGAGATAAGTAATGTTTCCTTCAGGATGTGTACCCTGTGGGGTCTCCACTGGGAACTCAGGACCCCTGGTCCCCTGCCTGGTTTTTTGTTTGTTTTTTAAACTTTTTATTTTATATTGGAGTATAGTTGTTTAACGGTGTTGTATGAGTTTCAGGTGTATGGCAAATTGCTTCCGTTATACATGTATCTATTAAAAACATGAGAGTTGCTTAGCAAGAAGTGACTGCCAGAAGCCATCAGAGAATTGCGTGCTTTGTATGTTGAAGATATTCCATGCAAGAGATATTTGGACTGGAAAATGCCCTTGAAGAATCAGAAAATCAAGGTCATTAGGCGGTTTTGACTCAAATTCTAAGTCAAAGTGACTTTAGTTTGCCCATTGGTGATAATGAACCACATTTTTGCATCATTCATTCATTCATTCATTCATCCACAGCACATATACATATAAAGAACTTAGCTAGAGAGTTACCATCAGTAAGTGATGGTAAAAGAAGCATGTGCTTTTACTTTAATCCAGAGAGGAAGAAAACACGTGTTATAATTTCTAGCTTCAGAAAAAACCCAAAGGCTCTTCAATCTGCCCTTTTCTTAGACACGAGCATTGACTGGTCAGGGTTCTTCTTTGGGACCATAAATATCTTCCGTAAATCTGCAGTTTTCTCTAGTCCAACACTGTTGCCTGGATCCTTAACAAAAATCTGGCATTTGGTGTTGCATATCCCATTTTGAGTTACGTTCTCTGCGTAAGTGAACCCTGGTCTCTCTCCTAATCTTCACTCAGTCAAGTCCCTCTTGAGGCCGTGGACCCTGACCTCCCTGAACTGTGAACGGAGACTGTTCCCTGTTGGTGATAAACTTCCTCACTTGGCCTTCAGCCAAGTTTAAACCCTGCAGGAAAATCCCCCTGGACTGGATGCGCAGATTAGCCCACCAGCCATCAGCCTAGGTCCAAGGGCCTCATCTCTCTGCTTCACCTTGGCGCCCATTACACGGCACACTTGGCAGGGAAGACCACCTCTGGGGCTCGAATACACAGCCTTGCGTAAAACTCCGTCTGCGCGCCCAAGAAATGCATAGTCTCTCTAGGTGATGTGAACAGAGAAAGGAAACGTGGAGAGTGCCTGTTGCTTGTTAATTCTGTGCCATCAATACTTTGGTGAACTCAAGGCGAACCTTCTGCACTCACAGTTTCTAAGATGCTGTCATGGTGTTATATGTGCACGTAGTTCTACTGCTATATAATATTCTATCGTAACGTCATCACTTATCCACTCTCCAGTCACATGGACAGTATGCTGCTATGAGTAGTCCTTGTGGACCTCATGTAAGTTTCTCTGAGTTTAGTGTTTATGCCCAGAACTCTTTGTGGTCTCTGTTTCAAGGAGGAAGAGAACTGTAGCAGACCACAGCTTGCCAAGCTTAATTGGTGATGTCTCTGGATTATGAGTGAGCTTATGATTCCAAGACTTTCCCTTGGAATCATTTTATTTTTTCTTAAGTGCATCCTGACTCTTTTATTAAAGTTTTTTTTTTTCTTTTTCTTTCTTTTTTTTTTAACTTTCACACTGAGAATGGTTTTTCATCTTACGGGATGAGCCCACCTGGCATTCCCCCATGTAAAGCCTGGTTTCTGCATGACTCCTGCAATTTGAATTGCTTCAGGGAAAGGAATGAGCCTTGTTTGACTTATTCTTTAATACACTTAATAGACGCAATCACAATGCATTCATCTCCCTCAGTTATCCGCATCTGTATTATCTTCCCAGAGACAACCATTGTGACAAACTACAGCATGCTTTCAACTTTCCTGTGACATTAGCACCATTTATTCCAAGTGTTACCATTCTCTATTCTGTAAAGCCCTTCAGATAGAGCTCAACAAACGCACTCACGAGAAAGAATAGCTCTTTGGGGCTTGTGCTTTGCGTGAGACTGGCAGACCTCCAGTTCACAGTGGAGAGGACAGAGTAGCTGCACCAGAGACCAAGATAATGAAACTGGATGGCTTCTTACTGCCTCCAAAATGGCCTCTTCACAGTGCAACTTTGGTGTTTTCCTTGAAGCACAGAATTCAGGGAGCCTAATACTCAAGCCTAACAAAATGAACATTGGATGAATTATCATTTAAAAGTTTCTACTCCATTGCTCATTCTTCTAATTAAGAACTAACAGTAGCTAGTTAATGCTGAGTAAATACTATCTAATACAGTTTGATGCTGTTACTCAATATTTCAATAATAATAATGGGAATCTTGAGGCTTATACTTCTTAGCTTATAATGGAAAACAGAAAAGAGCTCTTGAGAATTGAGTAACATTGTCTTTTTCTTAGACTCTTTGTTTGCTGTTACTCAGCCAAACATCCACAGAATTCCTCTTTATGGGCTCTTTGTAGATAGTGGATCAGGTGACTTCCTGAAATTGCTGATAGAAACCAGAAGAATGTGAAAGAGCAAAACTGAAAAGTGGGGATAAAGGCAATCAGAAATTTTCTAGATTCAAGTAGTTCGTTTTGCATTACGGACTAAATGTGTCCATCCAAAATGCATGTGCTGTAGGCTTAGACCCCAGTGTGATACCATTTAGAGATGGGACCTTTGAGAAGTGATATGAGTTAGATGAGGTGATGAGTGATAAGATCTCATGAGGGTGAGATCCTCACTATGAGATTGATGTCCTTATAAGAAGACACATGAGAGATCTTGCTGGTTTTCCCTCTGCCCTGTGAGGACACAGTGAGAAGGCAACCATTTACAAGTCAAGAAGAGAGCTCTCACCGGGAGCTGGATTGACTGGCACCTTGATCTTACACTTCCCAGCCTCTAGAACTGTTAGGCTATTTCTTCTTGATTCAGTTTTGGTAGTTTGTATCTTTCTAGGAATTTGCTTATTTCATCTAAGTTATATAAATGTTGCCATACAGTCGTTGATAGTGCTCCCTTAAAATCCTTTTTTCTCTCTCCAAGATCAGTAGTAATGCCCCCTCTCTCACTCCTGATTTTAGTAATTGGAGTTTTCTCTTTTATTATCGACCTGTCTAGCTAAAAGTTTATCATATTTGTTGATCTTTTAAAAAAACCAACTTTTAGCTTTGTTGGTTTTTCTATTATTCTTCTATTTTCCATTTCATTTATTTAGGTTCTGTTATTTAATATTTTCCTCCTCCTTCTTGCTTTGATTTAGTTTGCTCCTTTCAATCCTTTTGGGTTTTTTTTGGCCGCGCCCTACGGCATGCAGGATCTTAGTTCCCCAACCAGCAATCAAACCCGTGACCCCTGCAGGGGCAGCGCAGAGTCTTAACAACTGGACTGCCAGGGAAGTCCCATTGATACTTTCTTAAGATAGAAATATATGTGTTTAGAACTATACATTTTCTTCTACATACTGTTTTAGCTGCATCTCATATATTTTGAAATGTTGTATTTTTGTTTTCATTCATCTCAAAATATTTTCTAATTTCCCCTGTGATTTCTTCTTTGCCCTATTGATTGTTTAAGAGGGTGTTGTTTTATTTTCACATATTTTTTAATTTTTCAAATTTCTTTGTTGTTGATTTCTACTTTATTTCATTGTATGGAATGTTATATTTTATATGATTTCAATCCTTTTAAATTTTTTGTGACTCCTTTTATAGCCTAACATGATGTATCCTGTAGAATTTTCTATGCACTTTTTTTTTTGCATTCTCGTTTTTTTAAACATTTTTATTAGAGTATAATTGCTTTATAATGGTGTCAGTTTCTGCTTTATAACAAAGTGAATCAGTTATACATATACATATGTCCCCATATCTCTTCCCTCTTGCATCTCCCTCCCTCCCACCTTCCCTATCCCACCCTTCTAGGTGGTCACAAAGCACCCAAGCTGATCTGTCTGTGCTATGTGGCTGCTTCCCACTAGCTATCTGTTTTACGTTTGGTAGTGTATGTATGTCCATGCCACTCTCTCACTTGTCCCAGCTTACCCTTCCCCCTCCCCGTATCCTCAAGTCCATTCTCTAGTAGGTCTGCATCTTTATTCCCATCTAGCCCCTAGGTTCTTCTGACCATTTTCTTTTTTTTTTCTTTTTTTTTTTTTTTTTTTTAGATTCCATATATATGTGTCAGCATACAGTATTTGTTTTTCTCTTTCTGACTTATTTCACTCTGTATGACAGTCTCTAGGCCCATCCACCTCAGTACAAATAACTCAGTTTCGTTCCTTTTTATGGCTGAGTAATATTCCATTGTATATATGGGCCACATCTTCTTTCTCCATTCATCTGTTGATGGACACTTAGGTTGCTTCCATGTCCTGGCTATTGTAAATAGAGCTGCAATGAACATTGTGGTACATGACTCTTTTTGAATTATGGTTTTCTCAGGGTATGTGCCCAGTAGTGGGATTGCTGGGTCATATGGTAGTTCTATTTGTAGTTTTTTAAGGAACCTCCATATTGTTCTCCATAGTGGCTGTACCAATTTACATTCCCACCAACAGTGCAAGAGGGTTCCCTTTTCTCCACACCCTCTCCAGCATTTATTGTTTCTAGATTTTTTGATGATGGCCATTCTGACTGGTGTGAGGTGATAGCTCATTGCAGTTTTGATTTGCATTTCTCTAATGATTAATGATGTTGAGCATCCTTTCATGTGTTTGTTGGCAATCTGTATATCTTCTTTGGAGAAATGTCTATTTAGGTCTTCTGCCCATTTTTGGATGGGGATGTTTGTTTTTTTGTTATTGAGCTGCATGAACTGCTTGTAAATTTTGGAGATTATCCTTTGTCAGTTGCTTCGTTTGCAAATATTTTCTCCCATTCTGAGGATTGTCTTTTTGACTTGTTTATGGTTTCCTTTGCTGTGCAAAAGCTTTTAAGTTTCATTAGGTCCCATTTGTTTATTTTTGTTTTTATTTCCATTTCTCTAGGAGGTGGGTCTAAAAGGATCTTGCTGTGTTTTATGTCCTAGAGTGTTCTGCCTATGTTTTCCTCTAAGAGTTTGATGGTGTCTGGCCTTACATTTAGGTCTTTAATGCATTTTGAGTTTATTTTTGTGTGTGGTGTTAGGGAGTGTTCTAATTTCATTCTTTTACATGTAGCTGTCCAGTGTTCCCAGCACCACTTATTGAAGAGGCTGTCTTTTCTTCACTGTATATTCTTGCCTCCTTTATCAAAGATAAGGTGACCATATGTGCATGGGTTTATCTCTGGGCTTTCTATGCTGTTCCATTGATCTATATTTCAGTTTTTGTGCCAGTTCATGTCAGTCTTTTGTTCCCATATAAATTTATCCTCGCAGCCGTCATTGTACATGATGACATCAGTATTTGCAAGGAGGGTCCCACTAGTGCCATCAGAAGGATACTTCATTTTGCTTGCAGGCGCAGACAATACTGTTTGAAACCAGAGAAAGTCTTGCACAATACACAAGCTTTCCAGATACTGTAAATACTTTCAAATGCCCCATGAATCTAAAAGATGTTGGAAATTCAGAGGACTGAGCTTTAGTGGCACTAAAAATACTTATTTTAAAGAGAAACATTACAAATATATGGTACATCAACTTGGAGAAGTTTGGAGTGTCTTTTTCCATTTGTTCTTCTTCCAATCTTTCCCATGCCTCTACATATTTTCTCTTTTTGTATTTTATTTTAATTTTTTTTGGCCATGCCGTGTGGCATGTGGGATCTTTCTTAGTTCCCCGACCAGGGATGGAACCTGTGCCCCCTGCAGTGGAAGCACAGAGTCCTAACCACTAGACCACCAGGGAATTCCTTTCTCTTTTTTTAAATGAAATTTTCAGTATTATATTTCATTATGTATATACTACCATCCTAGCATACTGCTTCTCCTCCAGAATTTCAATACATCAGTTCGCACACATATATATGTGTTTCAGTGAGTGTTCAGCAGCAGTCACACACATATCAATGGTGATATGACATCTGAGCTGGCGCATCTGAAAAGTATTAACTTACCCTAAAGATTTTTGAAGGTGAATGTTTATTCTTGGAAGATTTGGATGCTCTCTTAGAAGGGAAAAATACTATGTACACACAGATGATATTAGGAAATACTGCTATCCGGGTTTACTGTAAATGGATGTGAGTTCTCCCCACGTCCCCCGTATCAGGTCACTTTCAATTACATAGTGAAAAAGTATTTAGAAATACTTGAAAAACCTTGCATGGCGGAAGTTCCCTGGTGGTCTAGTGGTTAGGATTCCAGGCTTTCACTGCCGTGGCCCGTGTTCAATCCTTGGGGTGAACTGAGATCCCGCAAGCCACGAAGCGAGGCCAAAAAAAAAAAAAAAAAAAATCTTGAATGGCTTCAAACTGAAATAGTTTACCAAGTCCAAGTTAACTCTTTTTCAAAGGTTGAACTTCTTGTCTACATACTGGTGCTCTCCAAGTGAAAGCTCTGAAGGCAGATGCGTTCATACACAACACCCCTCCCTGCCCTCCAAAGAAGATGAAGAAGTGTGACCAGGAGGTCCCTCACTGAGGACTCCATGGTGCCTCCAGGACCCTGTCGTCTGTCACTTGCTTTTCTCCTTTGTTATCAGTCATTCCACTCCCTGGCCTCGGCTTCTGCTAGGACGGCCTTCTTCTCCCTCCTTTTATTGCTGAAGAGGCAGGGGAGGACTCAGAAGACTCCAGCTCTTCTATACTTGCTTCAAACACAATCAAACCTAAGATAGAACCGTGCTGGGTGCTTGCCGTCCTCTTTCCTCAAGTGGCCAGTTGGTGTCTCCAGATCTTTCAAGTTGAGTGACACCCAGTTCAATAGACTCCTCCCCAAGAATTCCCAGCCCCTACCATGTGGATTCCTTCAAAGACATACACACACACACACACACACACACACACACACACACACACACACACACACACACACATATACAGATACACAAAGACACACAACTATAACAACAACAGCAGCACTCAAGAAAATAGTGAGTTTTGCTTGGGTGGCAGCACACTTGCATGACTGCTGAGGAGTTCTAAGTTGAAAAGTCCACCATCAATGTAATGAAAATAGCATGCTTTTCGATGGGAAATAGGTGGGTGACTTGGCCCTTCCTGGGCAGATCACACAATAGCTCCAGGTTGACTTTCGATAAGAAACATGGCAGAGTTCAATGTTCTTGTTAGATAGAAATGTCACAGATCAGCTCCTGGAAGCTTTTCTACCCTAATCGGCCTCAGCCTGTTTATTTTCAAATCTACATGTCGCCCTTTTAGGCAGGTTTCCAGGAGGATCATCTGGAGATGAGTGTATTTCCAGCTTTCTCCCGTTCTAATAATGGCCAAGAAGAAACTGACCAAACCAAAGGGATTATACTTTAAGCATCTATGGCACCTTTGCTGGAAATTTCCACAAGTTTTTATTCTAAGTTATACGATTTTAAATTGTACCCAGTTCTTAATTATTTGAATTATTCCCACACGTACGTATTACACTTGTTTCATTTTCAAGTATTTCGGTTTGTGTACCCAGAAGTGAGAGATGTTTTTAGCAGATATAAATATAGTGTTGGCTGGCCAAGTGTAGGCTGTCACCAAGCTCCTCTGCCCACCGAGCAAGACCGTGTCACCTCCCAAATCAGCTTCCTAATGAGACGGAGATGTTCTTCATTGATTTTTACTTTTTCCAATGCAACTAATGCATGTTTTACTTCAATATTAGGCTCCAATTAGATAGCTTTTAAATATCAATTTTTTTCTCCACTTTTGAGAATGTGTCTCTGGAATTGTCTCTGGAAGACTGAGCAGTAGGATACACTTTCATGCCTTACCTGGAGCCAATTTGTAGGGGAAAATGTTTGTGTGTTGTTCTCCTTGAGAGCTGTGTTAAATTAAACAGAACACTCCTTTCCAAATGCATTTGCATACAAAATTTAATAATGTTAAATGGCACTCTATAGGATAAATATGGGGAAATATTATTTGCATATATCAATAGTCTAGTATAGCTCATTCTGGTTATATGTGATCCTTAGTGTGTGTCCGTTCTCTTCATTCTTTCTGGCAGGGCATGTGCATCTAGATGATCTAGAAACCATTCCAAAGCATCAGGATAGAAGTTAAAAATAAGTGAAGCCAAACCCAGCAACGTTTTATGCTGTTCAGTATTTTGATCCTTTGAAGAGATGTCAAATGCCAGGTTTAGATCACATTTACATGAAGCTGATCTATCCTGATTAGGACCAGGAGAGATTTCCTGGACTTGTCCAGAGCAACTGTTTTTCCTTCACCTTGAAGCAATGTCTCTCAGCCCACTAAATGACAAATCAAACAAGTGGTTTTAGGAATTCTCGGAAAGGTTTTCATATTCTGTGTAGTATTTCTTGTCATCGTGAAGATATTGAAATGTCTTACTAACTTCCCTATTAATTTCCTTTCAGTGAACCATCCATAGATTGAAAAAGATTTGTCTCACTATGTTTGAGTAAACATGGATCTTGCTTATCTAGTTCTTGGTTGGGAAGGTCTTTTGGGGTGCAAAAATCCCCATTTAGGTCAAAAGGACAGTATATGAAGGAAAACAGATGGGAACTTACTAAAATTTAAACTTGATTTTAAACACTGTATTACATCCTGAAATCAGAAGTATATCCGATCTTTGTGGGGACGTCAGTGTTGGCTGTGCTGACCAGTGAGAGGGTAGGCTCTGAGACCCAGATTCTGGGGAGGGGATGAGGAAGGCCCAGCGTAGGAAAGTGCCTCAAATTTCATAGGCACTTGGCCCCCTCTGGTTGGGACCCAGTCACCCTGCATGACAAAGTGAGCTTTGTAAAACATCATCAGTGGTGTGCAGCACTGGGTGAGGATGCTTTGTCCGCTAGAGCTGTTCCGATCTCAGTCTCTACTCCACACGGATGATCCCAACTGCATAGGCCCCAAGAATATGCTCTTCCATGTTTGCAGAAGGCGCATACTCAATCCTTTATATGCTGGAAATAACTCCCTATGAGAAGTTGTGTCCGTATTTACCCCTAGAGCCTAACTCCAGGGGGGAGTGGGGCATCCATGGAAGAGCAGAACAGCTGCCGGAGAGCCGGATGTGGTTGGCGGTAAGAGCCCCGAATGTGGTTGGTTGAGTTTCTCTGGTCTAGACAGTGGATCTGCTTTCAACTATCTCATCACATTGCTGGCCTTTGACGCCCGCACTGAAAAGGCAATAGTAAACCTCCTGTGATCTAGTCTCAACAAGAGTGTCTAAAGGTTAAGCACTCCATGAGTGCCTTCACTCAAGCTGGCGGACAGAAAGCTTCACACTTGGGTTTAAAAGTTGCCTAAATTAGGTTGTGTTTTAATGCCGTACCCTCGATTTTAAGGGGGACTCTGTGTGGCATCCTTGCCTGTAGAACTCATCTCTCAGTGTTCCCCAGATGAGACCCCACCAGCATGAGTTCCTTGTGAAATTAATACAAGAAAAATACATTTGCTTCCCTGAGGAACTAGTACATTTCTTCTTACCTAATAATAAGACCATATCTCCCTTTCTTTGCTTTGGCTGCCCGGGGACTTCAAGCCAAATTTTTATGTGTGTGGCTGTATGAGCCCATGTGGCCATTGTATTTGCATTCTTTTATCATTGTTCCTTCTTTTCTTTCTCTTTTTCCTTTCTTCATGAATTTATTTCAATTACTCTGAGAAAAGAGGCAGAGATACATTACTATTGTTAAAAAGTAGAACAACGTTCGGTAATTTTCAAAGTAAAGATTGTTTCACCTCAACATGATTATTGGCCAATTTCTAATGACAACACTGTGAATCATATTAATTGAGCTGCATATGGTGTCTCCTTTAAAGTTTTATATATTTACATTAAAACACAGGAGATAAAATTTAAAAAACACTTTTGTGTTTTGGTAGATTTAAGTTTCAGGAATTTGTCAATTCTACTTCTGAAAGACATATTACACTCTTTTGAAAGAACTGATATAGAATCAGATAATCTATGCAGCTACTATAAAAGATTGAATTCTTCATTTTAAAATAAAAAATGAAAAATGAAAAAGAAAAGTTATTGATATTAGCTCAACATCACGAATTTGCAGATACTATGACTAAAAAAAAACAGTGGCTGAAAATCAAAACAATTGTAAGAATTTAGTCATGGTAACGGCCTGGTTTCAAATGTCACAGAACAGAGTTTTCCCCCTATTGTCACTCCCCTTTTTCTTTTCTTTCCTTTTCTTTCTTTTCCTTTCCTTTCCTTTCCCTTTTCCTTTCCTTTTCCACCACTCTCTTACTCAGAAACTTTTCTTTCTTTTTAGTCAGAGAATAGAGAATAGAGATCTATTTGCAGAGAACATCGAGGTCATGCAATAAGAAGTGGGTAGTATTAACAAGACAAAGGTTTATCATGTGCGTTTTAATTTTGAAGAACCTAAAAGACGAATAGGACCCTGAATTTTTGATGGAGACTTTACAGGTGGAAAAGTAAATTGGACACTACTTGGGAGGCAGGGTTCTGGCAAGAAGGAGGCAGAACACAAAGACTCTGAAGAGAGAACAGGAGAGAAAGACCTCACAGGAGGCTTCCGCACTAGTGGAAAAATTGAAAACAAACTAATAAACAAGCAACACTGTTGTGCATCATCCTCTGGACATCGATTAGTGATCCTGTGACAGGAATATTTTCTTACTGCTAATGGATTGCCCTCTTTCACCCCTTCAGAAGTTAAGGACTTTGTTAAGGAGTGGTCAAAAGTTTAACTTAACCTCAGAGCAGTATGAATGCTCTGTGTTGGAAAGAGATCCATGGTGTGGCTGAAAACGTTTCTGAAGGAACAACCGGAGAGAAAACATATGAAACTGTTCCACAGGCTGTTTCAACCAGACCAGAGATGTTTAACTTAGCTCCTTAGCTGTTACCTAGAAAAATGAACTTGTGGATCCATCAGATCTGGTAGTACTTCCCTTCTGCCATCTGTGGAAAGTTTGACGCTTACCATCCCACGACCCTGGACGTGACCGAGCATCTCCTTCTCGAAGCTCCATGTCCGTGGAGCACAACTTAGGAGTTACTCAGACAAGCTACATGTTGCCCAAATGGGGTGAAAATGGACACGCGCTGGGCAATCTGTCCTGTTACTGTCGAGTCCTGTGCTCTCCCTCCTGTAGCTGCTGCTTCAGCATATGGGTCAGAGCTCAGCCTCACTGGCAGGGAAAAGGTGCTGCCAGGCCCCCCAGAGCCGGGATGTTATCCTTGTCACAGATGGAAAAGAGCAAGTTGAGATTGGATCACAAAGTGTTATTGTAAGTCACCAAGTTCATGTGTAAGTCATGAGAGAAGCGCAGAATCTCCACTGAATGACGACGACAAGCACAGAACCCCTCAGCACGGAGCGCATCTCATAGGAAACTGATAACCAGATCCGCTCCCACCCAAGCAATTAAAATAAAATAGCCTCCTCCCCATTTCCCGATCTCATACATCCCCACCCTCAATCAAAATGAAGTCAACGATATACTTGTATAAATTCTGGCTATGCAGCTTTGAATAACTTTTCCCGAATGATGGGAATTTCTGGAAATAAAATCCAGTGATTTGTCATCTAGAAATACATGAAATAACCACAAAAAGACACTCCCCCACGTTTTCTTCCTTAGTATAGAGCCTACGACTGAAAAAATGGATACGATGTTTATTTCTAATCTGTGGAGCGTGATTTTAATAATTTCAATAGATTTCTCTATAACCCACCCATTTTTTTTTCCTCTTTCATTAAACTAAGGAAATTTCCAAGTGAAACAGACACTATTCTATGAACAATGGACCTGATAAGGGTTGGAACAAATTCCTCTTTCTGTCCCTATCTCTGAGTCTTATTTACCTACTTTTGTGAAACTAGAATGAACGACATAGGGTAAGATAATCTAAATATCTCTGACATGTTTATGAAATAAACCCTTGTACAACAAATCATTCACAACACTCACAGACTAGGTCACAAACTGAACCATCCTCTTCATGTGCCTGTAACTCTGGATCAAAGAATGACACTGAGCTTGCCATGTCAGCCGTGACAAGTGCTTCAAAGCCAGTCTCCTCCTGTTGTCCTGGCTGAGCTCAGACTGCGGTAGCACCGTTACTCACCATCTGTGAAATACGCTACTTCTGTATATGTGGTTCAGAGGGTGCTTCTAGCTCTGGGTAGCTGAGGAACTGATGCAGTGTGGAGTCCAGACTTAACTAGTTTCCAACCTTGATGAGGCCACCTCAGAGGTGAGGGGCAGCTCCTAAGGCCAAAACAGACTTCAGATAACCAAACAAAGTCCTCCAGGGCTTGTGGGAAAAGAAGTCATGCTGATCATAAGACAAAAGGCTGTGCTTGCTAAAGTTAGAGTGAGGATTCAGGACTCAATGTTGAGTAAACCAAGATGGAGGAAATCCAATGTGGGGTGAGCAAAAGCGTTTTCAGAAGCAAAACCTCAAGTAGCAAAAAGGCTGCTGGTGCTCCATCTTCAAGGGCTGGCTGCCATAGACCCACCTCAGGTCGTGGGAAGACTCCTACTTTAAGCGCTGCCAATATGGAGGCCTAAGGGAGTTTAAAGCTCACCTCGTGAGCCTCTCTGGTGGCCTGCTTGTAGCCCTGTGGGTCCTGGGCCACCCCCAGAGACCCAGTCCCTTCCAGCAGCCCCCCTGTTATGCCTTCCTTCCAGCTCCTGCTCTAACCAGCTGAGAGGCCAGCTCAGGGCAATGTGGGTGTCAGGATGGCTTGTCCTGCTCCTGACTTAAGAGGGAGCTCTGTCAATGCTACTGGCTGTTGCAGAGCCTTTCTCGGCAAAAATCCTCGTGCTAGAAATGGCTTATCAAGGCCTATCACGGGACCTGTCTTGATGTTTCAAAACCTTTTGGGAAGCACTGTTATGTGATGCTCTGCTTCAGATAAGGGGTCATCCTGAAGAAATATAGTTCAAACTTACATTTGGTCCGTGTTTTAGAGTCCAGTCCCAAATGATACGTTTTCAGTGGGATCTAGAAACCTGCTGTCAAGTTTCAGGCTCACATCCTCATTCTCTCTGAAGGCTTTTGTTTTTTGTTTTTTTTTTTTGCGGTACGCGGGCCTCTCACTGTTGTGGCTTCTCGCGTTGTGGAGCACAGGCTCCAGACGTGCAGGCCCAGCGGCTCACGGGCCCAGCTGCTCCGCGGCACGTGGGATCCTCCCGGACCGGGGCACGAGCCCGTGTCCCCTGCATCGGCAGGCAGACTCTCAACCACTGCGCCACCAGGGAAGCCCTGTTTGAAGGCTTTTGCTTGTTTTATTTCCCACACCTGCTTTGATCTTCCTGGGTTGCCATTTGTTTCTGTCTTTGAATGTTTTCCATTAATAATAAATTATTGAAAAGGCTTAAAGCATCTTAGTATGCTCAGTTCCTAAGATAATCTCATGACGCATAGTAAGCCATCACAGGGTCAGTTTTCCCCCCATGGCTTTTGTCCCAGGGATGTGGACTTTGCCAAGGTGTTCGTTCCCCCTCTAATGGCAGCAGAGGGGGCCACCCTGTGTCAGACAGAAACAAATATTTCCAGAGCAACATTCTTTGCAGATAGGAATCACCTGCTTTATTCCTTTCTGGGCAGCAAAATATTGATGGCAGCACAGTGAGTCCATCAGGTGGGGTCCTCAACTTAGAGCTTTTCAGAATTAAGATTTGATAGTATGAGTGAACTTGGGCTCTGAAGTTTCCACTGTATTTTTTTCGTTTATGTATAAATAGTCTTTTTGTGCCCAGAGTAGACTAGATGTGGATGATATAAATAAGATGTGGTCTCTGCCCTCAGAGAGCTCACAAGCCAATAGGAGAGAAAGATAGGACACAGGATGGTAAGTTTTGTGATTTTTTTTTTTTTTTTTGACTGCGTTGGGTCTTCGTTGCTGCGAGCGGGCTTTCTCTAGTTGCGGTGAGCGGGGGCTACTCTTCATTGCGGTGCACGGGCTTTTCATTGCGGTGGCTTCTGTTGTTGCGGAGCACGGGCTCTAGAGCGCAGGCTCAGTAGTTGTGGCGCACGCGCTTCATTGGTCCGCAGCACGTAGGATCTTCCCGGACCAGGGCTCGAACCCGTGTCCCCTGCATTGGCAGGTGGATTCTTAACCACTGCGCCACCAGGGAAACCCCTGGTAAATATTTTGATGAATTTGCATATGATCTCATTGGGACTCCAAGGAGGAGGGATTTCAACTTGGGGAGGCAGTTCTGACACACTTCCCCGGAGGAGCTGAATGTTGAAATAAGCATTTGCCTAACAGGGTCGGGGTGGGGCATTCCATAAAGAAGGGGCAAGGAATCAAAAGGAATGAATCGCAGGGGGGGCCGAGCGAGGGGACGACATCAAAGAAACTCGGTGAGGCCAGCAGGAGCAGATGACAGGGGACTTTTTGTCAGTAGTTGGGAGGCCCTGAAGTATTTGAAGCAAAAGAAGGACATACACTGAACTGTACAGTTATATATGGTTAAAATAGTATGTTTTATATTATGTGACTTTAACCACAATAAAAAAAAATTTTTTTTAAGTGACATGCTCTGATTTGTGGGCTTTTTTTTTTAAAGAAAAATTAATGTGGCAGCAGAGTTATAGATGGGGTAGGGAGATGTGGAATGGAGACAGAGACCAGTTCAAAGACGATTGTAATCTCCAGGAAGATGCTGGGGAGGACCTAGATGGAGCCAGAGCTGGAAGGGAGGCACCTAAGAGATTTTAAAAGGATCCACGTAGCCGTGAGTCAGGAGGACTGAGGGCCGGCTCTCAGACTTTGTGGGTGAATTATGGTAAAATTCATAGTGGTGGCAGATCGTCTTTTTAAATTTCAGCTTTACTGAGGGATAATTGACATATAAAATTATAAGATATTTAAAGTGTACGTTGTGGAGATTTGGTACACATAAACATTGGGCAAGCGTTCCCCCCATCTAGGTAATGAACACACCCATCACCTCACATATTTATCGTTTTTTGCGTGTGAGAACATGATACAGAACTGTCAACCATAGTCACCATGTTTTATGTTAGATCCTCAGACCTTATTCATCTCGTAGCTGAAAGTTTCTGCACTCGTTCCAACCTCTCCCTATTTTCCGCCAACTCCCAGCTCCTGCAACTACTTTTCTACTCTCAGTTTCTGTGAGTTTTTTTTTTTTTTTTTTTTAGAATCCACATATAGGTGATACAATGCAGAATTTGATTTTCTCTGTCTGGATTAGCATGATGCCTCAAGTGTTTGGTTTTTTTTTTTCACTCAAAAATAAATTGTTATATTATTTCCATGTCAATCAATATGCAACTTGAAGTCATTTTAAATGCCTGCATCATACTTTGGGTACATATGTACCATAATTAACCTCATCAGTTTTTCCTTGGTGCCATTTAGTTTCATTGTTTTTTACTAAACAATACTGTCTTAAGTGTCAAGTTTGGAATTTGATTTTACCCTACTTACCAGCTCAGAAGTAAGCTTGTTGCTGTCTTGTGGATGCTGGCAGATGACACAAGACTCCTAGATCAGAGACAAGGGACTTTATTACCTACAGCACAACAGACAGCAGGAGTATCAGCATGGCATTGGTTCCATTGGTTCCATTGGCCCCGAGACCCCATAGCAGTGATTTCATGGACCCAAATGGATGCTGTGCTTGCGGTGGGTTGGCATTACAGCTGAGGAATATCGAGCTTAGGGAATCTACTTCTGCTGGGTAAGCAGTAAGCAAGCCCACTCTTTGCCCCGGGAGGAGACATTACCTCATCCTTCAAGGTCACTTGTTTTAAGCGCAAGTCTGAGAAATGGCCTGGGTAAAGAGTGGTAAGGATTTTGCATTCTTGGCATACCCAGTAAGGTGTGCAGGAGCATGAGAGAACTGTGAAGGACTGTCTCTGAACAATAAGCATCCTTTCCTATACATTTAAACATATCTTTAGGAGGGAATTCCCTGGCAGTCCAGTGGTTAGGACTTGGCAATTTTACTGCCGAGGGCCCGGGTTCAATTCCTGGTCAGGGAATTAAGCTGCTTAGCACGACCACCCCCCAAAAAAAGAAGGATGGAAAAATATCTTTAGGGTAAATACAGAGGAATGAAATCACTCAACCAAAGAGTTTGCACTGCTGTAGACATTCTGTACTTGTCACCAGATGACCTTCTAGAAACTTCCTCTTGCAGGTTTGCTTTCTCGATTGTGTTCTGTAAAATGACTGTTGCGTTTCCCGTGTTGGCCCAGGAATGACTTTCTCTCATCTGAGCGCTCAGGCCCATGTTGGTATTCTCCGCTTTTCCAGGGATATGTCTCATTGTATTAACAGGGGGGATATTTTAGCAGAGCCATTTCCTGATTGGTGTCAAGCTGAAAATAGATTGCTTGCCCCAGGTTGGTGGGAGAACAGAAATGCTAAGGTAAGCAACAGCATCTCCTCCCCACACCCTACCCTGCCTGTAGCAGGTCAAGTGTCTTCCTATTCAGGAGGCCCAGGGCTCTGTTTTCTCATTTGATCTAACACTGCAGACAGGTGGTATGTTGTATCTGTGCGCTTGTAGGTGAATTTTAATGACATTTCAAGGCATCCTGAAAAACAAAATAATTCTTTGGATTGCTTTTGTCAAATAATAAAAATATTTGACATAAGTCTCATTGGGAACAGATGTGGAAATATGCAATTCTTACTTTTTTACTATCCTTCCCTGCGGGCTCTTGGTCTATGCCAATCTGAATTTTATTGTTGAAAGTGCTCTGTCTTTTCCAGGTGTGTTGTCTTTAATATATAGGAAAACTTCGGGAGAGGACCCTGGAGCAGTAGCTAACACTGCTAAAATCAACACTGAACCATCAGAGAGTTACATCAGGACGGAAGGTTTGTCCTTGGATCAAAGCCTCCCCTGGGCGAGGCCTCTGGTACATGCGACCTGGTAGTGGCTGCAGTGGTCTGGGCCATTATGGGAAACTCTGTTGTTATCACAGACTCTTCCCATGACTTTGGTGTATCACTTCTTTTTGGTTTCCTCTTCTGTCAAAAGCGCATGTGAATCTCTGACCCTGACCCCAATTAGAGAACCACCTTAGAAGCCCTGGCTTTTATTTATGTGTGTGAGACTCAAGTGTAGATCCTCAGGCACATTTTGTATCCCCCGAGGTGCCCCTCTCCTTAATCCACCCCCTACACCCAGCCCCCCGGCCAGCAGTGACTCTCCATGGTTTGCCATGCATGTCCCGGCACGTCAGGACACATCATTTGAAATACCTGTTGGTCGTATGTGGTGTCTCCTTAACGTGGATAAGCTGGATGCTCTGCAGGGAGGAGGCCCTGAGGACTGTGCCCTCCATGTGGTTTATTTGTGTTCGCCCACCAGGGAAGCACATCCTTTCCTATTGAAATGTTTGAAGGAAAAGTCCACAGTACCTAAAGAGCCACGTGGCCCTAACTTTCTTCCTGATCTCGCGGTAATGTCCATAAAGAATGTTCTTCAGGCAGGAAGAATCAGTCATTGTTATGGACTGAATGTTTCTGTGTCCCCCCCCCCCGCCCCTAATACTCATACCTTAGAGCCCTAACACCCCATGTGACTGTATTTGGAGATAGAGCCTGAGAGGAAGTGGAAAAGGTTAAATGAGGTCATGGGGTAGGGCCCTAATCTGACAAGGTTGGTGCCTTTTTAAGAAGAAGGAGAGATACCAGTGCTTTCTCCCTTCACCACGTAAGACCACAGCAAAAAGGTATCTGTCTGCAAATCAGAAAGAGAGTTCTCACCAGAATTTTAACCTGCCGGACCTTGATCTGGGGCTTCTAATGTTCAGAACTGTGAGAAAAGACGTTTCTGTTGTTGAAGCCACACAGGCTGTGGTATTTTGTTATGGCAGCCAGAGCAGCCCTGGCAAAGTCATGTAAAGACTCCAGAAACAGCCACCATGACTGGGCAAGAGGGAATCCAGTCCCCTTCCAGGGCTGGCATTTCATGCTGACTGGTCTCAAACCAATCTTCTCAAATCTTTTGTTGGGAGAGCACAAATGCTAGGTGAGCTCCCCCCACCCCAAAAAAAAGAAGGTGATGATGTGGGCTTGAAGTTTTTGTCCTTAGCCATGCTGAGCTATTTTTCCATTTTTCTATGAAACATACACAGATTCCAACTACCCAGATGCTCATCAGACTTTTTAGGAAGTAATTGCTGGATCATCTGCCTTCAGATCTAGACGTTAAAGTTTTCTGAAAGGGGATAAATCATATTTACCGTGAATCCGTGAACCTGGCATTACTTTTGTGGTCAATAAACATTAGTTGCAAGATGAATAAATCCATGAATGAATGAATGGGCAGTAAATGGAATGTAAACTGACCACATAGTGTCTGGTCAATTTTCCAGATCATTCCACATTTCTTCTATATTCGCAATAACTTTTTTTACCCAAGGTTTTTTATACTTTTCTTTTCAAATAGCCTAAAGAAGCCTGACCAGGATACCTTCATTGAGTTCCAGTCTGTAAAGGAATGAAACTGTAGAAGCAGGCATCTCAGGGGCCTTCCTTCTTAAATACACAGTGTGTTCCACTGGATCTCTACATTATGGATGGCTTCCTTGGTCCCCATGTCACAGTTGAGATATTCAGATCATTTAAGTCAGTTTGCTATGTTTAAAAGGGATCGCAAGGTTCTGTTAGTTCTAAGCTCAAGAAGCTGCTGCTTCTTTTTGCAGATATCAGAATACCCAACTCACAAGGTAGTAAACTAATAGTTGTATTTTCCTTTCTATATCTGTTATAAGTCTACGGTAGGCTTTCCAGGGCTGATATCCTGATTCAGTGATCTTTCAGCTGTGCAGCTTTTGTAAAAAGCTGTTTTCCAGATGGTTTCTGCCCCTCTAGGCATAACATCTGCTTCCCAGTCAGCCAGAAATGGGAAGGGCACATCTTTGCCTTTTTATTTTGGATCCCATAATCCATCCCAGGGAGTGGTGCCTACATCTTCTCGGCCAGAACTCCACAGTATAGCTCCCCTTAGATGCAAGAACAAGGCGGATGCAAGGAAGGACTGGGTTGAGAATGTGTGTTGACTGAACCAACCTCCACTGTCTTCCACACGATCTCTAGGAAGAGGAGGAAGCTTCTGGAGACTCCCAAAGGAGACTTGGAGACAGGGAGATAAGAGTGGCTTCTGAGATTCAGCAACAAGAGATTATGGACATTCCCTTCTCCGCCTTAAATAAGTTCCATGGAAGCCCAAGTCTGTGTCACCTTGTTCCAACCTAAACAGCCAACCCAGGGTGAGGTGTCCCTCGCGATGTGAACTAATCATGATTAGGGGGCCTGCTAGCTGAGGGTCAGAGTTGGACGGTTCATTCGTGGGGGCAGGGGGTCACCCGATGAACTGATGGCTATGCTCAGAGAAGGAGGGTCATTCTGAGTCAGGGAGCCAGCCGGGGGGTCCCCCTAGCCTTGAGGGGGTGGATGGGAATGGCAAGCGGCTTCTTCCAAGGCTGCTTTGCTGAGGATGCTGACCGCCCTCAGCGCCCTCCTGAGGTGGCTTTAGGGACCTTGAAGAACAGAGCTCTGGTCTTAGCATCCAAAACCACGCTCACCTACCAGCTCTGGCCAGTGACTTTGGGCAGCTCATTCCTTAGACCTCCATTATCTCTCCTGCGTGAAGTAAGACTAGAAATACCCATGGGTAGAAGTGGAACAAGCACACTCTGACAGGCCTAAAGCTTTGTGGACAGAGAAGGTGTTGCTGTGATTTCCAGAACAGTGCCAAGTTGTGACTACCTTTGCCAGCATCGATATGTTTCATGTCACTGAAGGTGGTCTCACGAGAACATAGGCCATTAATATTTACAAAACGAATCTTCTTTCCCACAACCCGTCTTCGGTTTTTCCAGGCCTTCTGTCACTTCTCACCAGCCATGTCCTCTTTCAGGAGTGGATGGGGAGAGACACAATTGTGTCTAGAGCATGCGTCTGCTGGAACCAAGAGCTGTGTGTCATCATTTGTAGTGTATCTGAGTAGAGAAGGCAAAACCTGATCTTCCCCTGCTCACTGGAGCTCACACAGAACCCAAAGGGTTAAAGCAACGTTCCAAGGAGCTGCACACAAAAAGTCTGTAACAGGCTGTCCGGTGAGATAGTCACTCAGCCACGCTACATTCAATGAGGTCATGGTCCCACATGCATCCTCTTCTCCTTGGGAGAAGGTGCATAAAATATAAATAAATGATCAGGTTACAGAATGAACTCTGAATGACCAATTTTGGCTCAAGTAGAGGCCTTCTCCTGCCTCACAGTTCCCCAACGATAAATCTTTCATCAGCAGGTTGATCCTTTTCAGAAACAGACTGTCTAGCAACGTCTCCACCTCCTGCCCCCATAAGGACGGAGTGCATATGAGGCGGAGGCCTGGACGCACAGACAGCCCCCCGCAGACTCACGCCGGGAACAGCTTTCCTCTTTCAAGGGCCGACTGGTCGATACTCTGGCTGCTGCCGGGAGGGAGAGAAAAGGGAACAGGTTGCAATGTCGCTAATAACAGCGAACGCAATAGACTATCTGCAGAAGGGAGCTGCTGATCTGTCTCCCGGAGAATGAAGCTACGAGGTTGAAGGGACCGGGCCGAACGCTGCTACTAGAAAGAATGGCAACGTCCTTGCAAATGTTTCCATCCTCTTAGTTTTCCCTTGGGGTAGATTATTTAAAGTCTGTCATGAGTCTTTGCAAATTCATAACTTGCATGTGCTCATTTTCCCTGGGTCCATCTGTGCCCATGGGAAAAGGAATAAAGGAAGGAGGGCTGCTTTGGTGACAAGATGCTTAGGGTTGATGGGGGACGGCGGGGGGAGGACCCAAACTTATGAAGCTGCTACTCTGACCAGAAATGGAAACCACCCCTTCCAATCGGCATGTTGTTTTTGATAAAGAAATAAGACAAGGTTACTCTCCTTTGTCTTGTTTCTCCGGTTCCCTTGGCGTTTGCTTTTCTCTCCAAATTATGTAGGGCCAGAGTGCGTTAAAGTGACCAGTGAACTCCTACTCAGTGCCGCCAACTCCTGCCTCGGTGGGAAGTTTTAATGTTGGATCTGGCTGCTGTCCTTCTGTGCTCCACAGGCTAAGTCTGCAGCCTGATGGGCCGGCCACTTGACCCTTAAACCTCAGCCTTCCTGAGACTCAAGCTCTTTCTGCTCCCCCTGGCTTGCTGGTCTGCACTCCCCCGGGTTATTGACAGGGTCCTGGATGGCCCTACTGTGTCTTTGTGTGAATTACCAAAGGCTCCCAGCTCTTGGCAGACTGACTAGAAAGCATCCCTCTTCGGACTCAGGCAGCTGAGCCAGGGCACACGGCCGGCACGTGGCACGCAGGCTGGTGCTCAGCTCCCAGGTGCATCCCTGCACTGCACGTGGATGCCTGCCGTGGCCCCGATTGGCGGCAACACCTTCCTCCTTGCCCTCCAGCCCAGGTGTCACCGAGAGGTCGGCCAGGGGGCAAGTCAGGCAGCGCTCACTCTCCAGGCTCCTTTGGCTCCTGTCAGGGGACCGCCACATCCTGGCACAGGCGGGGATAGCTCAGCTCTTGTCACAGAGACTCTCATCTCATTCATTCACTCAATAACTACTCAATGAACGTCTTCCAGGATGTTCATCACACCACCCTGTAACCATGCACCAGCTCTTTACCAAGATGCACATCTGGCCCCCAAATACCCGTGAACCTGATATATTGTACTTGTTAATCTAAAGACCAGGAATGCTGTTGCAAACTGCTTTACCTTTATACCTAAATATATATTTGTGTTTTCTCCAAGTGCCCTCTACTTAGCAGACCTCAGAAGGTCAGTGCCCAGTGGTCTGATGCGTTGCTTGGAGCATGCGTCATTCGTGGGCCCTCCTGGATTCACGGCAGCTGTGCGGTCCCCTTGGGGGTCAGGCTGCCTCTGGTGAAACTTCATTTCAGCACAGGGGTTGGTGACATGGTCGAGTCCTGTAGCGAGAGATTCAGTTGCTCCTTCCCTTGGTGGCCTGTCCACACAGCTTCACGAGGGGAAAGGTGGGGGAGTTTCTGTCCCGCCGCTTAGCTACAGAAGGGAGACTCAATCCTAGCGCCTGGAACCTTCAATCAGGTCACACTCTTCTCTATCCCTTGGTATAAAGGAAATGTTGGAGACTGAAACATGCTCTAAGACAAGAAAAGGCTTGCTTCCTAGATATCTTTTGGCAAAAAGGGTTATTGAAAGTCTAGTGTCGTTGGTCGAGGGAAAAGTCCTCAAATCAGACTTCTGGGTTCAAATCCCAACTCAGCCATTTCCTAGGTATGTGTCTTAGTCTGCGTGAGCTGCCATATGAAAGTACCATAGACTGGATGGCAATTTATGGTAAACAACAGAAATTTGTTTCTCACAGTTCTGAGATCAAGATGGACAGGTTCTGGTGAAGTTCTCCTTCCTGGCTTGTAGATGGCTATTTTCTCATTGTGTCCTCACATGGAAGAGAGAGAGAGAGGGGGAGGAAGGGAGGGAGAGAACTAGTGCTCTGGTGTCTCTTCTTTGGGGGGGGGGGCGGGGTACACTGGCCTCTCACTGTTGTGGCCTCTCCCGTTGCAGAGCACAGGCTCCGGACGCGCAGGCTCAGCGGCCATGGCTCACGGGCCCAGCCGCTCCGCGGCACGTGGGATCCTCCCGGACCGGGGCACGAACCCGCGTCCCCTGCATCGGCAGGCGGACTCTCAACCACTGCGCCACCAGGGAAGCCCTGGTGTCTCTTCTTACAAGGACACTAATCCCACCATAAGGGCCTCATCCTCATGATCTCATGTAACCCTAACTACCTCCCAAAGGCCCCATCTCCACATAGCATCACATTGGGTGTTAGGGCTTTAACACATGAATTTCTGGGGGACATAAACATTCCGTCTGTAATATTCTGCCCCAGCTCCTCAAAATCACAGCCTTTTCACATGCAAAATACATTCTTTCCACCCCAACAGCCCCCAAAGTCTTACCTCCTTCCAGCATCCACTCTAAAGTCTAATGCCCAAAGTCTCACCTAAATGTCACCTAAATCAGGTACAGGTGAGACTCCAGGCACAATTCATCTTGAGGCAAAATTCTTCTCCAGGGACTTCCCTGGCGGTCCAGTGGTTAAGACTCTGCACTTCCAATGCAGGGGGTGCAGGTTCCATCCCTGGTCAGGGAGCGAACTAAGATCCCACATGCCGTGTGGTGAGGCCAAAAAAAAAAAAAAAAAAATTCTTTTCCAGTGTGAACGTGTGAAACCAGACAAGTTACATGCATCCATAGTACATCAGTGGGACAGGAAGAAGATAGACATTCCCATTTCAAAAGGGAGAAATTAGAAGGAAGAAGTGGCTGACAGGTCCCGAACAGGTTCAAAACCTAGCAAGGCAAATTCATTAGTTCTTAAGTCTCGAGAATAATCCTGTTTGGTTTGATGCTGCACTCCAGCCCACGGGAGAGGCAGCGTTGCCTCCAGGGATCACTGGGGTAAGCCTACCCACGTGGCAATCTGTGAGGGTGCAGCCAGGTGGCAGTCCTGATCTTTGATGTAAAGGCAGCCTTACCCCCCGACCCCAGGACAATATGAACCTGACATGGTACCTACTGAAACTAAGAAAACTTTCCGGGCTTATCTGCGATTGGAGCAAGTAATGCTACCTGCACTAGAAGCACTTCTGAAGCAGTTAAAAATACGCATCCGAGGCCCCCGACAAAAAGCGCTATAGCAGCCCCTATAGGACGAGAGGCCCAGGAATCTGCATTTTTAACTCAGATCATTCCAATGTACCCTAGATGCTGAGAACCACTGCCATCAGGGAACTCAGCACAGGATACTGAGTCATTATTTCCCTCCCTATGTTTTATTAAATTTATTTGTATGTGCTTTAATGTTATTGCCCCATGTGAGTTTCTGTTAGCATTTTATCCCTCTTGTGTTCCTCTAGTTGTATATCTTTTTCCTTCAGGGTGGGGCTCAGGGCAGTTTTCTGCTTTGGTTGATGCTTGTGGTCCAAGACTTCCTCCCCCGCAAGCTTGTTTACTGCTACCGACCACATCATCCCCTTGCTACCCTCAACCATAACAGACAGTCCTGCCCACTCCCTCCTGATTGATCCTGTATCGTGTTACCTTCTCACCCCCCCCCTTCCTTGGCGATTTAAGGAGCTGTTTTTATTGTTTCTAGTGCCAACACATCTGTCGTATATTTCCCTCCAACTTAAAAACATTGGAGAATCACTGGTTACTTGGCGCAAAGCGATGGCTGCGCTAGATGACCGCTTCTTTTGTAACTGGCTCTCACTCAGGGAGACTGGATATTTGGGGCTTCTCCTTCCCCACTCTCACTGCCATTTCGATCAAACCCTTGAACGCAGAGTATACAGAGATGCTCTCAGCCTAGGTTTGTATATATAATGACTTCATTTTGTGACTCAAAGTAAACTTTGTGGTTCATTCACAGTTTCTCATTTTTTTAATTAATTTTTATTGGAGTGTAGGTGATTTACAATGTTGTCTTAGTTTCTGCTGTACACCAAAGTGAACCAGTTATACATATACCTGTACATATATCCACTCTTTTTTAGTTTGTTTTCCCATATAGGTCATTATAGAATAGTGAGCAGAGTTCCCTGTGCTATATAGTAGGTCCTTATTAGTTATCTATTTTTTATGTAGTAGAGTGTATGTGTCAATCCTAATCTCCCAATTTCTCATTTTTGTAGACTACTCTTCCTCCATGAACACAGAAAATTAAGCCGTGGTTATAACTGAGGAAATGATATGGTGCAAAGTGTGTTAACAGCAGGCGATAAATAGATTGGTAAGAATCCGTCTGTCTCTATCGGAATTGTATTGATAGTGAGAGTCTTACTAGTCAGAAATAGAAATCAAGTTGATTTAACCTAAACAAATGAGGGATTTGCTGGAAGAGATCAGAGAGCTCCCGGAAATGTCAGACTCAGAGCATAGGTAGGAACCAAAGGGGTCCGGATAGCCGGTCCTCCTACAGGATGCGGTCAGGGCAGGAGACTGGCGAGGGTGCTGGGTGGTGCCCCAGCGGCCGGTCGCTTCCAGATTCAGAGCCCCAGGCAGAGGTTCTGATTGGTTGAGCTCTACCACGTGTCCACTGCCCCCTCTCCTCCCCACATACACACAGGGACCCTCCCGGAGAGCCTCCATAGTGGAAGGTGAGCCTTCCTCTTTCCCCCATGGTTCCTCCAAAATACTAAGAAGATTTGGATGTTGTGTAGCTTTATGTGAAAAGTCCACCCCAGGTATGATTCACATTCCCCCATCTCCACTGCAATAATCCGTCTGTCATTGAGGATATCTGTTTTTTTCAGGCACTGGGCTAGATGCTCCATGTGTAGAATCTCTAGTCATTACCACAACCCTGTGAAGTAAATAGCAGGATGTACTTTTTACAGTTGAAGACACTGTAAAAGCGCTTGAAGAGGTTAAGTAACTTGCCTATGGCCAGACAGGTGCTGAGATGAACCCAGGATGATCTGACCCCAGAACTTGTGGCCTGTCCACTCCATCAAATTGCCACCTCTATGTATTATTTTCACCTACATTTTCCTTCCATATCCCATGTAGTTTATGCAGGTAGAACTTGTTTCTAAACTATTAGGTCCACATCTGAATAATAAAGGGTGTTGACAAATTTATCTCTAAGGTTTTCATCTGTGTCATTCTGTGTTTCTATAACTATATTCTGATGGTTACCATTTTAAAATGGCATTGAGTGTATAACTGCAGAGAAGATTTGGATGATGTTGGTGGAACCCTTATCAATGTCAAGTGTGACACCATTTTCTCTGGCCTTATGCAGCCTTCCCCAGAAGATCATACCTCACCTCCCAAATCAGGTCCCTGAAATCTGTTTGGAAATTAACCACAGGCCTGAATCCCCGTGGAAGTGGCTGCTGAACATACAGTTCCTGCTGCCTGGTTGGTGACATGCTAATCACCCTTTCTAATTCTAAATGAATACTTCTCAGCAGAGACTCAAAGGAACTTTTTCCAAGAAGACAGTGTACGTGTTTACGCCACTTTAATGTGGACAGAGTTGGGAGGTGGGCGTCATTCAAGTAATCACCCCTGATGTTCTCTCGGGCACACGTGGTTTTAACTAGAAACTAAAGCTCCCTGGGCACTTTTCAGAACCATGTCTCTGGCTTTGGTCTGGAACTCCTGTCGGGAACAGCAGCTAGCATCAGGGCATCAAAAGGCATATGCTCTGGGTGTGTTTCTTCCTCATGAGGGGCGGTTTGTGATTCATTCATTTCACTGTGCTGTAAGTGGACATTTATGGAGGACCTGCTTGGGGCCAGCAGTTGTATCAGTGTTGAGTTTTTACTTACAAAAAAGACAAAATCCTCGGCAGGGGGTGTAGAGGTGTGGCTGGGGGAAAGTAGACATTAAAACATAATGAAAATGCAGGGTGATGGAAATATGAATGCCTGAAGAATGTATTAGAGGAGCACAGAGAAGGGAATGACTAGATGTTTGGGGGTAAAGGTGAAAAAAAAATCATAGAAGTTGCATTTGAGTGGAGTTGTGATGAAAACAGTTTAACCGGAACATTAAGTGGGAGGTTATTTGGAGGCCGAAGGACTAGCCAAGGACTAGCAAAAGTCCTAGCAAAAGTTTGCTAGTTTTAGGACATACAGAGTCCAGGATGACTGTGAATTACATAGGAAGGGAGTAATAACAGAGTGAGAGAATTTTAAAAGGAGCTAAAAGAGGCAATGATATGAATAGTCATATATGTCCTGCAAGGGGCTTGGATTACGTTAATAGTGAACCACTGAAGGTTTTCACCTGGAGAGGGACGTGATCAGATTGTATTTTAGAAAGACCACTCTGTTGACAGAATAATGAATTAGAGCAAGAAGGGGACCGGGGACTTTACAGACAGCCAGATTACAGGTACAATTTTACCATTTTGGAAAGAATTTATGGAGGAATGAGAAGACATCGTTTTTCACAGTCTCCTTAAAAATATGAAGGCCGTAAGGGTCTGATAGGAAAATGTGTAGTATTTTCATTAGGAAATAATTGCAGTGCTTATTTTCTTTTACTGGACTGAAATCTTAAAAAAGAAAAAGGACAGTAAGCCAGTACAGTATATCTTGACTTTTTAGAACACAAATTTTATATAGCATGAGCCAAATTTTGTTCTCTAACCCATAAAATGATTAACAACAAAATCCTCGGTTATGGATAATTAATAAGTTATTAAAGAATACTAATTCTTAACAGAAAGCTTTTACACTGGCTGTCCACCCCCTGGAAGTACTTATTTCCCATTCAACGCTATATTTAAGGACCACTTTCAAACATCTATCATGTATCACTGAAGTAGATTGGAAGATGTGAGTGTGGACTGCATTAAGACATGTCAAAATGAATAAGCGTTTTAGTAAGCTGTTCTATTTCTAATACAAGCCAGTGAAAAAAAAACAATGAGCCAGTCTCCAGTGTTAAGATGGGAAGATATGAAAACCACCCCAGCTTACTCTACTCATCACCATGGTTTCATCATCTATTACACAGTAAAACAAACAGAGCCACTGACTATAACCCTTAATGAGCATATGTGACTCTGATAATATTTATCGGGTTTATTTGTTTGAGGCCAACTGAAATGAAAAGAAAACAGTGCAGCGTTGGGTCATCAGTCTCTTCTGACGTGTGCTGTAATTCTAAGGAAAACATTAGTAGCCTATTTTTAGCCAGTACCTTCAACCACTGAAGCGATAATGGCCCAAGGAATAATCCCTGGGATGGAAAACAGAAATTCCCAGAATTAAATGTTCTTGCTCATCTGTTCTATGGTCACAGGAACTCTATCAGCACCATCATTTCTCATCGAGAAATGTTTTACATCAGACCATTATGCAATCCTCCCCAACTAGGCTGCCATCTTCTTCATCTCTCCTAAGTCAAGATCCTCCCAGACAAAAGAAATGAAAAATATCACCTCCTCCAGGAAGCCTCTCTTTCCCTAGTAAACGTTATCACATGCACTTGACATTATTTTCACTTCCATAATCTGTTTATTCTGTGTTCTTTCCCGTACTCAAAAATGTTAGTTAAAAAAAACTCATACAGAAATGATAGGAGTGAGACATTGTTCTAGACTCCACAGGGCTGGTGTATGTGGAAGGTGGCAGATAGATGAAAAAAGGTTCTTCCCTGCAGGGGTACAAACCCAGCAGCAGAAGGGACAAGGCAGATGAATAGGATCTAAACGTGGTCTTCAGTCTTGTTTCAGCTCAGCATCTGAGCAGAAAGCAGCCCCCTGCCACCAAGCCCAGGGACCCCCTGGTGGACAAGGAGTGTACAGACCTGACGTGCTGGTCACAGCCTAGGCTGGAGGGGTGGAAGGAGAGGAGGTCTGGGGAGGCGTTGGAAAACTCTCAGGAGGAATTGGTGATTCAAAGCAGGACCTTTGGAATAAATAAAACAGACAGGAGTTCAAACATGGGACCTTCTCTCTGTGTGATTTTGATGAGTAACATAATCATCTTGAAGCTTATATGATGTTATCACTAAGTGAGATACTGTGAAAAGACTTATTTATATTATTCCAGGTTATAAGTTCTCAATACAGGGCATTTATTGTTCTTGTCACTATGATTTTATGCTTCTCAGAGGATGTGTGTGTCCCCCCCGTTCTTTCCCCCAGTGAGGAATCGTTTTATTAAACTGTGAAATGTCTCCCAAGAAAAGTGCAGTATATGTGGGGAGTTCAGAAAAAAAGGAATCCTATGATTTTGGAGCAGAGGATCAGAGAAGGCTTCGTGGAAGAGATGCCACTACACCTGGTTTGTAAGGGTCAGGTATGAGTCAAGGAAGCAGTGATTAGGAGACAGACCGTCCAACCGTGAGCCCAGTGATAAATGGAGAACATTTCCATACTTCCTTCTTGGGGCTCCAACGAGAATTACAGGCATTTGCTGGATATTCCCACTGGAAATGGTAAGCTTCTTAGAGCAGGAACCATGATTCTACATTTTATTTATTATCCCCTCAGAGGAGCCAATAGAAATAAAATAAATACTTTTGTTGATGTTCTGAGGCCTATGTGGAAGCCATTCATATAACTGAGAGGTTAATTGAAACACTTTGAAACCTCTCTCTCTCTCTCTCTCTCCCTCTCTCTCTCTCTCTCTCTCCCTCTCAAGAACAGAAAAGGAAGCTTGGAGAAAGCTGGGGTGGATCCAGGGAGTAGGATGGCACCCTCTTGTTCTAGGTGGTTTAACTTGTGTGAGCTCCATCTCTACTCCCTAAAGAGCTGGGTAGGTGTAATAGAATCATGGTGTTTGGGGTTTATTCATTTTTTTGTCATTCATTGGTAAATTCTTTTATTTTCTTTGTAAAATTTCCAGCATGTTTTCAGCTATGCAAAGAGGCAACTATGAAAAGTTGTTTAGTTTGAACGTGAGCACAAGTGTTAAAGTCTAAGAGCAACGTGGATGTGGTAGGTGGGGATGTGGCCTTACGGAAGGGCAGATCCCAGGGAAAGGAAGGCAGACTTAATTGCCTCATCACCCTTCCCCCATGTAGAAGATTCTCCTTCTAGGGCTAACAGGTTCTGGGCTTCGTTTTTCTAAAAGAAGATGTGCTTTCCTTGAAGGCATCTTTTGTAGAAGGGACTAAGCTACTGAGAAAATAACATCACAAAGAGATGTTTCAACAAAACTGATTTTATTTGTACCCTTTTTTTAGATTCCATGTATAAGCAATATCATATGCTGTTTGTCTTTCTCTGTCTGACTTACTTCAGTCAGTATGATAATCTCTAGGTCCATCCATGTTGCTGCAAATGGTATTACTCCATTCTTTTTTAATGGCTGAGTAATATTCCATTGTATATATGTATGACATCTTTTTTTTTTAACATCTTTATTGGAGTATAATTGCTTTACAATGGTGTGTTAGTTTCTGCTTTACAACAAAGTGAATCAGTTATACATATACATATGTTCCCATATCTCCTCCCTCTTGCGTCTCCCTCCTTCCCACCCTCCCTATCCCACCCCTCTAGGTGGTCACAAAGCACCGAGCTGATCTCCCTGTGCTATGCGGCTGCTTCCCACTAGCTAACTATTTTACATTTGGTAGTGTATATATGTCCATGCCACTCTCTCACTTCGTCCCAGCTTACCCTTCCCCCTCCCCATATCCTCAAGTCTATGCTCTAGTAGGTCTGTGTTTAATTCCCGTCCTACCCCTAGGCTCTTCACGACATTTTTCTTTTTTCTTAGATTCCGTATATATGTGTTAGCATACGGTATTTGTTTTTCTCTTTCTGACTTACTTCACTCTGTATGACAGACTCCAGGTCCATCCACCTCACTACAAATAACTCAGTTTCGTTTCTTTTTATGGCTGAGTAATATTCCATTGTATATATGTGCCATATCTTCTTTATCCATTCATCTGTTGATGGACATTTAGGTTGCTTCCATGTCCTGGCTATTGTAAATAATGCTGCAATGAATATTGGGGTGCATGTATCTTTTTGAATTATGGTTTTCTCCCAGTATATGCCCCAAAATAGAAATAGAGTTACAGATACAGAAAACAAACTATGGTTACTGGGGGTAAGAGGGGGAGGGATAAATTGGGAGATTGGGACTGACATATACACACTACTATATATAAAATAGATAACTAACAAGGACCTACTGTATAGCACAGGGAACTCTACTCAGTGCTCTGTAATGGCCTACATGGGAAAAGAATCTTTAAAGGAGTGGACATATGTACAGGTATACGTATAACTGGTTCACTTTGCTGTACAGCAGAAAGTAGCACAACACTGTAAATCAGTTACACTCCAACAAAATTTTTTTAAGGCACAAAACAGTAAAATGATACCCCAAAAAACCTCAAAACAATTTTACACAATACTGTAGAACTGGATGGGTCCTAAAATGTGGATACTGATGTTGAGGATAATAATGATGCTAAAGAAATAAAGTACGTGTTTAAAAATATGTTTGTTATAGAGGAAAAAAGTAAAAGATTGAGATAAGCATCAAGAATAAAATAAAAATCTCCCATAAGCCTATTATTCTTAGCATTCTTTTATATATCCTGTTTTATAGATAGATAATTAAAGAAACAGAAGAATGCTGAAAATCCTGTTTTTACGACTTGATTTTTTTTTCCAGTTAATATACGACCTTGTCCATAAAAATATTTTTAGCACAGTTTTAATTTTTGTAGAGGTTTTTTGGTTTCCTCCTCAGCATATATTCTCATTTCACCTTTTGTATCCTTATTGATTTGGTGTCGGGGGTAAGGGTGAGGGGGGACTTATTTCCTCTTGTTGAGCCATGAGATTGGGTGGAAAGACCCCACTTGCAGTCCTAGGAGTGTGCCCTCAGTGGTTTGTATCTGTCAGTGCTTCCACCTTCAGCCCTGTGGTCAGTATAATAATGGGAACGAAACAATCTGGGCCCGTGAGTGATAACGGATCCCAGGACAAGCGGGTATCAGAAGGGCCTTTCTTTCTTTGGATGGTGTTTGAAGTGGCGAAGTTTGAAGTTCCCTCAGCCATGTTGTGACCACGGAGGGGGAGCCCCGACCTGATGGAGGAAGGCTTCCTCCTGTGGGCCGATGGGATGGGTGCTGGGCGGTCACCTGGCTAGATGCTCCATGTGTAGAATCTCTAGTCATTACCACAACCCTGTGAAGTAGATATTTTTACAGTTGAAGAAACTGCTTTTCCCCTGTTCTGAAAAGGCTTCCCTGGAAAGAGTGGGCCAGAGAGGCCTTGTATGGAAGAGTTCTGGTCATCGAGGGAAGAGATTTGGCTCTGCAGCGAACCAGACAAGGGCACAGTCACGCTTAGTGGCAGTTTAACCCTAGTGAAGTACTCTGTCTATAAAGAGGGGAAAGAAAACATCTACAAGTTGCAAGAATTCCAGAAGTATATTCCAGAGCAAAAGTGTTGTGAGTTAGATGGACAGACACCAGTATAACAGAGGAGTGAGGGGAGAGAGAGAAAGTGGGGGAGAGAGAGGGAACAGGATGAGGAGTCAGGGCTTGGGGGTCTTGTTGAAATGCAGGTTCCGATTCCAGAGGTTGTGGAAGAAGCCTGAGTCTCTGTGTTTCTCGTCCCCACGTCCTGGTGATGCTGATCTGCTGGTTTGTGGAGCACTTGAGGTAGTCAGGTTCTAGGTCACGAATGAAGCTGGACCTCATCACCCTTATTTTTGCTCCCTAGAAGCCCCCCCTGCCCCCCACGACATGGCACTCCTGGATGTGTTCAGTATTCTGTGCGCTATGTTTGCTCACTGCGTAGAGGACAAACCTTAATCGTGGCAGGTGAAGGGGATACCCCATCGCCTCTGCTTATCCTGTGTGGCTTAACTGGAAACTCCTTCACCAATGGAGCTGAGCTCCTGAGTCAGAAAGCATTGGTGGAATTGTGGCCAAGCCCTGGGTGGAGGGTTTCTGGGGAGGAGAGGTGGGAAACGAGAGGCTCTCGGTGTCACCAGTTCTCACCATTGTTGGATGTTCACATCTCACTGCACAGGTAACAGCTTCATCTGCAGTTTCCTTCATGAGTACAGGGAGATCAAATCACTCCCCGGGTAGAAGGTAGGTGAGAAGGTGACTTGTTTCCCAGCTGGCAAGAATTTTCAGCTGTGGCCGAGATCCAATCCCAGGGTTCCGCACATTTAAGATGCAGTTGAAGAGCAACAGATTCAGAGTCGGAAGAACTAGATGTCACTCAGGGCCCCCAAATGACCTTCTCATGTCCTTGGACTAGCAGCCCAGCTTCCATGAGACCAGAGTTTTCATCTGTAAAACAGAGATTTTTAAATAGCACAAAGCTTTCTAACAACCCTACTGTGAAGAACAAGTGAGAAAATAGGAGAGAACTTTGACAAACAAATAAAACATTATGCAATTATAAAGGATTATTGAGACAAGGGTTCTAAAGCAGCTTAGCTACCCAATTGCCTGACTATAGAATTATGTCCTGGACTCTCAAGTCTTATTAGGTGGGACCTAAATATACCCGAGGAAGGGGCAAGGCAGAGAGAAAGGTGTGTAAGCTGCTCAGGAAATCTGTCGTGTACCATCCTTTTTCACATGGTGTGGTCACTCCTGCCCCCAAGGTTGGAATGCTAATCAGGACAGGGACAGCCAAGGCCAGACTCCAAATTGTGTGCAGGGTGCATTTAGTTTAAAGGTAAAGACATCTACCCACTTTAACAAGGCACGTTCAAGTAAGAGGATGGAGTCCAGTTTCTTCCATATCATTGATACTAAAAATGAAAATACCTTCCCCCCCCCCCACCCAATCCAATGTTAGGAGGGAAAAGAACAAAGAAAGTATTCACGGCCCACTTCTCCCAAAGAGTTACACCCACTCTGGAAGCCTGCCAGCTTCCTACCATTATTCTTTTCCAGCTCCTCGACCTGAATTAACAAACCCCATGGCCTTATTTTGAAGAGATTGGTGCACAAGCTCTGGATAGGTTTCTTGACATTTTTGGAAGAAGGAGGGAATAGCTCAGAAACTATGTAGCATGCAGAGCAGAAGATCTGGGACGTGGCCGGAGGAGAGCACAGAAGGTAGGCACTGGTTGTAAATTCTCCCTGTGTCTCAGTCCACACGGTCCCACAATCAAAAGATGTTCCCTATGAAACTGAGGATACTGAATGTTATGGGTACCCAGCTCGGCTCCAAGGCTAGGAAAAGAAATGCTGAGGAAGTCAAAGAATCAGCTCTGTTTGCCCAAAGAATGACTCTTCCCTTTAGCCATTGGAATCAGCCGAAATGTTATCTTCTAGGAGTCTCTTTCTCCAACACCATTAAGCAAATTAACACCCACCCCAAGATGTGTACACACATGGCCTCCCCCGTACCTCTTCCTCTATCTCAGCAATTGGCATCCTATGTTTTGTTTTGTTTCTGTTTTCTCTCTTCCATCACTATAATGCAAGTTCCATGAAAGTCTGATTTCTTTGTTTATTATTATATCCCTACCACCTAGCATGACCTGAACATAACAGGTACCCAATAAATATCTCTGAATGAATGATATCCTGGTATCAATGTCCATGAACATTGCCCTCACCTTATTGTTTTAGATTATTGTGCTTTTTTCTCACTCTTCTTACCTCCTTCAATATTTTCCTTAGCCTGTTCTACCATCATCATTATCGTCATCACTGTAACCATCACATAAAATGGTTTGCATTTCTATTTGTGGAGAATTTGAAGACCGATGGCTATCCATAGCAAGAGCCTCCTGGCAATTATTCATCGAGAAAAAGAGAGACCAATAATTGCACTTCAATTAAACATTTCCCTCCCTTCTTCAGGTAGGTTGCTTCCTTTGTGAAACCCACTTCTCAGGGTATGTTTCTCTCCAGGGCATTTACGAAAAGTGACTACCTTAATTAGATAAAAGGAAAGTCATAAAATCACTTTCCTGGTGATGTCATAAATCAAAGGCAAACGGTATGCCAATCTTCTAACTCCCTGAATTGCACAGTGATTTCTAAGTGGCAAGAAACACATTTCTCTAGTGTGAGCAACTTTGTCACAGGCAGGAAAATATCTTTGGAAAATGTCTGACGTATAGTAAACACTCCACATTTTTGGAATGAATGTGTGGATGAAATCCCCCTGCATGCTTCCTTTCTCCCTCCTGTCTTGGTGGCTTGAATATGGGGATTTGTGGTAGAGTTAACTACATGTCCATACTTTTTTTCTCCAAAGCCCAGCTGTCCCTGTGTAGCCTCTGTCTTCCTGTACATAAAACATTCCCTGTGCATCTGGAGACTCAAAGAAAGGACCCCGTCAGTCTGCACATGAAATCTGCAGCACTCCGCTTCTGCACCTGTGGGCTGTGTGATCTGGAATATATTTATGTTTCCCGCTCACACTTGGAGCAGTGAGATTTGACCTTTAGAAAGCAGTGGTTGAGAGCCTGTTCTTGGTTCTTTTAAAATCATGTTACACATTGCAAGAGCCGGACACCTCTGCCCACTGAAAGCTGAAGGAATGTGCCTTGAAGCCAAGTCTAGACAGAATTCCAAGGCAGGGGAGTCAGTGGGACAGGGAAATCACCCCAGGGTCCATGCCAACTTTCTGTCCTGCAACTTTACCATTTTTGTGTTACTGGATTTGAGCCAATATGGGAGGCCTTTGGTGCCAAGAATGACCATAACAAGTAAGCTGGGGTTTCCACTGGAGGTTAATTTAAATGTTCCACCTTCCTGCAGCTCCTCGTTTAGAGTGCATTTCGTTTCCCAAGGCAACCCCAAGATTCTCCAGGCCTCTGGTTGGCTGAGGGAAGGAGAAAGGGGAGGCTAGGCCACGCTCCATCTTAGTGTCTTAGTTTATAGCCACCTGTAATCTATCATCAGGCCAGTGGGGATTTACAAAAGCAATTGAATTAGGAAGATACGACTCCCAACTGTCAATGCGATGAGCAAAGTACAGATTCAAAGTGAAGGACACAGGCACCTAGCTTTCCACCTCACTCTCTGCAGACGCCCCACCCAGCTTAACCACTCAAGGCTGCACCATCCTGAGCCACACAGCTGGTACCCCATTAAAAGCTGGCACCCCTAACCCTCATGTGGTTCATAGCCTTTATCTTAGACTGCCCGTCTCCACCCATTTCAAAATCCATGTTCTGAGAGCAACATTCTCCCAGCGCCTGACTTTTTACATTTAGAGTCTACTCTCTCCCACTCAAGCCACACGTCCAATCAGTCCTGAAGTTCTGATGACTAGACTCTGCTCATTCACACCAACCTTCACCACAGTGGCCCTGGTCCAGTCCTGGTTCCACCATCTCTCACCTGGCCCTCGCTTTGTCCGTTTCCTGGGCATCCGTAACTTGCTTCACTGACGTTCACTTCTCAAGGATTGCATAAGGTTGTTATGTTCTAGACGTTCTACTCACATGCGTCACTTGGGACCAAATATCCTTTCTCACTGCTCGTAACTTCCCATGTAATTTTGAAATTATTTGATGATACCTCCCCCTTGAACTCTCAGCTCCTAGACAGCACGATTGTACCTACAATGCCTGGCCCAATATCTGGAACACAGTAGGTCCTCAAGAAATCTTTGTTGGACAGAAATGATTATCTTCACTTTCCCCCTAAACCAGTATTCTTGGCATTGGTCCCTTGACTTGCTTTATTCCCTGCCCTGACAATGGTGCAGACTGCCCTTCCGGTGATGCTGCCCTTGGTGTCTCGGTGAATGACCACTTCAATCCTGACTCCTAGGGGACCTCTCAGTTGTCCTGGGATCCAGCCCTGGGCTCTCAGTAGCCCTTCTGCAGTTCTAAGACACTTTTTCAATGAGGATCTAATTCCCAAATGACTTTGAAACTAGGACTAGTGAGTTGAGTAGATAATCACTTTAAATTAAAAAGTCATCCCAGAATAAAGACAGAGAAACGTAGGGTTACATGGAAGAGGTCACAGCTGTAGAGCACCCCACTGATAACAGAGGGCTGGGATGTCCGTGGGTATGAAGTCAGTGTTTTTTGTTTGTTTTTTTCCTCTCCCTGTGCCATACAGTAGGTCCTTATTAGTTGTCTATTTTACATACAGTAGTGTATACATGTCAGTCCCAATCTCCCAATTTACCGCCCCCCCCCCTTTCCCTCTTGGTAACCACAAGTTTGTTTTCCACATCTGTGACTCTATTTCTGTTTTGGGGCATATATCTGGAGAAAACCATAATTTAAAAAATGTTCTTTGCAGCACTATTTACAGTAGTCAGAACATGGAAGCAACCGAAACATCCCTTGACAGGAATGGATAAAGAAGATGTGGTGTATATATACAATGGGATATTACTCAGCAATAAAAAAGAGCAAAATAGTGCCATTTGCAGCAACACGGACAGACCTAGAGATTGTCATACTGAGTGAAATAAGTCAGATGGAGAAAGACAAGTATCATGTGATAGCGCTTATGTGTGGAATCTAAAAAAAATGGTGGTACAAATGAACTTATTATTATTATTTTTTTTTTTTGTGGTACGCGGGCCTCTCACTGTTGTGGCCTCTCCCATTGCGGAGCGCAGGCTCCGGATGCGCAGGCTCAGCGGCCATGGCTCACGGGCCCAGCCGCTCCGCGGCACGTGGGATCTTCCCGGACCAGGGTACGAACCCGTGTCCCCTGCATCGGCAGGCGGATTCTCAACCACTGCGCCACCAGGGAAGCCCAAATGAACTTATTGACAAAACAGAAATCAATGTTTTTTTCTGAATTCTGGCTGCATATCAGCATAGCCTAGGGAGCTTTTAGAGAAGTTGATGCCCAAGTACAATCCCAAAGACTGATTTAATCCGTCTGGGTAGAGCCTGAGTGTTGGAATCTTCTAGAAAGCCCCCTGGTTTTCTGAGCATCCACGATTGAGATGAGACGGTCTACAGAGAGCTTCTTCCCATCAGGTTCTCCAGCCAGAGCAAGTCTGGTTCACTGTGGACTTCACAGAAGCTCAGGTGACCTCTCTGTAGCACAGCTTCAAATGATGCTTCAGCTTGAAATTTCACTGAGAGGAATTCATTGAAAAGAAAAGAGAAAGACTACAAAAGGATCACATTTATGTTTTTGTAACAGTTAGTTGAATCACTGATGGTCACTGGCACATGTAAATATGAACCCAATGTGAATATGACACGTTACGTGCCCACCTCCAGAGAACGCGGGATGGCAGGCACTGCTCTGCTGTGACCTGCTGAAGTGACACGTGTTTAACTTGATCTCATATTTGGGGAAAACCTGGAGACTGGTCTTCATTAAGGTAAGTTGGAGGACATCTTCTAGGGTGAGGGAGCTCCTCGAAAGACGCAAGACACTATCGGATTGCTCACAGCTCACCCTTCCTTCCTTCCCTTCTTTCTTTCTTCCTTTCTTCTTTCTCTCTTCCTTTCTTTCTTTTCTTAGTGTTTTCCTGAAACAAGATGAACATCACTAAGGACATTATAAGTATGTCAACACTGGACACTATAGCTTAAGCTTAAAAACAGTTCTATGGTTGTTGTTTTCCAGCTATTTCATGCCTGCTACATTGCAGTTACAAGTTCACAAATTCTGTGTTTACATTCCTTTTGGCCCTGGAAGAACATCCACCTTGAGAAGGAAGTAGCCTAGCAGAGGTTAAGCAAAGGTGTTTGATACTCACTTCGTATTCACCTAGGAGATAGTAGATTACATGACTTAGTGACTGCAAAGCAATTAGAATAGTGTCTTGCATCCAGTGAGCTTTAGATAGTGTCTGTTAAAGGAAAACAAAATAAATGTAGTGGAAAGCCACTATTTTTGCTTCTCTGTGTCCATTTAGGTTTCATTTGGCCTTCCCCAATCAGAGAAATTCAAGTGGGCCCAGAAATCCCGAAGCCCCTTCCCCAACCTCTTCTGCAGAGAGCAGGGCTTCCAGGAACAGGACTATAGTTTGACCTTCATGGGGGCCTTTCCAGCATATTTGCCCTCAGTGACCCCTTCCTCCACAAAAATTATTAAAAATTACATTTTACGACTGCTTTAGTATAAAGATGAATATAATACAAGTTGTATTCAGTATTATATATTCATTATTATTATATGATGTTTTTCTTCTGATTAAAAAGAATTGAAAACATTTCTGAGGGCTCCTTAGAAGTATCATGGGCCCTCGGCAATGTGCCTCTTGTCCCCTAGTCTCGTACTAAAGGCCTTTATTTGACAGTCCTTGTCCTCTCCAGGACAAGATGGGAGGGTTTTGTTTTGTTTTGTTTTTGAGGTTCGGGAGAAGGCAGATTTCATAGAGAAATGATAAGTCAAATTCAAAGCAATTCAACAAGTTCTTATTAAGTATCACTATGTTTGTGAGCGCCTGTGTACATTATCACACACACACACACACACACACACACACACACACGTACACAATCTGGTTGATAGGTCCATAATTTATCCACATCCCAAACGTTTTCCTGTGAAGAGCCAGATGTAATTCTAGTCCCAGGCTATATAATGATAGTTCTTCAACTGTAAGCAGCTAAGACTCTGGCTAACTTAGGTTAAGAAAGGAATTTGTTGGAAAGTTACTGGAGAACTCTCAGAATTAAGGAAAAGCCTCATGTCATTTTTCTTAAAGATACTCTGCTCTACGGTGTTTTGAAAGCCAGAGTGAGAAATCTGGGCTAAGTTACAATGTGAAAGGAAGCCATCAGATAGATTGAAAGGAGAGAAGTGATAGAAGTGATCCGATATATATTTTCAGATAATGTCTGTAGCTGCTGCATGGCTAGCAGATTGTAAATGTGTGGGATGATGAGATTAGGGTAAGTTAGGAGACACACTTTAAGGAATGATTGGGTTTTGCTAGTGGGAAATGTCCATGTAGAGAGCCATGGACCGAAGCAGAGCACGCTTTTAAGGCTGAGAAAGGAAAAGAAGCATCAAAGTCTCCTCCTAGAGGTTCCTAGGATTTTGACATGACAGACTGGTCAACAGTCATGCTGCTTACTGACAAAAAAAGACCAAAAGTCAAACGATTAAAAAAAAAAAAAACTGGACAAGGACCATGTTTGTGGATGGCATCAAAATTGTTGTTGTGGCAGTTTGAGGTACCAGTATATTTCCAATGGAAATGACAAGTCAGGAGGAGGTATCTGAATCTGGAGTTTCAAGGAAAGGCCAGGACTTGGGAGATCTTGTTGCAGCTTTTATGAAAGCAATATTTAAGGTGATGGATCTGGATGAATTTCCTAAGTTAGAGATACAGATAGAGAGTAGAAGAGGGCTAGGATGGAGCTCTCAGGTGAGCCCATCCACACGTGAAGGTTACCCTGAGAAGGTGGGTGAGTGGGGAGTGAAAGCAGGAGAGCGAGCTTGGTGTCCCAGCAACTCAGGGAAGATGCAATAAATTCTGCTGAGAGGTAAAGCCAGGAGAGAGCGGCCGCCAACGGATTTGGTGGCATAGAGGTCATGGGTGACCTTGACCGAGGCAGCCTGATGGGTTTGGTGGAAATAGAGGTCTTTTTAGAATGAACTGTTTTTTATCCTCATTGTATCTAGAACAACAGGGAGCAGAAAATGGGAGTTAACTGGAGGGGGTTTAGCCTCAAGGCAGGATTATTTTAAGGTTGCTTGTTTGTATGCTGATGGCAGTGATCCAGGAGAAACAGAGATTGTGACGATTTAGCAACACAGGAACCAAATCTTTGAAAAGACTAGAAGACAGGAGATCCAGGTGTGTGTGACTGGAGCCCTTACCATTTGATCAAAGACAGAGGGCGGAGAACAGGTAGGTCAGCAGATAGGGCTGGGGAGAAATGACAAAGCTCCTAGCTAATCGTTTTCTTAATAATGAGGCAAGTTCATCAGCTGAGTGTGGAAGTAAGTGGTCACGGTATAAATGACATGAGGATAGAGGGGTGGGAAATAGTTGTTTGGGGGAATTTAAAAGTGAACACGGAAAGGAAATACATGTAGGATGGTCTGGCACTGTTGAGTGTGGTCCATTTGAAATTTATGGACATGAAATATATGAGACCAGTCATTATAGTGGGGTTTTTGTCCAGCAATGTTTAGTTGCACTGAGGCAGTAGCTGTGGCTGCTATTATTAAAGTACTAGCTGGTATATATTGAATGCTTACTATGTGTCAGACACTTTAAAACACTTTACAAGTGCTTACTTTATGAGATATGTACTATTACTGTATCGCTGTTACTATAGGTACAGAGAAGTTAAGTAATTTGTTCAAAGTCACACAGCAAGTAGGGGCTGGAGCCCATTACAGATCCAAGCAATTAGACTCAAAAGACCACATAATTCACACCTCATAATATCATTATTAGGAAAAACAAGGCAATGTTATGTAAAGCATCTAGCACAGTCTATCTGTGCATCTAGCACAGCCCATAGGAAATTTTAGGTAATATGAACACCCTCATTTCAAGAATAATATCTATCTACTCCATAGAATTTTTGTAAAGTTTTAAAAAGCTGAAATATGTGAATTCTGAGCCTGGCACGTATAAATGCTGGTGCACATCTGCTGTCCACGCCCGACTAAGCCAGGTGATAATCTGATCTCTAAATCCTTAGTCATTTAACTGCTGAGACTGTGTTGCCATGTGAGGCCACTAGGTGGCGCCACCAAAGAACAAGACTGTTTCATTTACCTTCAGATCCTTAACTCAAGATATAGGTGGGCCAGTGGAAGTTAAACCTTGACAACCAAAAGAAGAGTTGTCATAAATAAATAAATAGATGGCTAGAGAGAGGGATAGAGTTGCATTTCAATCATGTACTGGGGCAAGCAAATAAAACAAAGAGTATGTGTATCCACAGAGACTGTTATGGGATAGGCAGGCAACAAGGACCAGTGCAAATTTCTTGGGCTTGCAAGCTAAATAATGAGACAGAAATCTTGCCTACTCTCTCAAAGCCAAGCTATACTACAAAAACGATAGATGCATGGGTCAGACAACATTTCAGACGGTGGCTCGGACACATATGTATTTCCTTTGCATACTGCCAGCACAGGTAACTGACACACAGAGCTGTAACTCAGGAAGGTCTGTGCTCCTGCTATTTCTCTAGCTGCCACTTCCATCCAAGGTCAACAAATGAAAATACCTAGTGTTCCAAGGAACGTTGCCTCATCAGGACTCTATTCCGGGCATCCAGCTTTGTGCAGCACCTACATTCCAGTCGTTGTTCTCTGAATGGCGACAGTCAGCTGCAGAAACAGCCCTGCACACTTTTCCTCTTTATTTCTCTCTAAGCAGTGATGTAATGAGATTGTAATCTCTGCCTGTTTACTGTATCATCACCAATAGCTCAATGACTCTATGTATGGTATTCTGGAAAAGGCATAGATACAATTAAAATATAAGTAAAACAAACAGCTAAACCCCCTCCCTCCCCCTCCCCCCCCCCCCCCCCCGCGCCCCGCCCTGCCACATTATCATGGCCTGGGGGTATATTTTCCAAGTTCACCCTCCCCCCATCCCTGGCCATCTCCATGCCTTTCTACTGTTTCCTGCATCACCCCACTAGGGCCATATGTATCTGCTTGTAGCCAGTGCAACTGAGCTCCCCAAACACAGATTCCCATGAAAACCGAACAAAAGAGGAGGGAGACGGAGAGCATGTTAAATGTCTCATTAGGCCTTCTGTCTGATTCTCATTAGATTCGCTGACTGCTTCTCATTAGGCCCATTGCCTCAACTTCTTTCAGGCCCTGAATATGTAGGCCAGTGCTCATTGTCATGGCTGGTCGAGAAGATCCATTTCATTTATTCATAAATTGAATGTGGCCTCTGAAAAGTCCCAGGCAATTTCTTTGGGGCAAATTTAAGACAGCCTTACTGTTGTTAGTTGCTATTTTTTCGAGCAATCCAAAGTAGGGGAGGCAGAAGAAATAATTTAAAAGACCCAGCACGAAAACTTCCAACCCTGCTGCAGAACTGGGGCACAGGGAGGTAATTGTTGCAGCCAAGAGGCCGGCCTGATGTGCAGACATCAGTAACGGGTGACATCGTGGGCAAAGTCACAAATACCACTGGGTTCAGAAAGTAACCGTTGCGGATATAACCAGAGGCCCAGCAGGCAGGGTACGGAAGAGGAGAGCTGTCAGGGCACATCAGTGAAGTACAAGTTCTGTCTTCTCTGCCCTCTGGGAACATTTGTCCAGTGTGTTGGATTAAGAGGCAGATAATAACACAGAAAAGTCACCATGCAGTTGAATATTCTACAAGTTACGTGTGTAGTGCATTGCCCTTGTCAAAAGAAATCACCTATATCTCCTTGTTCCTCTGAATAGAAAACAAGTGCCTGATTCCTTCCGCTGGGAAGAGAACTCCCAAGATATGGCAGGTTGGGAATGGAACTTACGGATGACATGATGTGGGTGACCTCGGTGGACGCAGCCCTGATGGTCACGTAAAATACGTATCTCCAGTGGGAGAAACAGGTATTGATGAGGGTTTGCTCCAAAAGTGGTAAACAGGTGCCTACTTTCTCTGTTCTCTCTTTGCTCTTGTTTTCTGTCTTGATGTTTGAATTTCTCATTCAGCGAACACGATGTGGTCCCAAGATGGTTTTGAGAGTCATCTGGTGCCTCAAGTCAGAGAAGTGATACTCCCAAGGAATTACTTTTTTTAAAAAAATTTATTGGAGTGTCGTTGATTTATAATGTTGTGTTAGTTTCAGGTGTACAGCAAAGTGAATAAGTTACACATATACATATATCCACTCTTCTTTTTTAGATTCTTTCCCCATATTGGTAATCAAAGAGTATTGAGTAGAGTTCCCTGTGCTCTACACTAGATCCTTATTATTTATCTATTTTATATATAGTAGTGTGTTTATGTCAATCCCAATCTCCCAATTTTTCCCTCCCCTCCTTACCCCCTGCTAAGCATAAGTTTGTTTTCTATATCTGTAACTCTATTTCTGTTTTGTAGATAAGTTCATTTGTACCCTATTTTAGCCAAGGAATTACTTTTTTTTTTTTTTTTTTTCTGGAGAGTCAAGTTCAAAGGAAAATCAAATGCTTCCCCCTCAACTGAATGTATGATCTGGGTTTGTTAGAGGCCTTTAGAGGAAAGTCAGGCTGCCCAAGAGAGACATTTGTGAAATGACTTGTCACCCTAAGATTGGACACCTTCTCCCTGCCCCATGCCCCGACGCAGAGGGCAGAGAATAGGTGCCTCCGCATGAAACCTTTTCCTGCTCAGGAAGTGAGGCAGATATTCCCTAAGGAGGGAGGAGGGGAATGAGTCAGAGAAGAGGCAGCGGGTGTGGTTCCTTCCAGACATGCTCCATAAGCCGGAAAGACATGGTCACTTCTCCTTTGTGGGTTTTGCCTGAATTTTCAATGTCCCATTTTTGAGATAAAACTGGAATCCTGTTTTTATCCGGTGCTATACGAAGAATTTCTGTCTCTGTCTCGGGACACGGCCATATCAATGAAGTTGCATAGTTTTAAGGTTAGTGACTGCCTTTGTATCAGGGTATGTGGTCAGTCGTAGAAGGACCTACGTCGAGTTTAAAGGATAGAACTTTCTGGTACGAAAGGGCATGGTCATATGCCAAAGATGCTTCTTTGAAAGTTTTTCTTTCCTTTTTTTTTCCTCCACCTTCAACATTGACTCCTAAGCGAGTTTCAGCATCCTTGGTGAGCTGCCCTCATCCTGCTGTAAGCACTCTCACTTTGGAGGACTCGACCTCTGAGCATTTCCGGAAATCTGTATCCCAGACTGTGCTCGTTCACAAACCTTCACCAACAAAAACTGTTTTTCTCCCAATTGGCTCACAGAGTTCACTGTTTCATGAAGCCCTTCTAAGATGGCAGGTCTCTGTGCTTTAATATCTGAAAGAGAGATTCTTATTGGTACCTGTGGGCCATGATTTTGGGGATGACATAAAAATTTTGGCTCCAAAGCTCTTTAGCAAAAGCCCAGTTCAGAGACAGGCTAGGACAATGGGCTGAAAATGATCTTGGCCTTTCAAGTGCTTTATCCTATCCAAAGTTCCAGTGTGAGAACCTGATCTCCCAGAAAGTATTTCTTTTATTTGCCAACCACAGAGAATCACTGACAAAACTAATTAAAGAATTTGAACCTCATTCTGTCTTTTGTTAGCTGACCCTCAACCAGGGGCTGGACTTGAAACAAAGAGGGTCTGAGCCAACAAGATATAGAATGTGAGGCTCTCAACCAGGGTAAAGAGGGCTGCGTGCGCTCATTCGCTTAGAAAGAGCTACTTGAGCACAAAATACCTGGCCTTTTTTTTTTCTCCCTTCTTTACAATGGAAAACGCGTTGGGTTGCCATCAGAAATAATGAAGTTTGAAGTTCCTGCAAGTTATTCATTTATTGGACTCGACTTTCCACCCTTTTCTTGAATTCCAGGAGCCGGTCAAGGCAATGAGCTCTCATGGAAAATTAAGCAGTTTTGCAAAGGTGCTTAAAGAAATATGCTTGTTTCAGGTTTCAGACTCTCAAGGGGATGATGGTTGTTGACTCCAGGCTTAAGACAACGATAAAGACTTCCAGATAGGAATGGGCTTAGGTAGAACCTGACCAGTCTACCTGGAAAGCCTCCTGCCCCAAAATACCTGGTCTTATCCTGGATATTCACCCTTCTTGCTTTTTTTTTTTTCCCCCCTACATTTTTAAGATTGCACAGTTTGGCAGTCATAGTAATGATCACATGGAATGGCATTTATTGACTGAATATCTTGGCTGATTCAAGAATGACTATTCTAAGATTGTGGAATGATTTCTGAAAGTTACCTAATCATCCACTGAAGTGAAGGGATCCATTATAACAAGCATCTTCATTAGTTTGTTAGACAGCTGACATAAATTCACAGAAGAGGGGCCTCGGGGAGGCTCCTGGAAAAAAAAATACTTTTTTTTGATCTGGAAAAATACTAGAATTAGGGATTCATAATTTATTTTTTAAATTAAAGAATAGAAACAAGTACGATTTCATTTTCAAACATATTTTTTTTTCCGTTTTAACTTTGGTAACAATAAAGCAAAGATTTTCACACAGTCATCAGATAAAAATAAAGGGTGGGTCTCGTGTCTCAAGTTGTCCATTAACCAGACTTACTGTTAACCTACCAATCAGTCTGCACAGTCTGGTTTGATCAGTGGAGACTGCCCTCATTGAAAAGACTTTTCTAAAAGCATTTTACGTCAAATCAAGGCCTCCTTAATCCAGAATAAAGCTAAGTATATACAAGAGTGACTAAATATAAACAAAAGGTCAACTCAAGCATGAGCTCAGAGTGGGGGCTCACGCGCTTTTCTCTGAGTCTGGCTGGAGCATCATTTCTGCTGTGTGCATGCCTTAGGATATCACCCAGGGAACCGGATGCAGTGCTGTGGCTTGTCTTCTAATCCCCTCACTCTGGAGACCTAGCCTTCAGTGCCAGATAGATTCTCTTGCAAATGACCAAATACTTGACTTTGAACTTTTAAGGAAAGATTTAATATGGGGTGATCAATGAGTGAAAGTGCATTATGCAATCCCAGAAGTAGGCAAAAAGTCAGGGAAAAAAGGGGAAATAAACATTCTTGGATTATTTGACCATGAGAGCATGAAAATTGCTTTCAATAAAGCCTTCTATGACAATGGGGTCTTGAAGGAATTGCAACTGAGATCCAAAGAAAAGTGAAATAGCCGTATGTATTTTTTTTTTTTTTTTAATCTCTGTGTTCAATTGTGCTATGTAGAAGCCACTATTTTCTCCTCCCTTAACAAAATCTTGGGTGTATTCCATAACTTCCTGGTCACATTTGGTAATTAAAACTTAGTGTGGCTTAATTTAAACCCTTAATTGCATATCCAATTTACAGCTAGAGCTGCGACTCTGACTGTTTAGGAGGAGGATGGGGGCAAGATCTGGCTCTGGATCAATGCTGTCCTCTTCCTCTAGACCTAGATGCTTGGGGGCCTGAAGCAGGGCTAGGGGACTCAAGACTCCTTCCTTAAATGTCCACTCACTCTTGGGAGGGAGGTACCTCTGGACATTGTTCTGATTCTTCCTGGTTCTATCTACTACTAGTGGTTTCCCCACAGGTGGAATCTGTGGGCTTTTAAGCTTCCCCCCACCCTCCCCAATTCAGCCATGTCTGCCATTAGCCCTCCATCCCAGGTCTTGACTTGGTGACTCTTGAAGGAATCCCATGGTGCCTGCACCCAGCACCTCCGCTAATCTCTGGGCTCCCTCAGGTGGAGCCAATGAAAGGCAGGGGTCTTCTTTCACATCATCCAACAGTGGAAGAAGACTAGGTTGGCTGGGGATCATCCTGCCCTCCCCAGGTATTTCCACCACAGTTCCTCCAAGTTCTGATACTCACGTCTTCAGAAATTTCTAGGCTGAAAGAAGGTCAGGGACTTCCCTGGTGGTCCAGTGGTTAGGACTTCACCTTCCAATGTTGTGGGGCGTTGCTGGTTGAATATCTGGTCAGGGAGCTGGGATCCCACATGGCTGGCAGCCAAGAAGCCAAAACATAAAGCAGAAACAATATTGTAACAAATTCAATAAACACTTTGAAAAAAAATGGTCCACATCCAAAAAAAATCTTTACAAATATTTTTAAAAGAGGGTCACAGATTGCATATTCCTACATGCTTTGCCACCCCTCAGGGCTACACCTCAAGCTCCCCCAAGAGCTCTGGCAGCCACTTTTCAATGGAAACATCCTAAGGGAGGGTCTGACACCTTTGGAGGTTCAGAAGGCCTCCAGTAAAAGAATGAAATGCCGATTTCCCTTTACTGCAAGTACCCCAGTCATTATAAATGACTCTTCTGGAGCCCCCCCCACACACACACACTTTGTTTCAGAAGTAGAAACATACTCTTTCCAGCCCCTTGGTTAGGGTGAGAACAGACTGGTACCAGTGCACTGCAATTCCCACATCGCCCTTACTAAGCCATCTTCTCTAGACTGGGGAGGGCCTGGTAGGATGGTGCTTGGTGGTAGTGGGACCATCTACTGCCTCTCAGACACCCTAAAGTGTAGTTTCCGGTCCTAATGCATGACGGTTTCTTTATGGGTCTTGTTAGAATATGAAGATACCTCTGATTCCAATGGTATTAAATATCTTGTTATACTAGCAAAATTGGACATGACTTAAAAGTGACTTGTTTGGCGGGGGAGGGGGGGGATGTGGTTCCAAAAAAATGCAAGTTCTATGGTAAGTGATGGACAATTGAATGAAAGATTACATTTCACGCACCCTGTTTAAACCAGTTTTTTAAAATATTTGGGGCTCAAAGAATAAGCTTTTTCTTCACGAAAATTAGAGAAAGGAGCCCGAATTGAGCTCACCTTCCCAAATCGCAGGCATAGAGCCACAGGACGGATAAAGGTAGAGTCATGAACATATGTTGTATCACGTGCCACCTGAATTCAGCTTCCAATTTACAGCTTAAAAATCTTTGGGTCGCCCATGCATCCATCTTTCCTTCTGTCCTCCCACCCATCCATTCATCCATCTCCGTGTCCTTATTATCAATTAAATTGTTATAACACAGTGTTTAATTATGTGGTCCAAAGGTCAATTGCACTAGAATCATCTAGAGTATTAACAAGTACCCCAGATAAATCTGATTAAAGTTTGGAAAACTAATGGGAAATTAAAGTTTGTGAAACTCTGGGCTACACTGAAAACTACAGTATGGCCCTTTCTCACCAGTGAAATCAGTGGTCAGTCTCCTCAGTGACGTTTTCCCAGGCATGAATGACCTCGTGAAGAACCTTCCCTTGAGACCAGGTCCAACATGCTTTATTCACATGCAAACTGGAATGTGCACATCTAAATAAAGTGAGTCTACAAGTGTTTGCTCGGTACGTGAAAGGTTTTTGTAAAGTGCATTCAGAGAGCTCAGATCGAAAGTAAAGTGACTTCCTAACCCTAACCCTGCCCGACAGACTTCTGCCACCCAATAGCAAGTTCTCTTCACCATCTGAAATTATTGGTTTTTTATCTGTTCTTGGCTCATTCTCCACCTTTGCAAAGCTGAATGTAAACTCTTCGACATTAAGAACGTTGCCTGCTTGTTCACTGTGACCCCAGCACCTAGATTAGTACCCAGCATGTAAGAAGCATGCAGTTAGCTTCTGTTAAGAACTCAGTGAGCCATATAAATATATATGAGTGGAACACAAATTTTGCCAAAATAATCAGAAGGCACTGGAGTGGACTCGGGATCACAGAAGGTTGAAGAGTGGTTGGGGCTGATTTTGGAAATATTCCTATAGAGGCATCAGTCTTGAGCTGAAATCTGAAAACCCTTCCGAAAGGTGTAGGGAGCGGAAAGTAGAAACTTGCTCCTCCTCTGTAGACTAATTCAGGCAGAGGCCTTGAGGCAGAAATTGAGAAATGGGTTTTGAAAAATCAGAAGCCCAGCTTTGCTGGAGCAGAGAGACCCCGGAGAGAAGGAACACATGAGATGGGGCTCCGATGTGGAGCAAGTGGGGGCAAGTTGGAATCAAGGGCCAGAAGTTTCTATTTGGTCCAGATGCTAACACGAAGCCACTGAAGGGCCGTGTCTGCACATTTCCAAAATCCAATTAGGATACCACATGTTTTTATGGTCTAATCCCCCATTTTGGACCCATTAAATAAATTAGTTGAAAGAGAAAAACAAAGGGAAAAATAAAACGATGTGTCATTCAATAGCATTAGGAAATCATGGGATAAATGTGTGAAGTTGGACTGTTTGAACTGGAACCAAATTAATCCAAAAGTGGACTTGATGACCGAGTCTCCAGCTGAACAAAGGCCCACGCCAATGTTTGAAAATATGAACGGCTAGGAAGGAAAAAAAAAAAAAAAAAAGATGGTGGTTTGGGTGAGGAAAATAGGCATCTCTCTCCCTTTGAATGGTTTAGACATCCCCCTAATGAGGGTGGAAGGCTAGGCCAGCTGATTTTGCATGCTCGATTCCAAGCTCTAGAGTCTAACTCTTCTGCAAGAACACTGCTTGAGACACAGGAGGAAGCAGCTGTTTGGGTGGAATTCCCTCTGGAGAGGAAGGAAGGCCAGCCATCCAGATGGGATCAGACAAAGAGAGGATGGGAGAGAAAGCAGCCTTAGGAAGAGAACAAGCTAGGACTGTGGCACCTACTGTCAATCCTTTCCTCAGCCTTCGCCGCAAATTAGAACCTATAGAAAGTGGTGTGTACTGGCCCAACGAGAGTGGGAAGACAGAGAAAAATGCTCTTTTCTTGAGACAGTCACCGTCCTCCTCCTCCTGTGCCAGGACGATGTCATTGTTTAGAACCCCGTGACTCAAAGTGTAGTTCCCCACAGGGGCATCCATAACCCCCAGGAGCTTCTGAGAAATACAGCGACTTGACCTCACCCTAGACTTACTAAGGAGGACTCTGCACTTTCACAATCTTTCCCAAATGATTCATAAGCAGGTTAAAGTTTGAGAAGCGCTGTGTCAGAAGATTTGGAGCAAAGCAGATAAGATAAAATTAGAGGTGAGAGAATGACTGTAATCCCCTGCGACAGGAAGCAGCGTAAGTGGTCCCACCCCCTTGCCAATGGAACTTGGACAGTTTACAAGAATTGCTGCAGACCCACCCACTTACATCCAACCGTGGAGACTCAGACTCACCGATGTACACTTGTGCACACAAATAGAAGTCCCTGGGAATGCATCGGTGGGAGAATTCCTGCTGTGTCCGGCCTCAGATCAGCTTGTTTGTTTTCTTTACAATGTGACTTCGGAGCCACTGTCTCTTCCCTGAATTACACCCAGTTCCTTTCATCAATTATGTTTTATGTTCTTTCCCTGTTTTACTTCATACTCCACTCTTGAGTCTTTCTTGAGTGCAGCCCCAGGTCAACCAATAACTGGCAAAGACAGTTAGAACCGCAGTTATCTGCCATTCAGCTGGAAAAATAATGATTCCCCAGCTTCTCAAGTGTGGAAATTTCTCAGAACCAGCCTCTCCCCAGGGCCTAGGGACCCTCCCGCATTAGTTCCAGTGAACTTTCCATCACTCGTAAGTATTTTCTTATACTCCTCAGGAGGGTCCAGACTTGATTAGCTCACACTTCACTATGCCTCTTCCCACAACCTTGAGAGCTCTTGATTGCCTTTCTGTGTAGTTTTTAAGTCTCTGTCAAGGGCAGGGCACTAACCTGACTTAGGGCAATGGTTCACGTCTGACGGATCTGCGTTCAACCTGGCTCCAGGTGTCTGTGGCCCTGCTCAAGCTTCTCAGTCTTTAGGAGCTGCAGATTCTTGACCTGTAGAATGGGAATAATAATACCAGCTGCATAGAAATTTGTCATTATCCAAGCGGCAATGTTACCTGAAGTTGTCAGCATGGCACCTGCCCGTGGCAAGTGCTCAAAAAATGATAAGTGACAGCTAGCTGGGGCCTTTGGTGGTAAATTAGATAATCTTGACTTGTAAGAAGCATTAGTCTATCCAAATGCCTCATTTATACTGTGATTACTTCACTTCTTTCTGCACAGGGCTACCCTAAGATTCATGTAGGTTTTAGGTGAGAAGATTGTCCGTTCAATTACACTACTCTTATATCCAGAGAAACTGAAAGAAAAATCCAGTAAAAGAATGCAAAGTCAGGAAACGTATCATGATGAAGCTGTGGGTGTACTTTTTGACTCTCAGCATATACAATGAAAATTCTAAATAAAAGGCAAAAGAGCTCGACCTTGTTTAAGTACTTCCACATTCAGAACTCTCGTAAATATCTGTGTAAGAGGATTACACGATTGTCAGCACACTAAGGCCACCTGCAAGCCACCACTGATGATCCCAGTAAAGAACGTCCGATAAAATCTTATACTGTGATTTTGTTTTTTTAACTAAAAAGTCGCTTCTGTGATTGCAGAAAGTTTTGTCCCGTGCAATCGACTGTGCTGTTTCATAACAGTGATAAACACAAACGGCATTTCACTGCAAACTGTGGAAATGCTACATGATTTCTGCTCCCTTGGCTGACCAGTCATTTATCACAGGTCATCTCCATAGGGCTGGATGGCTTGGTAAAGTAATCACTCGACTCCTTCATGTGGTAGGTACTGCGTTCTTCTTAGTACATCATGTGAAATTAGTTTGATGCTTTCAGTTCCTTCTCCTGGGAGCCACAGCCCAGTTCATAGACAAGCCAAAGACAATAAGGCTGAACCCACCAGCCTGAGTCCACATCAGGGGACAAGAATGTTTTGTTTTTTTTTAAGTGTACATGAAAAAATATTTATTTATTTATTCGGCTGTGCCAGGTCATTGTCGCGGAGCACGGGCTCTCCAGTTGTGGCGCGCCGGCCTTAGAGTGCACAGGCTTAGTTGCCCCATGTCATGTGGGATCTTAGCTCTCTGACCAGGGACCCAACCTGCGTTCCCTGCATTGGAAGGTAGATTCTTAACCACTGGACCACCAGGGGAGTCCCAACAATAGTGTCTTGATGTTGGATTCATGGACAGCCAGTGAGTCAGTTCCGACTTCTGAGAAGGAAGCTTTGGCTGAGGACAGAGATAAAAATACAGTAATAGAAAAAAAAAGTGATGTCTGTGTGTGCATAGATGTACATATGCATGTATTTTTGTTTTATAGAACTTTGCAACGGGTTTTCATTTCTGCTTTATATCTATTACAGTGTCTGAAACCTAAAAAAATACATTTTCTCTTCAAGTTTGGATGTGTGTGTAAATATCATTTGTCTGGACTCAGCACACTCAATGCCATGGTTTCTTGGTCTCTATCTGTTCTGAAATCATCAAGCTTTGTCTGTCTGTACATGTGTGTACACGTGTGTGTGCATGTGCATGTATGTGTGTGTATTTGTGGCTGTAGTTATGAGCTAATGGCGGGAGGCAAATATTCTGACAGAATTTCAAGGGGCTACCTAATAAAATTTTGATCATGACATAGGTTATTTGCTTTGAAAAAAAAGAGAAACATCTTTAGATTTTTTTTTTCCACTGGTTTGTTTATCCTCCTAATCTCTCACAACGACATTTCTGGTCTCACATGCTCTTCCAAAACTCTGCAACACTTCAACAAAAGGTGAGGTCTAAATCTCCTGTCTTTGAAAGTGTGCCTTTTTGTAACTACCCCAATGAATAAAATATCATGGATGTGAGGGTACATGACTTCTGAGGCTGTGCCATAAAGAGCTTACAACTTCTCTCTCTCTCTCTCTCTCTCTCTCTTTCAGCCTCTCTCCCACATGTCTTGGGAACCCTGGGCTGATATGTAAGGAGTACACCCTCCCTGAAAAAGGGAACCCTCCTACACTGTGGGTGGGAATGTAAATTGGTGCAGCCAATATGGAGAAGAGTATGGAGGTTCCTCTAAAAACTAAAAATAGAGTTGCCAGATGACTCAGCAATCCCACTACTGGGCATATACCCTGAGAAAACCATAATTCAAAAAGAGACATGCACCCCAATGTTCATTGCAGCACTATTTACAATAGTCAGGTCATGGAAGCAACCTAAGTGTCCATCAACAGAGGAATGGGTAAAGAAGATGTGGTACATACATACAATGGAATACTACTTGGCCATAAAAAAGAATGAAATAGTTTCCTTTGCAGAGACATGGACAGACCTACAGACTGTCATACAGAGTGAAGTAAGTCAGAAAGAGAAAAACAAATATTGTATAATATCACTTATATGTGGAGTCTAGAAAAGTGGTACAGATGAACTTATTTGCAAAGCAGAGGTAGAGACACAGATGTAGAGAACAAACTTATGGATACCAAGGGGGGAAGGGGGGGTGGTATGGATTGGGAGATGGGGATTGACCTATATTATACACACTACTATGTATAAAAGAGGTAACTGATGAGACCCTACTGTATAGCATAGGGAACTCTACTCAATGCTCTGTGGTGACCTGAATGGGAAGTAGATCTAAAAAAGAGGGGGTATTTGTATTTGCATAGCTGATTCACTTTGCTGTACAGCAGAAACTAACACAACATTGTAAAGCAACTGTACTCCAATAAAAATTAAAAAAAAAAAAAAAAAAAAAGAAGTACACCCTCCCTGAAGCTGCCGTGCTGGAGGCATCTGAGGAGAGACCACACTGCAGAGGGACCTGTGCCCGAGAAGCGCAGGGGTCCAGCTCCCAGCTCTCTGACTTTTCTCAGCCAAGGCAGTAAACTTGCACGGGGCCGAGGGAGCTTTCGGACCACCCCGCGCCCCACCCTCACGCTTCCCTGGCCCGTGTCAGGTGCAGCCAGCCTCCCAGCCGAGACGGACTCATCCAGATGGGCGGACATCAACTGTCCCCACCAAATCCTGTCCCAATCGCAGATTTATGAGCAAAATAAATGTGGTTAAGTTACTCCCTTTGGGGGTGGTTTCTTACACAACAACAGATAACTGGAGCACACACCATGTGAAATTAGCTTGATGATTTTTCTTCCCTTTGGGGAATTTTTTTAAATTTGGGGAACCGTAATCCAGTTCCAGGACAACCAAAACATTTGACTGAATCCACCAACCTGGGTTCACACGGGAGGGTAGTTATGACTTGATGCTGATTTGGCGAAAGTCAGCGGCTTCTGAGAAGGAGTCTTTGCCTGGAGAAGCAGATAATAATATATATTTTTTAAAGTGTGTGTAACAACATTGTACCCATGCCAGTTTCCTGGTTTTAATACTGAGCTGTGGTTACATAAAACGAAAACAGTGGGGCAAACTGGATGAAGGGTACATGGGATCTCTCTGTGAAGTTTTGCAACTGCATGTGAATCTAATTGTTTCCAAAAAAATTATAAGTGGCTGTATATGAGTACGTGTGTGCGTGTGTGTGTGTGTTTGGGGTGGAGGATGTGGTGAATGGATTGAGTTGCAATGGCCAATATTCTGGTGGAACGTCCAGTGACTCTTTAATAAAAGTTTGATCATTACATATATTAGCTACTGTTTAAAAAAGAAACATCAAATTTAGATATTTTTATTAATTAATTCACAGCCGCCCCATCAGTCTCACATCAGATTTAAGAAGTGAGAAGGGGCATTTTACTTGCACCTCAATTTGCACTACTTTCATACTGGGAAACCATGATAAGTATTGATAAAAGGGATCTGAAAACTGTAAAAGAATCCCAGCCTCTCCTGGTGGGTTCCAGTTTCTTCCAGGCTACTGAGAGGACTTGGGGATGTGATTGCCAGGCTGGAGGTGATAATCCCTGAAGGGAAAAGCTACCAAACTTGACATTAATCCCAGGAATCAGTTTGAATTGATGACTAAAGAGATGTTTTTTTAAACAAGGGAACATGAAACTAGGGAGAGTTGCACGGCCACACAGGATTCCTAAGAAAACTTTTACTTAGCTTTCTGAATTTCCTTTCTGTTTTCATCATTAGATTTCTTTTACTGGTAGATGGAGGAAGATGGCAGACATAATGCCTTAGGGATCTGACACAGCATTCACAGCACCTAGAGAAGCAGGTTGGAGAAATTGGGAATAACCAAATGAAAACGTAGAGCATAGATTAGCCCACGTATGGCATATGCTGGAAATCTATTCATTTCCCAATAACATACCTGAGAATTGTGGGGATATTTTAATTAAAAAAATTTTCTTTTAAAATCTTTGGCCATGCCACGCAGCCAGCAGGATCTTAGTTCCCCAACCAGGGATCGAACCCGGGACCCCAGCAGTGGAAGCGCCGAATCCTAACAACTGGACTGCCAGGGAATTCCCAGAATTGTGAATTTTTTTTTAAAACGAAAAGACAAGTATTATTGCAAGCAGAACTTTTTAATTAAAGGAGAGATACAATTACAGGCAGGAGATATTGATGTGGATCCTTAACACTGAGAAGACTTTTTCTCCCCAGAAGTCTGGTGGTCATTGAAGGAGTCAGGAGTGAAAAGACAGACAATGAATCAGAGCTGGAACTCAAATAAGAGCCTCTTGTCTCAGAAAGAAGACTGATTAATTGATAGTGGCGTGAATGGAGGCTTTTTGCTTTGCATGGTTTGATGGCGTGTGCACGCTTGTGTGTGTGTCTGTGTGTGTGTGCGTACACATGCCAATTCTAAGCGATTGATGCAGCAAAATAAATTAGCATAGATGATTTTACTGAAAACGGTTGTGATCCGAGATTTTCAAACTTGGCTGATCACTGCCTCCTGTAGTGTTTCTAAAGTGTAGATTCCCAGGCCCTACTCCAGCCCTTGTGAGTCAGAATCTTTGAAAGTAGAGCCCTAAATTCTAGATTTTTAAGTGCTCCCCAGATGATTCTTAGTGTCACTCAGGTTTGGAGAACTGGTAGGAATGAATGGATGTTTCAGTTTCCCATCCTTCAAGTGACACTGGCATTAGGCCATTTCTATTCAACTGAGTTGAGGTAACAGGACTGTCCATGGGCCATTCCTGGTGGAGCCTTTCAGACAATGAACTCCCAGAGACAATGGCAGACCCAGTGTGAACCCTCCGCCGTGTGGGAAACACATTCAGAGTGACTTTATTTCTAGATTTGTCTCTTCTAACCCAGGAATCCATTTACACGTATCCCCCCCCCCATCTCTTTCCTGCTTCCTCCCTGGGCGCCAACAGCTCACCACACAAAAAGCCCCCAGGCTGCGTGCGGCAGTAAGAGTGTGTCTGCCCGGAGGCGGAGGCGAGCCCTCGGGACAGACCCCTCCTCCGCCCGCCGTCTGCATCCAGTCACAACGGTTTCCAAGGTCTGGTGTCTCAGGGAGTCCTCCAGACTGCAAGGACTTGTTAGAGGGAACGGGTACTCGTAAGACCGGTTCCTTACGAAAACACCCTGACTGGCCAGATTGACAAAGGGGAAGGGGTTTTACTCAACAATGGATTCTTCTCAGTCTTGTGACCAGCATAGAGCTTCACCCTGGTCATCTCTATACGATTCGGGGAGGGTTAACTTCTGTTCCTTAACAATCCCCAAACCTCAGTGGCTTAACGAAGGCTAACTTCTTACTCCCATCCCAGTGCACTGCAAGCCGCTTGGGGCTGGGCTCCACGGGGTCACTCAGGGGCCCGGGGCCCTTCATTCTCGCCGTTCTGCCATCTCCCAGGGTCTCAGAGCCCCCCACTGAAGCCTTTGCGTTAGACCAGCAGCTGAGGAATGAGGAAATAATATGGGAAATCCATGGGCCGTTTTCTGTGGTTAAAGCTTGGGGGTTCTGTTAGCTAGAGCCCAGGTTCATGACCTCACTTAGCAAAGGAGGCTAAGAAATGTAGGCTAGCTATGGGCTTAGGTAAAACTAGAAACAGGTTTTGGTGAACACATAGTCTCTGCCACCATCTCTTTGGCAGCTTTAAAAATATGATGTGATGAGAATGAATTTATCGGTGAGGTTTTCCTCCCCCAAACCCATAACCCCCCGACTAATCATGAGAAAAACATTACAGGAATCCCAATTGAGGGATATTCTACAGAATGCCTGACTAGGACTCCTCAAAGCTGTCAAAGTCATCAAAAACAAGGAAAGTCTGAGGAACTGTCACAGCCAAGAAGAGCCCAAAGAGATATGACAGGTGAATGTAATGTGGTGTCCTGGGTGGGATCCTGGCAAAGGAAAAAGGACTTTAAATAGAAACTAAGGGAATTTGAATACAGTATGGACTCTAGTTAATAACAAGGTATCAGTATTTGTTCACTAATTGTGACAAGTGTATCCTACGAGTGTAAGATGCTAATAATAGTGGAATCTGGGTCTGGGACATGTGGGGACTCTCTGTACCACCTTCATAACTTTTCTATAAATCTAAAACTTTAAAAAAAATTTTTGTTTAAAATTTTTAAAAAGTGAGTGCCAGGAAACCCTACTACAGCTGTTTTCCTGCCATAGCCATGAATAACCACTTTGTCTACTGAGAAATTATTACTCTGGTCTCCCCCTTACACTCATTTATTTTACTTACACCTGTTCTCTCTACCTTTTCTCATCTCAGAGTGATCATGTCTCAAGAACAATTCTTGTATTACCTTTTTAATACCATGCTTCATGCTCCTCTAAGAACATGGACCAAAACAATAAATAATGCAAAAATTAAAAGCTCTTATACCTCTGTGCTAAAACACACAAACTTGTCCTTAGACACACATGCATACGCATACACACGCACAGGATTCAGGAAACCTCTCACCTGGTTTTCACTGGGATCACTCCTTTTATATTTTCGTAGCATGAACTCTATTATTAACAACAGTAACTTACACAGAAACTTATTTTCACCATATTTTGCCCCTTTTCCATGTCATCTCGAAATGTTCTGTACAGAATCTGTCAAATATATTTGAAAATTTCACCAAATGGTAATAGAGTAGAACTTCAAAGGAATATTAATCCAGAAAGATTTCCCATTAAAAAAAAAGATTTCCTATTTAAAACTCCCCAGAATAGTTTGGGTACTATAGTGTTTCATACCATAGTTCTGGAGATCTACATGTGCAAGAGTCTGAGAACTCCCACAGTAAATCAGTTTTTCTCATTTGATTTAATCCAACATCACCCAAACTGCTTTGACCTGGAAATTTGTTTTGTTTTCGTTTTTCTTTTTCCCTTTCTTGTCTATTATGCATTAACTTCTTGTGGAACTAGTGATTCTTCAACGGCATTTAGATAATGTTACACTCAAAAGTGGTAAGTTAAATAATTTGGGTTTTTTTTTCACATATTCATAGAGAAGAGAAAAGAAGAAAGAACCTATCTTTTTCCAGTCTTATTTTCAAAAATTAGACACTCATCTTGAAATTAGAAAAAAAAAGTTTGGGTTATTTTTCCTATGTGTGTTTGGGTAAATTATCCTATCTGAGCCTTGGTTTACACATTTTATAAACATAGACTAATAATAATACCTATCTGAGGAGCTTGTTGAGTGGATTAAATTAGAAACAGCCTGTATAATTATCCCTCTTCCCGGCTGGTGGAGACCAGTGCAAAACGTCTGGGTGACCTGGCAGCTTAGTATTTACTGAACAGCCTAAACCTGATGATTTTCATTAAATCAAGAATGCCAATCTCAGATAAGAAGCAAGAAGATTGGTGCCTGGTGGTCAACAACGGAGGACCCAGGAGGGAAAGCAAGTTAGGAAGTGGGAAAGTCTACTCACCTAACCCAAGGCCCTTTTCCAGGAGGAGCCAGCATACTGGCATGTCCCCTCCCAAGCCTATATTTCTGATCGAGGTGGAGAGTAAGGCCTTTCCATACACAAGGCAAGATGTACTCATCTCTCCCTGTGTGGTTACCTGGGGACCACTCTTGTCTACAAGCAGCACTAGCTTTGCCAACAATTCTGCCCATTGGCACCTACAGCCTCGGCTACCAGCTGCCATGACCATTGGAAGACCTGCCCCCTAAGCAGCCACCCTCCCCCTCTATACCCCTTAGGAAACAGCAGACACATGGAGGGAGGTTCTGTGAAAATCAGAGAGACATCACCAGGCTGGAACCCCAGGACCAGCCCCACCACTATGCCTGGCCTTCTTCTTAGGGGACAAAATGTCCCCACCTTCCCAACACCCACCAAGACGTGTCTTGGAAGAGGTTGTGGCTGGCTATCCAAAGGCCCCCTAAGGGAACATTTTCCTTATTGAAGTCACTACAGTTTGATGTTTGTTCCTTAACTTTCTTGGCTCTTCAGGGAAGTACATTTTTGAAAATTACTATTTGTCTTTATTTTTATTGTTTGGTAAGTACCTTCAGGATGGATGCATGTTACCTAATCTCAGAGACTGATGCGTATATAAAACAAAATAGAAACATACTGTTTTACATTTAAATGTGTAATGGCCAAGAAGTCATTACATCTAGAATGGACTTGCCAAGGTAGAGCCCATGGATTCCTGTCTCCCTGATTCACCTGGTTCTGATTCATAGTTTTTCTTTTATTTTTCCTTTAAACTAAACTTTGCTTTTTTTCTAATTACAAAAATATGGTAGAAGAATCTAAGAAACATATATTAGTGGGAAAAAATGAAGAAGAAAATAATGATCTTTTATAATCCCACCATTCTGCAATAACCACAGTTAACATCTTCCAGACATTTTAATATGTACACTTGTATACATAAGCCAGATGTCAACTGGGTCTCTCTGCTCCTTATTGTCTAGATAAGATGCCTTGGTCCTTCATTTCATTGCTTTCCTCGGGATTTTGGCAACTTCCCAGGGTCTCACATTCTAATGATCACCTGTGACTCTAACTTCCTACTTCTTCTCAATTCCGTTCTCCACTCTTGAGCTTACAGCTGTTCCTTTATTTTGCTTTGGCCATAGACCCAAATGTGGGAATAAGGCTCTTTCCTTGATTAGTGAGTAACAACAAATCATCCAAACAAGGATTTTTTTGATGCGTAGCCGACTTCAAGTTCAGGATGTGAAGGCCATTACACTAGAATATTAGACATCCTTTTCCTTAGGGATCATGGGTCTTTAAGCCATGTTACTCAGCCATGCACTTTCTCCCCTCTTCCCAATCTGTTTTTGCTTTCTCCGTCTCACAAGCAGAAATCATATTCTTCACTTTTTTTTTTTCCTCCTAACAAAACAGTTCAGCTGTCTAAAGACCTTCCCACAAACTTAACTTCAGGAATTCCCTTTCTATACACAGTCTCCCCCAAAGCTTCGACACTGACATTATCAAAGGGGCTGAAGTTATTGGATAAGGGCCGTTCACATCCCCAGATGTGGCATGGAGTTTCCACTAAGATACAGATATGTAACGCATGGCAAGGACAAGGGAGTGAAAATAAGACATTCCACATGGTGGGGATTTCAAAGGGGATGTTAAAAAATGAGTTTCATAGTTCTTAGGCCCCTTCCTCACATCAAGTATATAAAGAGACAAGCATGGAGATCGAGAAAGGTTTTAGAAAGACTTCAGTGAATAGAGCAGTTAGGGAGCTATAAGAATCCGCATCCCAATATGGGGACTGAGGTGCTTTCCATTTCACATCAAGTTCTAGATTAAAAGAGAAAAGCTTCAAGGACCACTCAGAATTGATTTGATATGTGTTCTCCTCTGTGGGGGAGATACACTAGGCTCATGTCTGACTTTTGCTTGGCAAACTTAAAAGTGGAGCTGGGCTAGATGCACTAGGCTGAGCCTACCTGCCCTCAGAGAAAAGGAAGGTGGATGTTTCTTATGGACCAGATGTGGCCTCATAGTCAGGGAGAGCTGGTCAGACCATCTTTAATGCAGCCCAAGAGGATTTCCTGGGGGCCTTGGCACTTTCCAGAGTCTCTACCTAGTGGGCTGCTGTGAAGAGAGTGGCCAAGTGGTAGGAACACATGACAGCGTCAAGAGAAATGCAATTAAGTGAGTCCAGTGGTGGGTCTCAGGAAAGGCCAGCAAAGGACCAACCCGAGAGAGAGAGCTTCGACCTCCAAACGGGCTCCAGGAGAAGGGCTCCTCTCATTACAGAACCAGTCAAAAGCTTTCCTGTTCCCTGCTCCTCCCCTCCCTGACCAAAACCCTGAACAGGTCAGGAAAATGGGGGGAAAGTGAGGAAACAGAGTGGAGAATGAGTGAGAACCACCAGCCCTTCCAGACTTTTTGCCTGCAGAGGGTCCGAGTTAGATAGAGAAGTTTTATGTTAAAACCAGGTGCTAAAAACAAAAACAAAAACAAAAACAAAAACAAAAACAAAACCAGGTGCTAAGATTTGAGAATTATGTGCTAAGAATGGTTAAAACAAAACAAAACAAAACAAAACATGGGGGTCCCTAAGTTTCCATCTGGAGAATTCCCCCTACCTAATAAAGTCAGAAGAAGCTGTGGAAGACAAAAATAAAGATGCTAACTGAAGAATTTCCCATAGTTGCATGCACTACATTGTAACATGATTTCGAAATTATTAACAATTACAAATAATTGTGAACAAGTATTAACAATTCTTTAATCAACATCATTGACCTTTGGTTATTTTTAATTTTTCTCTATAAACAACACTGATGTGATTACTTTGTATATCTTTAAGGATCTCTTTAGCACAACTTGCCAGGTTACTGGATCGAGGTTAAGATTCATGATGAAAACTTTAGCAATAAATTGCCAAATCACAACAATTTACATGTCATCCATGCATGCACTTGTCATAGATACATTGGAACCTTCAAGTTCTGCCGTCTTAAAGTGAATTTGCTCTCCTGACCCTGATCCCTTGTGCGTTGATTTACAACGCACAAAGTCCTTAGTCAAAGGACTAAGTTGTCACCCAGTTCTCGAGCTGGTTTTCCATTCATTCTTGTTCCTATACTTATGAATGCATGTCAGAAATCCAACCTGTTCATATATTAGCAGCTGCTTTAATGCTTTTTTTGTAGTTTTCAGGATTACAAGAGAGAACTGAAAACGCACCATTATTTGTATATCTTGGATAGATCCCCTATACTTGGGGTGGGAAAACAAATTCTGCAGATCAAATTTTCCAACCTCATGTTTTCCTTCTGAGAAAGATGTGACTGCTTCTCTTGACCTCACAACCTCAGCTAAAGCTGTAATTAGGGTTGATTCAGTAAATATAGCTTCTGGCTGAGGGGGTGTTATTGGTAACGGTTCTTGTCTTGAACGGTGCAAGGAATAGAACTGCTATGGGTTTTCTGGGGGCTTTGGCTATAGGAAAACAAACACATCTCTTAACAATCTTAAGGAATATTTCAAAACAGGATTTCAATGAGCAGTAATCTCCCCTGTCTATATTTGGCTATGAAGTACCTTCCCATGAAATATAATTCCTAGCTGGCTGTCACTTGTCATTCTCCTTGTGTTCAATATTCACCAACATAAGAGTCCTATTTTGCCAACTCCCAGCACTTAATTTTCATTCTCATTCGTTTTACCATTTTTCTTAGAGTGAAAATAACACTCAATTTTCAAGGGGATTGAATGGATTGTAAATAACAAATGTTATCTTACTCCCTGGAACTTATCTCAGGTTATGTTATAGATTTACCAGGTCCCACAAAATATCAAATATATGAGCCTTAAAGGGGAAAAGTCTCCATACTACTATATGAAAAAATTCCTAAATTCCAGAAGGGTGAATGAACAGATGGACACTTTTGGGACATGTGTGTGTGTCATTTTTGTTTTACATTTCCTTGGCTCTGCAAGAGAACGCATTTTCTACAAAGTATGGTAGCTGAAGTGAAGGATAATATTAAACTAAACCTGGAAACAAGAAATGAGAAGTAAATAGTTTAGCAAAAGTGTGGTTCCATATGTTAATTTTGAAAAGTTTCGTTATCGAAACACAGGTTTAAAACAACGTGGCCATGGACTAAGACACAAAAGGTAAAAGTGACTGATGCAATGGAGAACACTTTTCTTACCTGGAGGTGTAGATGCCATTCTGACACACTCACATATGTATTTCCAGGTTTTCTTCATTATGAAAATTCAATGTTTTAATAAGCTTCTATAAAAGTAATTATAGGGTGGCGATTTTTTTCCCTCAGCAGTGATTTCTCACACAGAAAATAGAGCACTGAGTGGTTCTAGCCTCGTGGAGCACTGAACTATTGCACCTTTCGCCACAACGTAAGAATTCTGGATCAGTTATAACAACACAGCAGTTTCTAAGACATATCAAGGGGAAAAATAAATATTAAAATGAATCTCTAGTTGCCAGAAATGAAAAGAGAACTCCCGGCCAGCACAGACCTAACGTAGAGGCAGCCTGATGTGGTAGTGGGGTAATTCGATGTAGAAAAGTGTCCTACCATTCATGGGCGGAAATACTGGTGCTCACACCTTGACAGGAAACATGGACTTTGGCCCCATGAGGCATGGTGCTTGAACTGAGACTGGCATTGAACCCTAGAAGGTCACTCACTCTGTGAAAGACCTTCACAGAAAAACCACCAGGACCAACCTGGCATGCTGCACCAAGCTTGCTCTGCCCAGGGCTCAGGGAAGAACAGAAAAAGAAAGAAGTGTCCAGCCTGCCACATGCACAGTGACAATCAAATTAATGCTTGTAGCTAGGGCAGAATCTCAACTCAGAAATTAACGTGAAAGCTGCTCTTGCCCAGGTGAAATGCTTGGGTATCTTGAAAACACAAAACCATTAAGGGCTCAGGGCTAAAGCGACTTACAGAGAAGAGAAGAGGTGCCCTCTATTCTTCCCCCTCAGATAGGTTTTAAAAACTGTGCCGTTGTTATAGTTTATCCAAAATTTTTGTATGTTTGTAGTTGAAGGTGAGTCTGCAATAGTTTGGGTCTACATGTTGCTAGAATCAGACAATGAATTACTTTCTATGTAAGAAATCACCATTCACGAGAAAACATGCCAATCTTAAAAATGTCAAGATGTACTTGGAAGAAAAACATTGCACATAATACAAATAATTACTCACCACAGGAAAGTCAACAGGGACAGTCAAAAGAGGATGAACGTCTCCCCACCGTCCAAGAACCAGAAGAAATAGAACAATCTGAAATAAACCAGAAAACAAGATTATCTAAAATTATTAGATATTTTATTTAAAAGAAATAGAAATCATGATGAAAGACATGACGCTGTGTAAAAGAACAATCTAATTAAACAAAAGAACTAATTGAGCTTCTTTCTACAAAGAGAAAAAAATACAACAAAAAAATTCAAAGGATAGAGTAAAGACCACATTAAATATAGTAGAAAAGAGAATCAACAAACAAAAATATAAAATCTGGGAAATTACTTGTAATGCAGCATCTGGAAATACCTGAAGGATAAAAGAGAAGTTAAGCAATAAGCAGGATAGATTTAGGCAGTCTAAATTATGTCAAATTAAAATTTCAGAATGGGGGACTTCCCTGGCAGTCCAGTGGTTAAGACTCTGTGCTTCTAATGCAGGGGTTATGGGTCTGATCCCACGGTTGGGGAACTAAGATCCCACATGCCATGAGACATGGCCGAAAATTAAAAATAAAAATAAAATAAAATACTAGAATGTGGAAAGTTTTAAAAAAATAAAAATAAAATTTCAGAAAGAAAAAATAGAGTGAAGAGAGGCAACATTCAAAAGGATGGCAGAGGATTTCCCAGAATTTGTTAAACACATCAATTCTCAGATGTAGGAATCCCAGTGAATCCTAAGCAGGATAGATTAAAACAAAACCCTCACTTACACACATTGTAGTGGAGCTATGGAACAGCAAAGACAAGGAGAAGGTCTTAAGAATAGCTAGAAAAAAAAAAGATTTTAAATAAAAGAATGATAATTAGAAGGATGATGAACTTCTTATCACCAAAAATAAAGATCTGAAGACCATGGGATAATATCTTCAAAAAGTGCTAAATAACCTTATGTTGCAAACAACTGTCAGTGTAGGATTCTACAAGTAGCTAAAGTTCTATTCAAGAAAAAAGGCAAAATAAAAGACATTTTCTGACAAACAATGAGCGGGACTTATTTCTTTAAAGATGTTTGATGAGATAACTACCTACGAGTGTGATCAAATTAGAAGAAAATTAACCCTGGAATGAGGAGTAGGATGCAAAAAAGCAGTGGTGAGCAAATGACTGTTCAAATTGGAGCAAAGTCTAAAGAGTACTGACTGTTAAAAATATTTTTAAAAACAATTTTGAGAGAGACTTAAAAGCAAGGTGGAACTAAAATGCTAGAAAATAACACCATAGAGGATGGAGGATGCTCCGTACAACTACTGTGTTTTGAGTTCCTTGTAACGTTTGGGGCAAAAGTAAAAATATTAATTTGCTCCATTAAATATACTTGTTAAAATTTTAAGATAAACCTATAAACATAGAAACAGAATATGTATTTTTTTAACCCCAATAGATGAGAGGAAAGGAAAAGTACAAGAAAAAGTAAAGGCAAGGGAAATAAATAGAAAACACAAATCATCCCATATATTAGCATTCATAGTAAATATAAATAAACTGACCAACTGATACAGCCTCTCAAACTGAATTTTATTTTAACAATTCAAATACAACTTATGATAGTTATTAATGCTGTTCACTAAATATTTCTTACTCTCCTTCTGAACTCATGATTTGGATTTCACTTGCCTGCTCCCTAGGAATGAGAGGACGGTGTTGGTTACGACCTGTAAAGCATATGCTGGAGGGATGTGTGCCACACTGGGGTGGAAACCTTCACATCCAGTGCGTGATGTATCACTTTCCCCCCTTCTTCTGCTACAACCATTAGCATTGATTAGGAGAGTGACTGCTCTGAACCCCAGGGGAAGGATGAAATGGAACAGAACTCCCCATGGTGCCTTGTGAGACTTGCAGCTTGAAAGAGAGAGAGAAATCTTTGTTGTTTTAAGCTGTTGAAATGTTAGAACTGTTTATTACCACAGCATAACATAACCCATCCTTACTGATATATGTGAGAGGAAGATGTAAAATGTAAAGAAATATATTTTGAAAGTAAAGAGATGAGACAAGAGATAGAGGAAAGCATTAATCGAAAGAAAACCAGCATATTAATATAAATGTTAGGTAAAACAGTCTTTAAGACAACAAAGAATTATTAAGGGAAAAGAAGAAAAATAGAAAATATATTCTTATATCAGAATAAAAGGAACAATCTGCCAGGAAGATAATCATCCTGAATCTTTAAAGTTCTAACAGCATAACCCCAAAATATATGAAGTCAAAGTGGACAACAGAATTACAAGGAGAGATGGACAAAGCTGCAGTAATATGTCAATTATTGCAATCTTATTTCTCTTTGCCAGGCACTGGTGGATGGCTGTCTATTTCACCTGCAACTGAGCAATGGCATGTAAAGAGCAATCCCTACCAGGCCTTCTGGGAAAGGATAGTTTTTTCCTAATAAAAATCAAGGGATGCCTTTTAAGCCTCCACCCCTCATTCTGTCTTTGAATGGGACTTCATGAGAAAGTGATGGCTGGGTAGCCAAAATGGGTAGCATTTTGGTAGCCAAAATGGGTAGCACTACCCACTTTCCTTCAGATTTATTATTATATGGCATTTTATAAAACCCCATTTCTTATGCCAGTATTAGTGCAGCCCAAAACAGCCTAACAATACAAAGATGAACTTGCCTTATTTGGTATCAGTAATCATGATCAAGTTATGACAATTAAAACAGCAGGGTATTAGTGAAGAGACAGACAAGTTGACCAATGAAAGACAACATACACATACGTGAAATTGATATATGACAGAAATGGCATTACAAGTAAGTGGAGACAGAATGTGCTATTAAATAGATACTCCTGAGAAAACTCCATTTGTAAAAAAAAAAATGTTAGAAATACTAACTCAGAAATATTACATCCTACCTAATAGAAATATTACCTATTTCTGTAATACAGAAAATTACTCCAGGAGGATTAAAGACATAAATATGGAGAACAAGTTTTGAAATATTTCAAAGACTATATTGGAGAGATGCTAAATTTTCTCTTATGTGAACTTTACCACCATTTTTTAAAAAATACATGCTTATGGACAAAGACTTTAAAATCCATATAAAATTATGAAGTTAAGTTTGAACAAAAGAACACATTGGAGAGTATCTTTATACACATGCATTAGAGAAGAATTCCCTAAACAAGACACATAAACCACAAATGGTAAAAACAAAGAATGATACATTTAGTGACATTCACATTAAAATCCTCTGTATAACACAAGGCAATCCAAAGTGAAAAAGCAAACCACAGACCAAGAAAAGATATTTGCTACACTTACAACGAACAAAGAATCCATATTCAGAATATAAAGAACTCCCTCACAGTAGTAAAAGAGAGAAAACAATCCACTTTTTTAAAAAGTGACAAAGGATATAAATAAGTGTTTAGCAGAAGAGAAGACCCTAGTGACCAATAAATATATGGAAATACATGTCAATCCCATCAGTGACAGGGAAATGGAGATTCAATCAGCGTTGAAGTGTCTCTTCACACCCACTGGCTGGACAAAAAAATGTCTCATCATAACAAGTGTGGGCGAGGATGTGAGGTTTGGGAACTCTCAGACCTGATGTGGGGAGTAAATGGGAACAGCCCCTGATGGATATCACCAAGCTGCCCCCAACTTGCAGATGTTCAGACTCTACCACTAGATACAGATCCTGGAGAAATGTACCTGCTCGCATGAAGACCCCAAGAGCAGGACCCTCACTGCACATTGTTCCCAACCACAAAACATCAGAAGGAAACAGAAAGACTCATACACGAGGCATCAATAAATTATCCTTCATATATATAGGGGCTTACTAAACAGCAGTTAAAATGAAGACTCCTTGATCTACTGTATCAACATAGATCTATTCTACGTTGAGGGAATAACAAAACAACTTGCAAATATATGATTTTGGTAAATTAAACAGAAAAAGAAAATAATACTGTACATCTACTTAAGTGTCAAAACATAAAACCTTTGATGGGAAAGTTATAAAAACTTCCAGACTGTGGTTAATTCTGGGTAAAAGAGAAAGGAGTATATGGAACATTTCAAATATATCTGCACGATTTCCTTCTTAAAACAGAGATATGTATTGGAAAGAAACAGGTCAGGTGCCAGCATTTATTCAATCTAAGTTTAAATATACTTGGAGGTCTGTATATTCTATTTGAAATGTAATTCTTTTGCATGTTTAAGAGAATCAACGCATAAAAATTTTAAAATGAAACATTAACAACAAATTATAAAATAAACAAAAAGTTAAATATACAATGAGTTATAAAAAAAGGCGAAAACACTTAATAATATGGTTGTAAGAAAGACATCCGTTCTGTTTTAGAATGGAAGGACGAGAAAGGAAGATGTATTAGGTCTCTACCCTGAGTCTACCTATGTGCCCCCAGTTTTTGGAAAAGTTCCTTGCCAGGTTATCAAAGACTCACGTGCAGCTGAGCTCAGGCTCTCTGAACAGGTTTGCGTTTGTAAGTCTGGAAGCAGGTGGTGGCGGTGGAGGGGTGGACCCCAAGAAAGGCAGCAGAGGCTGGGGCCCTTGAATGCTGACCCCTCAGCAGGCCAGGCCTCCTCCTAGAACATCCAGGCTGGGCCTTCATCTGGGTTTAAAGGTCTCAAGAAGCGAGCAAGCTCTAGCCTCTGTGCGCTGCTTTTGTCACCTTGGCCTGACATACCCGTGTGGCCGGGGCTGGCTTCCTGGGCCCCCTGACCTACATGGTCACGCTCTGTCCTGCACTGAGAAGGGCCCCGTGCTTGGTTTCATGCTCCGCTGTTGCTGTCTTAACAAAGGCCCCAGCGTTTTCATTTTGCACGGGGCCCTTCCTATCACGTAGCCGATCCTGCTTGTGGCACCAACAGAGTGGTGACGGCCTGTGTCTGAAGGCCTTTAGTTCCTCTCCTGGTCACCACTGCTACTGATACTCACATGTCATCTCCCGTTTACATTTCTTGCCAGGTCTCTGCAGGTATCTGCACTGGCTGCCTCTATTTTACAGCTTTGATCTTTCAGATCCATCTCTGCAGCACTAAAGAGGGTTCGGAGAAAAGCTGCCCTTCAGCCATGGAGCTCTGGGAAACTTTGGTGTCTGGGGCAAAAGCCCGCATTCAATTTGATTTTGACATGCTAATTTTGTCTATCTTCAGTGAAACTCACGACAAGAACTTAAAGGAAAAGTCGAAGAAGAAATACAGTTATGGTATTTCAGAAGTGATTATTTGGGGCGTATCCAGGTAAACACGATCTGATTGTATTTACACAGCATTAACACACACACCTAGGTGGAAAGTCTTGTACAGTCTGTATCCATGTCAAAGGCACCTTCCTAATGCTGGGTTTCATAGATACTGAGTATCTGATTCTTAGGTTTTATACTTGAAAAGTGTTTTTTTTTAAAAGATCAAGGGCTTCCCTGGTGGCGCAGTGGTTGGGGGTCCGCGTGCCGATGCAGGGGACACGGGTTCATGTCCCGGTCTGGGAAGATCCCACATGCCACAGAGAGGCTGGGCCCGTGAGCTGTGGCCGCTGAGCCTGCGCGTCCGGAGCCTGTGCTCCGCAACGGGAGAGGCCACAGCGGTGAGAGGCCCGCGTACCGCAAAAAAAAAAAAAAAAAAAAAAAATCAATATTATTTCCGGAACCCAGCAGACGTTCACTTTTGGAAGCTGAAGCAATTCTGGAAAAAGAAGTTCAGGCTTTCCATGTAGGGCCTTAAAGGGCTGGTCCTCTAAAAATCTCCAGGCTTCATCCTTTGCCATTGCCTTCCGTAGACTTCTCGGGGAATTTGAAGGCAAGAATCCCAGGGAAAGGAGGAAAGGACGGCTCTGGGTGCCATGCGTGGAGGGACCATTTCTAGAAGGAAGACCTGTCCAGGACGGGGCTGAGGATGGGCCCAGGGCTTTGGCGCTCCTGGTCTTGGTGGCTCTGTCCTGCTCGTGAGCAGAAAAATGCTAATCCTGCCTCGAGGCTGCCGAGGCTTGAAGCTTGTATTATACTGGGGGGAGGGAGAGCTCCCCTTTGCAGACTCATTAATTCCTGGGTACACATAACATTCTGTGGTATAAGAAGCATGCCTGGAATGGAGGGGACAAATATACAGGAAGTTTGTCCGTGCGTTTTGCACACACTGTGCTCTGTGGTTATGAGGGAATCGGGGGCATTCGGGGCAATGGTAACGTCACTCTTGACATGCCGCGGGGCTCCTGGGGAATATAACACAGTTGTCTCCCGTGGAGATGTCTCGAACTCCCACTGGGAAAACATTAGAAGAAAATAGACATAACAGGGACATATTTGATTTTTTTAATGTCATCTAAAGACCACAGAGAGTCTGCGATATGAAAGACTGCCATTCCTCCTTGGTCTGCTTACGCTGAGTAGATACACATTATCACACGTGAGACTCAAAGCATCTGGAACATGTATATGTATCACTGAATCATGCTGCTGTACACCCGAACCTAACATGACATTGTGACTCAACTGTACTCCAATAGAAAATAAAACTAGCATGGAACAAAGGAAGAAGAGGAGGTCTAAGAAAGGCCTCAAAAAAAGAAAAGCATTAGGATTTCCTGTTTCTGTTGAACACTGAATAAGCCCCCAGAGGACTAACTAAACTCATCACCGGCCATCCTGGGTTACTAATGTGGAAATCAATATGTCTAATCCACTCAGCTCTCCAGCTCTGGAGACAGGCACCCACCATGTTCTCTGGCTGGGCGCCTTAGCCCTGCCCCTTCACCTCCTGTAAGCCCAGGTCTCCTCCCCTATAACATCGGATTATCACTCGAGCCTCCCTTGTGGGCTTATTGAAGTGTTGAATGTTCAGTCCTCGGTAGTGGTAGCCTGTATTCTTCTTCGCACGTCCCCAAAGAAGATCTATGCTCAGAGGACACAGCAGCACCACAATCACATTTTCGGCATGTCTCTCAGACAATGGATCAAAAGGTTCGCTTTTCTGATCGTTCGCAGCCCGTTTCTGTCAGGCTTTCCTCTTGCCCTCCTCCCCTGGGTTCCCCAGAGATGTGGGAGCCCCCGTGAAGACTCCTCAGCCAGCCAGCCAGCCTCCATGCCGTGTGATGACCTGAAAACCCAATCATCTGAAGACTCTGACGTGAGCCTGAGTCACCCCACCCAACATGTTACACTTATGAGGAGAGTGTTATTTGTTTGCACAGACAATGGGGTCATGTCTCCTTGAAAATTCCTAGTCACATGTTAGAACACCCCCAAGTCAGAGGGGAGAGCTTACCTCCAGATTCTGCAGGGGACTTATCGACCCTCCCAAGTAAGCAGTGTTAGGCTGCGACTGAGTGAATGGAAGTCCATGAAACTGTCCCTTAGCTTGTGAAGCCCCTGCCTCTGCCAGGTCCACCACGAGCACGGAAGCTCCTGTGTCTTCCCTCCAGGAAAAACTCATACCAGAGACATTTTTGAATAGACTTTATTTTTCAGAGACGTTTTAGGTTTTCAGGAAAATTGCACCGAAAGTACGCAGTCTTCCTTTGTACTCTCTCCCCAATCCCAGTTTCTCCTGTTATTGACATGTGGGACATTTATGATAATTGATGAACCAATGTTGATACATTGTTATTAACTGAAGTCCAAAGATGACATTAGGGTTCACTCTCGCGCTGGGCATTCTTTGGGTCTTGACAAACGTCTGCTGTCACGTATCCATCATTACAGTATCGTACAGAATGGTTTAACTGCCCTAGAAATCCCGTTCCACCTATTCATCCTTCCCCCCAACTCCTAACAACCACTGATCTTTTTCCTGTCTCTACAGTTTTGCCTTGTGCAGAATGTCATACAGTTAGACTCATATAGATGGTACCCTTTTGGCAGTGGCTTCTTTCACTTAGTAATATGCATTTAAGGTTCTTTCATGTCTTTGCATGACTCAATGACTCATGTCCTTTTATTTCTGGATAACACTCCACTGCATGGTTGGACCACAGTTGAGCCATCCACCTATAAAAGGATATCTCGGTTGCTACCAATTTTTGGCAATTATGAATAAAGCTGCTATAGACGCTCATGCGCAGGCTTTTGTGTGTTTGTGAAGACTGTTTCTTCGTTATTAGGATCTTCAGATTGATTTGAGGTCTTCTACTCCTACTGGGTTTTCTTAGAGAGTAGTACACAAATTGGGTTTCCATTTTAAAGCCTTTCTCATTGGAGGGGGCGGATGACGTGGGTGACGTGGGCCTTCATCCTTTAGGATTTCGTTTAAACCTCTCTGAACTTCGGATCGCTCATCTGCTGGACGAGTGCAAACATAAAGGCTGGGTGGGGGGTGTGTGTGAAGCTGATGGTTACACAGGACGAAGCAGCCAACAAATACCTGCTTTATTTCCTGGCACGCTTTACTCCTTCCTCCACCTCTCCCTTCATTTTTTTTTCCTGCTGAGAAATTCAGAAAAGTAGGTTTCCAGATGCTGTTCTGTTTGTATCTTCATTCAGTATCTAAGGATGTTCAATAGGTTTCCATCCTAGGTCAATCACATAGAAGAATTTCTGAACGTATGCTGACATTTCTGTTTGGGCTCTGCACTTAGGATCAGGAGAGAACCTGGGTTAACTCCAAGGCGGGTCTTCATTGGCCGGAAGTAGCTAGTTGCCTACCGAGTTGTTGGAGGGGCTTGGGAGGGGCTGGTGAGGGCAAGGGAAGGAGGTAGTGGGGGAGTGCTGTAGTGCTGGCTCGCAGGGGAGGATTCTTAACAGGACTGTAGGTCCTAGGCCAGCAGTTTACACTAAGTCTCGACGGCTCAGTGACGTGGCTTTAGATGTCACAGGCCAGAGAGCACACCAGCAGTGTGATCTGGTCTCTCTGATTCATAAATTTTAGAAGCTGAGTCTACACGGTACCTACCAGAAAAGACTGAAAGGTAAAATCATCTGTTCTCCACCCAGTTATTTCACCAAAGAAGATGGAAACCATTTAGAATGGAGTTATCGGAACTGACTGATTAAAGGCAGTGAGAACAGTCCTTCCTGGACAGGCTACCAGAATTGAGAGAGATTGCAGTGTGACCTTCTGTGACCATCTGTGACTTCTGCTTCAAGCCCTTCATCGGATCCGCATGGCCCCAACAAGGTCACCGTGATCTGACCCTTGCCGACCTCTCGCCCGACTGCCTGCCCTTGCATTGCAGGCAATATTTCAGACATTCTGAACTTCAGAAGTTTCCAGAAGACCAACGTTCGTCCCCTACATCCTTTAGAAGATGCTGGCCATTCCGCCTAGAAAAATCCACCCTCTCATCTCCATTACCCTCTTTACTACCCTCTGAGCAGCTCCCTCACCCCCACATGGGTTGAATGTCCCACCATATTGTGTGTCCCCACTGCATCATTTACTTCCTTTGTCATGGCTCTGCTCTCTCTGGGTTGTACCTGCCTGTCCTTGGGTCTCCCTCCCTCCGCTGCAATGCAAGCTGCATGACAGCAGGAGACAGCTTCACCCCATCGTGCCCACCGGGTGAGGCCTTGAGCTTGACACCAAGTAGGGTCTCAACCAAAGAACAAACTGAATGAACCTAAAATTAGGCTCACGAAGCTTGAGGCACATGTTAAAAGCTGGGGGATTATGTAAAGAGGGAAGGAGCTTAGTATTCCTGCTATTCAGGTCACAGCCGTGAGGGCAAGAAAATACACATCAGAGAAGAGTCACCTTCCCCAGATAAGCTGTGTCTCTAGGCGTGGGGCACACACTGCTTACCTCCTCCGTATCCAGGTGTCTCTTCTTCCTTACTAAAGCATCCCAATGTTATTCAAGGAGACGACGCTCTAGATTTTTAAAATAAGTGCTACCTTTATCACATTCCCTTGCAACTGAGGTGGCTATATTGCAGGCAGTTCTTACCAGTGAGAAGCCGAAGATTTCTGGGGATTCAGGGGAAGTCGGGTTTTCCTGATGGAAGTGGCACCTTTCCTCCTTGTGCTTTTTCCCTTTTCCTCTTTTGGCCTGGAATACAGAGGGAAGGTGAGGATATAGCCACCGTAAGGATGAGGCTATATTCTAAGGAAGGCAGGTCAGAAAGACAGAGGAGCCTTGGATTTTTAAAGTGTGGCAGCCCCTACCTGCAGCTGTATCATCGAATGAGGAAAAGAAACTGGTTAAGCCACAGCAGACTGATTTGTGTTCCATGAAGAACCCAATTTCTAAATGACCCAGAGCTTCATCTCCAGGCTCCCGCAGTGAGTGCATTTGAATGGGGGAGCGGAGGGGAGAAGTCCCAGATTTGAGCTCCTATTATGTAGGTGTGGCCTAATGTACATGGGGCGAAGGAAATGAGCAGGGCCCCAACGTCTAGTCATTCAATACTCAGGGCCCATTTAATCCCACCACGGTGGGGACATCCTACTAATACATGTTCAGAAGTTGCAGGAAATCAGGTCAACAAGTACAGACCTTTTCCCCCTCATCCTTCCTATCACATGTCCCTTTGCCAGCATTCCTTCCCCCTTTCACTCGTACCATACTAGCTCCCTCTTTCGGCCTTTGGGAGATGAGGTGTGGCCACTTGAACTTCTCCAGTTGGCCTTTTGTGGAGAACTGGATGTGAGGAGCTCACATACACAGCAGGAACTCTACTATCCACACATGTGCATACATCTCCCAGCTGAGACCAACTCTTAGAGCATTCCTTGTCCTGGAATTGCCAAGTCTGTATGATTTACAAACTTCTCGTATAGCCCTGGGAGGCCAAATGCTGTATCTTAGCAGTTTTTTCGTGTGTGTGTGTGTGTGTGTGTGTGTGTGTGTGTGTGTGTGTGTGTGTGTGTGTTTTGTGTGTGTGCATGTGTGTGTGTGTGTGTGTGTGTGTGTGTGTGTGTGTGTATGCAGAGGAATAACCGGGGAAACAATTAAAATGCTTATTTCGATTTCCCACTCCTGGAAATTGTGATTCAGTGAGTGGAGCCCAGGATTTAAACTGTTGACACGCACCACGTGTTTCAGCTGCAGGTGGTCCCTGGATCAGACTTTAGGGAACTCTGACCCATGGTGGGCCTGTGATGGCTCTGTGTGAATAAGCTGGTCCCCGCCTGAGAGCAAGGTTTGAGGAACAGGAAACTGAAATCGAGCCAGGGCAGGGGCACGCCTGGGGCTTTGCAGGTAAGGAATGTGGGAAAAGAAAATGGACAGGAGGGAGGGCGAATGATAATACTAAAATGAAAGGATGAAATTGTCAGAAGACACGGTGTCCATCCCCGCAGAGGTTTGGACCTGTCAATCCTGTCCTTGTACCTTCCAGGGGCAGGATGTTAGTACCGAATTGTCTGCTTAGCTTAAGGGCTGCAAACTTACCATCACAGGTTAACACCTGTGTGGGGTGTTAGAACACAAGAGGCCGAAGCAATTTAATGATACTATTCATTTTGCTTAAAGCATTTAAATTAAGCTATACTGACAGGGTCCAGCTTCTCACTCAGAATCAAATCATGTGCGTTCAGGAGACTGAGTGTGTTAAGTGTATGCGAGGGACGGGGGTGTGGCGTGTCTTGATTCGTGTCATATTTGTGCAGTCGACAGAATTCTTATTTTAGAGAACGATGAGACAGACTTAAGAGAGAACAGTTCATTACCTCTGGGCCACAGGCTCTTTTTTCTTGGGTCAAACCAGCAAGAGTGTGAGCTTCGAGAAAACAAGGTTCACAGTGGGGTGCTTGGACCCAGGGCCACAACCCGGGCTGGAGCTGGAGGGGCCAGAGCACTCAGAGCCCCACCGAAGCCGAGCTAATGAGGATTAATTGGGCCTCCCTGGGCACCAAGCGGAGGGTAATTGGGTCTCTGGACGAGCTGACCTTTTTGTTGACTCACCATTTAACGGGAGCTCTTGGCTCCTGCGTTGGAAGCTTAAACGGTGCCACATTTGAAGCAGCAGACGCATTCTTCTGCGTGTCCCTCGATCCTTCCTCGCTGCTTTTCTTTCTTCCTTCTTCCTCCTGTCTGCCCTTCTTCTGGCCTTTTGGGGGAGGCACAGCGGCCGGTTAGTGGACTTGTTCTGCCAGTGGAAGACAAGCATTACTTGTTGTCTGGCCCTTTCTCTGTGGATGCTGGGGAGGCATCACTTAGTGGGGCCCCGGCCACAGCAATGGAGCTGAGGGACTGAATGGCGTGGCTCTGCTCCTGGTTGGTGGCTGCAGTTTCCCTCTCCCACCCCCTCAGCTCGGCTTGCCAAGCCCCTACCTCCCTGCTCGTGCCTGGGGCAGTGGCCCTGCTTCTGCACCTCGGTGGCTTGCTTTTTTTTTTTTTTTTTTTTTTGCCATGAGCTGCCTGCTGGGCTAACTCAGTCTTTCCCTTCAGCCAGTAGAGGGCTGAAGTCCCCACGTACACAGGCCGAGGCTGATTTGGCATTTTTTTTTTTTTTTAAATTGGGGTATAGTTGCTTTACAATGGTGTGTTCGTTTCTGCTGTACAACGAAGTGAATCAGCTACCCGTATACATATCTCCCCTCCCTCTTGCACCTCCCTCCTCCCCCATCCCATCCCATCTGAGTCACCACAGAGCACCGAGTGGGAACCCTGCACTATACAGCAGTTTTGCCTGGACCTCTTAAGGCTGCTGTTTTCCTGTTGCTGAGATGACAAAGTTTCAGAAATGATGCCTCTGGCTATTGAGTGCAACCAGGTGGCCTCCTGGGATGCAAATAAAAGGAAGAGCAGGTAGATTCAGCTTTGCTCTTTCAGGCTTTAACACGACCATTCGTATTGCATCCTGCCTACTCCTACAGCAGGGTACCCCGACCTCTCATCCAGGAACCACTGCCCCCCTCCCTTCTTTTTTTTTTTTAAGTTTTTTTTTTTTTGTGTGTGTGTGTGTGTGTGTGGACCATTTTTAAAGTCTTTATTGAATTTCCTGCAATATTGCATGTTTTATATTTTGTTTTTTTGACCACAAGTCATGTGGGATCTTAGCTCCCTGACCAGGGATCGAACTCTCACCTCCTGCATTGATTGGAAGGCAAAGTCTTAACCACTGGACCTCCAGGGAAGTCCTCTGCTACTTTCTTAAATAACATGCAAAATACGTGTGCTAGTACCCACAGGGTTACATAGAGAGGCTCCATCGTTTCCATTATACTCTCCAAGGGCTGTGTGAGCACCAAAAGTTGAAGATCCCCCCCCCCAATCTGGACTCTCATCTCTATGCTCTCAAAGGGGGTTCATACTTTATTATGCACACGACAGGTGATATGTAAGACATACCAATGGATATTTTTTTATTTTAACATCTTAAAAAAGAATAAATAACCACTGATCAAAACAGCAATTTTGTGGATTTTTTAAATTTGAAGTTAGATTATTTTTAAAGAGTTGGCATAGATAAATATAGCCCTCAGATAATTATGCAGGTGCATGCTGGTATATCAAAAAATCAGGAAGAGGGCAGCTTCTTGATGCTTGAGAACTCACTCTAGCCTGCTTGGGCTTTTTGTGGCTCCACGTGCTACACTGTTCCTGGCCCTGAGCCTCGCCTCACAGGACTGCCCCTGCCTGCCCTGTTCCCTGTCCCAGCCCCCAGGGGAATCCACACAACACTGACTCACCACTGACACTCAGATCCGGCCACTTCCTCCTTGAATCTTTTCTGACCTTCAGGAAGGGCAACCTTTTGCCCTCGGTGCCCCTGGGTGCCAACACCGTCTTCCCGCACGCCACCTACCGTAGAGAAGTGGACATCTTTGTGGTACATGTTAGCTCTGAGGCTGAAAGCTCCTCCAGGGAGGAATCAGGTCTCCTTCACACGGGATCTTTGCTGACTTGCCTGATGTCAGGCTCATTATAGATGCTCAAAGAAATACATGTCTGTGGAATGAATGAACGAATGAATGAATGAGTGCGTGTGTGAACAAGTGATGGATAACAGCTCATGTCCACCTCATCGGGAGGGTAAAATCACATTAAAGCCCCTTTCTAGAAAGGTTTTGTAAATATCAAACCTTTTGTGACAATTTATGTTAGCAACCTCTCTACATCAGGAAAAAAAGTAATATTTAAGAGCATGCTGTTATGAGACAGACAGACCTGGGTTCTCAATCTGGTTCTGACTCACCAGTTTGATGATCTGAGGCAAGTTTCTTAACAAACCCTCAGTTTCCTTATTTGTAAACTGGAGGTAACATCCACAACAATTCATACTGGGAAAATTTAAATAGCCCATATATATAAAGCTATTAACATAGTACTGGGCACATAGAACGTGTTTGAAAAAATTATCTACTCACAATTGTTTTTCTTCCCATGCACATTCCTGTCTTCATCCACGGAGGATACTGGGTATCATGTAAAATGTGCTTAATTACTCGGTGTTTCTGGCGGGAGCATCCCATATTGATTGGCACAGATACTCACCTCTCTGTCTCTGCTGGAATTTCACTGTGTCCCCCATGGCTATCAGGACACCAGATGTCATTCTTTCTCGATCACACCTGTCTCGGACAGCCCCCCACAGCACTTCTTCATTCCTGTAAGTCCCATCTTCCTCAGTAGCTCCGTGCCTCGCTGGCCCTATACGGCTGTTCATTCTCTGGGACTTCCCTGGGAGTCCAGTGGTTAAGACTCCGCCCTGCCACTGCAGGCAGCGCGGGTTGCACCCCTGATTGGGGAACGGAGATCCCACATGCCACGCGGCGCTGCCATACACACACACACACACACACACACACACAAAGATAAAGGGTCCTGTTCTCATCATAGGCTCCCCCCACCAGCTTCGCAGCAGGCAGGGCTGTTCCCTGAGTGCCTTTCATCACCTCTTATCTCTCCAAGGCCGACTTCTACACCATTCCCTTTGGGGTTCTGTTCCTTCTCAAACCTTCGGCCTCTACTTTATCCCAGAACCCTTTCCTCTTCACTGACAGCCTGCCTTCTGCATGCCAACTTTCTTAAAATTCCTCCACCTTGAAAGAGACCCACAAATGGGGCAGCACCCGTTTAGCTTTCTTGTCCCACTTTCCTCCTTGCCAGGTCCTCACCTGTCTTCTTTCCTCGGTACTCTACTGAAAGTCCTGCCACTAAAGTCCCCGGTAACCTTCCAAGTGCCAAATCGAATGGCTGCTGTCATCCCGTGTAAGCTCTTGGCAGCATTTATGGCATTTTCTGGCCCCGTTCGTTCCTGAAGACTCTCCTCTGTCTTGGTTTCCATGGCTTTGCCTCTCTTTTTACTGCTTCAGCTGCCCCCCCCATTTTCTCTGTCCGTCTTCGGGCTCTTCCTGTTGCCCTGGGGTTCTGTCTACAGCTGCTTTTCTCACCGCATGCCTACCCAGGACAATCTCACTCACTCTCACACATAGCCCAGCTGTCACCAACCTACCCGTGCTCCCGAATCTCGCCCCCAACTCTCTTCCAATCCCAGGTCCTTATTTCTAGCTAATCTATCCATACCACGTGTACCTCGAGCTTGACATATTCGGAGCAGAATTCCTTCCCTTCACCTCTGACCAAAGCCTGTTGGCCTCCATCTAGATCTAACTCCCAGACTGTGACTTAGATGCCTGTGCAAACCGTGGTTTACGTTTTTGTAACCCTGGACACATAACTGTCTCTCGGTGCCTCGGTTTCCTCACTCATAACACGGAAAGACGAATTCTGTTAAGACCTGAAACCCCCCTGTTGTGTGTGGGTGAACAGAGATAAAGTATGTAAAATTGGAGGCACAAAGGAAGCCCCTTCACTTGGGAATGACTTCTTGCCCTTGCCAGCCAAGGGCAATTCATCTTCACCCTTCTTCTCCAGTCTGTCCTGACTCCCTGAAGCAGACTCATTTTTCCCCACAGAGACACCCCTTCCTTGAAGCATGGATTCCATACCTCCACAGATCTCCCTTTGCAGGCTACCTTCCCCTCTACGTCGTGAGCTCCTGAATTCACACTGAATCTCTGAATTTTCACATCAGGCGTTCAACAAACCGGACACACTTAGGCATTCGACAAACATTAGATGAATTGCATTGGGTAGAACGCAGCTTTTTAAAAATGACAAAATAGGGGAAAGGGAGGTGGTGAGATGAATTGGGAGACTGGGATTGACATATATACACTATTATACTATGTATAAAATAGATAAGTAATGAGAACCGACTGTATAGCACAGGGGACTCTACTTAATCCTTGGTGCTGACCTAAATGGGAAGGAAATCCAAAGGTGAGAGGATATATGTATACATATAGCAGATTCCCTTTGCTGCACAGTAGAAACTAACACAACATTGTAAAGCAACTAGACTCCAATAAAAATTAATTTTAAAATGACAAAATACACATTTTCAATAAGATTCTAGAAAGAAGACAATGCAGTCCATGTCCTTAGATCTTTTTTTTTTTTTTTCTTCAAAGTGCTGAATTCCAAAAAATTGAGTTTGCTGACAGGGGAACAGTGCAAATTTCTTAACCAACCTGGGAAAGTTCACTCATCAAAAGGGCTATTTCAACTGCAATCCCAGGAAGCTTTCTGGAGTTGGCTTCGGTGTTCTTGGCAAATCTCTAGGCAGGCCCTCCCATCCAATGCGGAATTGGTGGAAATGCCTTTGTTATCCGTTCACTGCCCTGTGTGCACTTTTTTTTTTTTTTTTGGAAAGATAGGTTGGAGGCTCCCTCCAACTTTTCTTGAGAAAAGCTGAAAAGATGGAAACTTCTTAAGTAATTGATTTAGCTTCCCTGAAGCTCCTGGTTCTTGGCAGGTCAGATATTGGAAACTGCAATAAGATTCCTTTTTCTGTTGTGTTTTCAACATTTGGTTCTTAATCCATATAAAAGTGCAGTTGCTATGAAGGAATGTTGTCAGGTCACTCAGAACACAGGAAAGGAAAAGAATTATCTTATAATCCATACACACCCTGCAAGGGAGGCGAACGGTTCTTCTCATCCTTGTATTTTTCTTCCCAAGAAATCCTGAACTGGGGGGCGAGGGAAGGGTTGGGAGAAGACCTTGAGAATTATACAGCCCAGGTCACCAGGATGCCAGCCCATTGCTGGGACAGGAGGAAAGGGAGGTGTCCCTCTTCCTTCCCTTCTTCCCCTTCTGTGGTTCCTGGGTGAGAGCAAAGGGTTGCTGCAGGGCTGTTTGGGGGTGTTGAGGGACTCCTGGAGACTTCCCCCTGATGCCTTCTGGGTGTTGCTTTTCCCTTATTCTTCCCTCACCTCCACCATGCTGCAGACAGTAAACGGAGGCCCTGAGAAGTTAACCCTCAAAAATGGCACCTTGGCCAAAAGCCCAGGTGAGGCTTCTTGTCTCTGACCCCTCAGGGTACGCCCCTCACACCTATTCGCACGTGGGATACGAACGACACTGCTCTGAATAGACCAAGCAGGCATATTTTACTCGGTAGTTGTGGACTCACCCCTTCTGTGATCAATAAGGGTTTCAGAAAGAGGAGGGAGAGGAGTCGCCTCTCTCAACAGTGGCAGAGACCTGTGCCGTATGACTGTGCTTTAATAAACCCAGACTGCACTCCCCCAAAGCTGGGTCTATCCACAGAAGGAGAACAGGTTAATCAAAGGAGGCCAGATCTCTGCCGCTCAGACCCGACCTCACAGTTTCCACAAAAGAGAGCATATGGGTCTCCTCTCTCTTCTCTTCAGTTTCATCATCAGCAAACTGAAGATGGTAGCATTTACCGTGCAGTGCAGTTATCAGAATTAAATGACATAGTACACAGGACCCATGTGAGGTAGAGCAGGGAAATACAAACTGCTCTTTAAAGCATAATTATTAAGTTCTTTTAAATATGTTTTATTATTTTACTTTACCCCTATCATTTTGCTCACTTCTTTGTTGGCAACTCTTTCTCTACCAGAGACCCCTGTTCTTTTCTTTTTTTAACTTTTTATTTTATATTGGGGTATAGCCGATTAACAATGTTGTGATAGTTTCAGGTGCACAGCAAAGAGACTCAGCCAGACATATGCAAGTATCCATTCTCCCCCAGACTCCCCTCCCATCCGGGCTGCCACATACGTTGAGCAGAGTCAGAGATCCCTGTTCTAATTCAAAGGCCCCCACGCCTCTCTGGCTTATCCAAGTGAAGGCATCCTGAGGCCACCTGTCAATCAAGTGTTTGCCATTGACAGCCAATGTTTCAGCATCCCCTGGGTGAGGGACACCCGGGGAGCAGGTGCTTGTGAGACCAGGCTAGTACGTCTAAGGTGCTCAATGAATGTTTGTTCCTTTACTTAATATTCATGAACACACGCCAGTGAGGGCCAACTGGAAATGAGGTCTATGTGGAAGGTCTCATGTGGACCATCCCTGGCAATTATTGTACTTGAGAGAGAGGCCAGGGATGTTTCGAAGCTGTGTATCTTGTGCTTCCATGGGGCTCTCCTAACTGACTTGGCTCCTGACCTGTGTTCAGAAGAAGGCAGACACTCTCCCACACAGATGTGCTTATTTTCCCCTGGAGGTGATGGCTGGTGGGGGAGGGGGGGCAGGAAGTTATTTACATGTATGGTCAACATACTGCCATTTCTTTCCATAGCTGGTATTTCCTAGTTTTACTCAGAAGTTCTCACTATGCTGTGGCTTTTGCTGGAATACTGGTGGTTTCCCAGAAAAAAAAAAAAAATCTCAGCTTCTTTTCTAAACCTCCACTCGGCAATTGCAGGATCCTTGAGTGACAGACTGGGGTTAGGGTTTTCTGTTCCTGAACCTTAATATTTAGACCTTCAAGAGGAAGCATCAAATTTTGAGGAATGTATTTGACTTACCACCAGTGCCAACTTGTCCACGCTGGGTTGGATGTCATGATAACTGATGCTCTGCCTAGCGCGAACGGGTCAGCCAAAGCTGTTCTGGAGTGCCTACAGGGCACTACTGTCCTAGGTGGGGAGGGAGAAAGAAGAACCGATGAAAAAGGGACTTGAATTCTGCGGTATTCATGGGCCAGGTGAGGGCAGTGATCTTTTTGCCACGTAGGAATATTGACTGCATTTTATTAGCCAAGAAATTCTCAGACTTCCAGTCATCTCACCTATAGGAGAGGTAGGATTTCAAAAGCATTATCAATCCTTCTTCCTCCAAATCCTTTTCCACTTCATGACCGAAAGTGCCTGAAATAAGTTCTACCATTGGATTTTCCTCATTTATATTAAGTAATAGGTAGTAAATTAATGGCTTGTCTGAAACTTTTCCCTGGATGAGTTTATCAACTCCCTCTCTCTGAGTCTACAGTTGCAGAAGGAAGTAAAGGCTCAGAGTGGCTGTGTCAAGTGACACAGCACAGAAAGGCAGGGCGGCTCAGGGTGGGTGTCCCCACGGAGCAGTCCTTGGACCAACAGCATCACCCAAGGATGCTAACGTCCTGGCCTTCTCCAGACCTACAGAATCAGAAACTCCCAGGGGGCAGAGGGGGCAGCGATCTGTTGTAAGCCTCCAGGTGATCCTGATGCACCGGTGAAGTTAGAAACACTCCTTTACTGTCTACAATCCACAATTCCTGTGCTCCAAGTACAGACTGGGCTCCCAGCTTTGTCCTAGACTCATATATTTTATCTACTCTTTACAGCAGTCCTTTGAGGTTGGGAAATCTGGTTGTATACCCGTCCTGTCCAGGGATGGAAGGACAGCCTTGTGCTGAGCCACTGGTTCAGACTTTTCTCCCAGGACCAAATAGATGTGATGAAGGATCTCTTATTGGCCGTGACTGTCATAACCTCTGTTTCCTAAAAATGTCACTTATTTTCTTTAAGGCCCTAAAGTGTGAAAATATGGGCACACTGTCTGCCTGACCCTTGTACTGACTGACACCACATGGGATTAAGAGATGACTTAGTTCATTAATACCCAGGACGCACCTAGCATAGTGCATATTCTGGACACATTATACTCTTCCCTGTAATCCCGCCCATGACTCAAATTTTTATTCTTAGACTTCTTTCTCAGGCGACTTTTTCCTCCCTAAAAGGTCATTTCTCTAACAATTCCTTCCTGTGTAAACATGACCCATGTTTTCAAGTGCAGCTCGATTTTACGTCCTCTAGAGCAGCCTTCAGCGCTCAGGCTGGAAGGTTCGCATCCTTCCCTCTGAGTTTCCATAGCGCTTCTTCCTCACAACTCCACCAACCTCATCTTACCCTCGGAGAGCCCAGTACCCCACAGACAATCCAAATCATTTGTTCAGCGTAGAAACAAACATCACAGTGAAAAAAAGTATAGACATTCTAGAACTGTTTCCCTTATTCTTGTCACTATATACGAGATGTGACCGCTATGCAGACGTTCTAGCTCATATTCTTTCTCCAGGTATGTTCAAAGACTCTTTATGAAGAAAATAGTCTCATCTCTAATGCTATGTATGTATGTATGTATGTATGTATGTATGTATGTATTTTACTCTTCCTTGTCAAGTGTATCCTATGAATAGTCTGCAAAGGCAAATGGCAAATAGGTTCTACTCTGTGTGCCAGTCAAGCGCTCTGTTGTGCAGAGCTGAGTTCTTTGCCATCTAAACTCAACCAGAAAACTTCTCCGATCCTTGATGATATCCGCCGTGGACGTGGTCTCCAGGGGCAGCTATTCACACGCCGTGTGTTCGCTGGGCCTTGTCTGGAGTTGCCTCCACTTTCTTTGATTTACTGCATCTTTACCAGCTTCTTTAACTACTCATCGTCAGGAATTTATTCATAAATTCCCCAGTGGGCATACAGTAGCTGCCTACTGTGTGCCAGCAGTTTCCTTAATGCTGGGGTAGGGGATTCTAGGCAGAAAAAGCCCCAGGAGTAAAGGCAGAGGCACAAAACAGCTCCAAGGGTTCCCATCGCCTGCTTAACCTTTACCCACATTCATGCCCAGAAATACCTGCTCATTCAGTCTTGGGAGACTTCCTGATGCCTGAAAGTGGTCCTGACCACCTGCGCTACGTCACTGCCCTGTGCTTCAGAAGATCCAGATTGCCGCGCCAACATAATTGTGCATGTTTGCTCGCCCATCTCTATCTACCAGCCGGCCAGCCCATCGGCGACGGGGACTGTGTCTTCATGTCCGTGCCCTGGGTCTCACTGTTTCCGGCAGATCCCGCACTTAACGTGTTGTCCAATGAATGGGTAGATTGTTGGAGAGACAAGTGAGTAAAGAAATCTAAGTTTCGGCCAATGAAGGATGGTGTATAATGATTATACAATTCCAACTTAATCATCAGTTTGCTTGAAAACAATAGAGCTGGAGTACTGTGAGTTGGGGAAAATGTGTGGTTCTCATTTGCTACCGATGTACTAAATCTACCTTATTTCAACAACGGACATTCTAAGGGTTATCAGGAAAGTGAGCGGGTGGGAAAGCTGTTTCTGTCCACTCTTCGTACAATCCAAGAACAGCAGGGTGTAGACACATGCCATTAGGGCGGGGCCTTCCTCTGCAAAGCGGGGGGGCACGGGTGCTGTTAGAGGCAGGACTTGATTTCAAGTAGCAGCTGAACCTCGGCGACGGCCTCTGGCTCTCTGTGCCAGGAGAGAGCCTCGGGGGTTACGAGAGCAATGGGCTCGGATGGTGAGTCATTTCCTCCTTCTGGTTTTCTGCGGGGTTGGCCTGCAAGACTGATTTGGAATGGATTTGGAGTGACCCCTGATGTATCCTCACCCGCCGCAGAGTAGCCTTAACAAACATCTCTGTGTCTAACCGGATGTGAGTTAAACTAAGAAACGACCCTGTGCTTGCCAGTAATGTGGGTCATCAAGCCAAGGGGCGGGGGCACAGTGGGTGAGGGTGTTTGTGTTGTCTCACCAAAAGTGCCTCTTGCGGAGGGGAGGAATGTCCGGGGGCACACCCTCGGAAGGGGGGCAAGCTTAGCTCTTGGCCAGAGTTTCTTAGAACAGCGACTGAGGCCGTGTCACTTCGACCCCTGCACTAGTGGGACCCCTGGGAAATGTGGAACCTGGTGGGAGAGTGGGACACACAGGTGCACGAACGGACACCCCAGGGATGCCTTCTCTGTCAGCACCTGCCAAGCGCTGAACCTAAAGATTAGCAAGGTCAGCAGGGCTGAAGGTGTGCGGAGGGGGGGATGGAAAGCACCTGCCCCAACACATTTCCTTGGTGACAACAGGTCTTGGTGACAAGGCACAGGCTTCCTAATCGGCTGAGCGTATCTGTGGGATAGGTACTGAGAGCCCACTGGGGAGAAAAAGCCAGAGAAAGAGAAGGAGCCGGCCCCCAGTTTGCTAAAAGAGAGATTAAATTTCAGCCCCTGGAGGAAATCAAAAAGTGGAAACGAAAACCGAGTAACACTAAACGCCAGGTTGATTTTTCACGCATATTTTGTTTTTTTAAATGTGTCCCTGTCTTTTGACCACTCATGAATGACAGACATTGTGTTTCGACCGCACCCAGCCACCAGGATGCTGCCAGACACGGTGGGCATCTCCCTGACCTTTCTTTCTGGACAGAGTGGTGACAGGTGAGGGAAGCCCGACCCCCCACCTCTGTCTGATCCAGCACAGATGCATTTTCTCATTCCTGAGAACCAGACGAGTTTCCTGAGCTCTGGGTAGGTATTCTGTACCATCTTTGGTGCAGCTGTAATTTTTAACAGGGGGAGCCGACTTGAACCTCTCAAATCCTTACTCCAGACCCCTCGAACTCCTGAGACCGGTGTGCATGCGTGTGTGCGTTTTTAAGGGGTTTTCAGCTGTGCTTCTGAGAAAGTGGCTCCAAAGAAAGTTTAAAAAAAAAAAAAAAAACAGAAAAGAAAAAGAGGGGAGGGTGTGAGTGACACATCTCCCCTGAGTCCAACCACAAATTATTTCTGTAGCTTTAACATTTACAACAGCAAAAATAATATTATGCTATGCTCACCTACATATGTCTTTGAATTCCTCTTTCCTTTTCTGGGGTCGAATGACGGATACCATGCCCCTCTTTCTGCTTTGAACCATGGAAGAATTAACCTAGAATTAAAAGTATAAGATGATTGCGGGGCTAGGGATGGTGGAGGGGGGTGAGGTCTGGAAATCAATTGCAATTAGTCTCAGAATTGCACATCCAACTTTGAATTTTTTTTCCCAAGACTTATATTTGGGGATTGGAAGGGAGCTGTTTTATGAATGGATATAGGCCTGACACATGAAACGTGTGGGATCTGTCTCAGGGCCTCGTCTGGGTCAGCTGTGACATCTGGCTCTTATGAATCTGGCATATTGTGGTTCACGAATATGCAAATAGTAATCCCTGATAGCGGCCACAAACAATGTCAAAGGCCAGGGCACTGCAGTGGCCGCCTTGGCTGAGCTGCTCGGGCCCCTGCGGCCCCTGCTGCTGTCAGGGAGGGTCACCGGGCTCCAGGGCTTGTGTCCCACTAGGACCCCAGGCAGCCAGCCCGCCCCGAGCCGTTGGCTGGACGGTTTACAGCCTGGCAGACTCCGAGCTTACCCCGCAGGAGAGCCAGGTCGAGGGCGTGCGGCTCTGATGGCAGATGGTCTGGATTTGAACCTGGCTCAGCCGCACCTCCGCTGAGAATGTAACAAGTTATTTAACTTCTCTGAGTCTCAGTTTCTTTGTCTGTTTACAGAAATATATTGAAAGGTAAAACTTCAAGTAATTAAAGGAGCTAACATCGACTGAAACTTCCTTTGGGCCAGGTGCTGTTCTAAGCATGATATAGAAATTATTTCAGTTAAATTTTTAAAAATATGTGGTGTGTACATTTGCCAGTGAGGAAACGAACCCACAGCCATACGAGTAGTGTTGGAGCTAGGATTCTCTGTGCTTTTTCGGAGAGTCTAGAGCCGTGATCCTTCACCAGGGGTAACTCTGCTCCCCAGCGGACATTTGACCATGTCTAGAGATGTTTTTGGCTGTGACGGCTAGGACAGGGGGGGGATATTACTGGTATTTACAGGGTTGAGTAAGGGACATTGCTTAACATCCTACAATGTACAGGACAGTCCCCGCAACCAAGAATTACCCAGCTCCAAATGTCAACAGTGCTGAGGTTGAGAAACCCCACCCCAGAGCCTGTCCTCTTAGCCACCACTAAGAGACTTCTGCACTAGATGTTGTCTCTCACTAGATAACATCTACAGCAGGGGTTTGGGAGGATAAAATAGGATGATGCATACAAAGCACTAAACACAATGGCTGGCACATAGTAAGTGTTCAATAAATCAAGCTGCCATTGTTGCTGCTGCAGCCACTACTAAGTTTTGCAACCCCAGCCTCTTGTCTCTGTTATCAGCAATGTCTCCAAGGCTACCTGGACCATCATTTCCCTTTACCAGAAGGGCCTGTGAGTTATAATAAGAAAAGACAGATTTCCTTTTCCTTCCTAGGGCTTGCTGATGTTGGTATCTTCCCACCAAATGCCTTCTGTGCTCGGATCTCCATGGGGACATATGCCTGGGTTCACCGGGGACCTGCAGCTTGGGGGCTCTGTTGGAGGGTGGCTCTCACCTATGCTTCTTGTGAAGATCGCCCAGGACAGCTGGACTTGGTCCTCTCCAGTGATGGAGGAACAGTTTCATCCAAGAATGGGTAACGCCAGTTGTCTGAGGGGTTAAGAAACTGGTGTCAATGAAGAAAGTTTCATAAATTAAGACTCGTAAATGAAGGACACGTCTTCCTGTTATGTGTCTCGCCCCTGCTCAATCCTACAACATCTCTGAAATTCTCTTTTCCCCTAGAAGTTGAGTGGGTCAGGAGAGAGTAAATAAAAAACTCAAAAGGTGCTTCCCTGGTGGCGCAGTGGTTGAGAGCCCACCTGCCGATGCAGGGGACAAGGGTTTGTGCCCCGGTCTGGGAGGATCCCACATGCCGCAGAGCGGCTGGGCCCGTGAGCCATGGCCACTGAGCCTGCACGTCCGGAGCCTGTGCTCCGCAACGGGAGAGGCCACAGCAGTGAGAGGCCCGCGTACCGCAAAAAAAAAAAAAAAAAAAAAAACAAACAAAAAAAAAAAAACACAAAATACTCGAAGGATCAGCAAACACTGTACAATGAAAGATAATTTGAGAGGAACAAGAATTTGAATTTCCTCTTCTTTGCACCTCCTTTCAGTCAGGAGAGCAATTCGGGGCCCCAAGTGAACATTTGTCTTTACTGAGAGCTGCCCGAGAACCTGTGGCTAACGTGTGCATTGTGCGGTTGGCGGCCGGCAGCGAGGCCAGCTGACACCCAGTCCCAGGCTCTGCAGGGCTCCTGCATCGGCCACTCCACGGGGCCAGAAATGGGGAGCTGTAGGCCGAGAAGCTTCGAGCAGTAGGTAATAACCACAGCTCCGCAACTATAGTGCCTCTAGTGACTGTCTGCCGTGTGCTTGGCACTCTTGCAGCCGCATAATGTGTATTAACTAATTTAACCTTCACAATAACCAGAAGAGAGGTTCTATTTTTAGCCCCATTTTAGATCTGGGGAAACCAGGGCACAGAGAGGCTAGGCAATTTGCCCGCAGCACAAAGATAGGAGGTGGCAGAGCTAGGAAGTCAGGCCAGGCATTGTCAGAGGCCACATTCGCCACCACTAGGATGATCTGCTTCTTCCTAGAAGGGGTCAGAGGTCATCTAGCAAAGGTGGGCAAAGGTCCCAAAGCTCAACAGATCAAGGAGGTCAAGAGACAAAACTAGTAACTGAAACACACACTTAAGTCACCTGTATTTTTAGAAGCTTTTATATATTTCCTGTGAGGGGCAGAAATTGGTGAGTGGGTACATCTAGCTATGGGTGAAGGAGACTTACACAAGTGTGGTTTCAGATGGGAGGAGAACCAACCAGAAGCTGTCATCCTGACTAGGGTATGGGGAGGGAATCTGGGGTTACAGAGAAGGTCTGAAGTGTTGATCTATAGCTGTGGACTACATCTCACCCTAGCCAGGTATTTAGAAATGCACACCTTCCACGAACCACCTGACACATTTTCTAAGTGCCTGCTGTGTACCCAGGGAACCAGCCAGCACACATGGGTATATCAACACACAGGCATCACAACCTCTACAAGAAGCACTGACCACATACTCTCTGAAAATAAAGGTCAGTCTGTTCAGAGAGATGTTTTTATTTTTTTTAATTTTTTTTTTTTTTTTTTTTTTTTTTTTTTTTTTTTTTGCGGTACGTGGGCCTCTCACTGTTGTGGCCTCTCCCGTTGTGGAGCACAGGCTCCGGACGCGCAGGCTCAGCGGCCATGGATCATGGGCCCAGCCGCTCCGCGGCCTGTGGGATCTTCCCGGACCGGGGCACGAACCCGCGTCGCCTGCATCGGCAGGCGGACTCTCAACCACTGCGCCACCAGGGAAGCCCTCAGAGAGATGTTTTTAAGTACAGAGTTGCTCTATAATTCTGTCATATGTTAGAACTGCTTAATCTACATTTTAAAGGATCCAAGGATTTGTAGAGACTGAGTTTGGTAGAGAAACTGAGTTGAATCGATATCCCTGCAAAATCTCGTGCACACAAGTGAGGCTCTGGAGTTCTAGCCATCTCTGAATATCACTTCTCACGCCTCTTAACTGTAAATAAAGAATTCCTGACCATTCGATTACATCATCTGTCACCTGAAAATGCTGGTATTAGTCATCTACCAACCTGCCCTCCGACAGCCAGGAAAGCGGGGGAGAGAGCTTTGTAAATGCATGGATGTTCCTAGGATCATCAATGTGTATTGATCTTGCAAATTCTTACCTTGCTACACTGAAAAGAATCTGAGTCCTTTCACGTCCCTGGGGCACACGTATCTGGCCGTGTATGTGTGTCTTCGACGGAGACAGGTCTAGGATGAAAGCAGACTAGAATGATGCTCTGTACTCAGTGTGCTTCCTGGGAATTCACGTGGATTGGCCTTTACACAGCCTCCCAAGCTTGTCCAATCCCTTTTGTAACTAAAGGCCATGCAGTTGCAGAACAAATGCCAAGATTACCGTGATGATCTGTGTGGCTACAGTCACGGCCATTTGCCTAACAGCCTTCTGCCAACTCCCAAACTCTCCTCTGTGTCTTCTTTCTCAACATGTCACAGCAGCTGCCTGGGGAGAACCACCATTTTGCCAAATCTAGTGGATGTGTCCCAATCCCTGTCTACAGGATACCCACGCTGCTCGAGACAGTTGTACACTCACCCTTCCTTAATCTTTGCTCTGTCCTTGACTTACAGGATTTTACTCACCTCTCCGATGGGTCATTCTTCTGCTTTCCAGCAGGGATTTCTCCTTTCAGCTTCAGACTCCTCGACATATATGAGGGCTGGCTGCATATATATACTTGGAATTCCCATGGTAATCTCAAATGTAATTTGTCCCACACTTAATTCATTCTATTTCCACCCTATATCTGTTCCAGTCCATGAGTTCTGTACCTCCATGAACATCAATGCCATCTTCCTAACAATCTGGTCAGATAAAAGGGAGTGAACAGAGACTCAAAACTTTGCTTATCCCCCCCAATCCATGGAACTACCAAGTCCTACAAATTTACCTTTGAATATATCTTGACTCCATTCCCTTCCCACAATCATTTTCTTGTTTAGGTCATTGTCATTTCACTCTTGCATAACTGCAACAGTGCCCTTTGCCACTCTTCCTGCGTCCAGCATTTACCCCTTTGAAATCATCTTCACCATGGTCAGTTACATCTGGGCTACATGTGGTCTTGAGGTCAAAGGCCCTTTCATTCTAGATTCCAAAAAATGTTGTTATTGTTTAAAGTAAAGCATGATCACAGCATAGACTGGTATTGGCATAAAAAACAGACACATGGATCAATGGAACAGAACAGAGAGCCCAGAAATAAACCCATGAATATATGGCCAATTAACTTACAACAAAGGAACCAAGTACATAATGGGGAAATGACATTCTTTTCAATAAATGGTGTTAGGGAAACTGGACAGTCACATGCAAAAGACTGAAACTGGATCACTATCTTATACCGTATACAAAAATTAACTCAAAATGTATGAAAGACTTGAATGTAAGGTTTGAAACCATAGAACTTCTAGAAGAAAACATAGGCAGTATGGTCTTGGCAATGATTTTTTTTTTTTAAATGTGACACCAAAAGTGAAAGCAATAAAAGCAAAAATAAATAAGTGGGATTACATCATACTAAAAAGCTGCACAGCAGAGGAAACCATCAACAAAATGAAAATGCAACTTACTGAGTGGGAGAAAATTTTTTTTCAAATCATTTATATATTAAGGGGCTAATATCCAAAATATATAAATCACTCATACAACTCAGTAGCAAAAAGAAGAAAAAAAATCCAATTAAAAAATAGAAGATTGGAATAAACCTTTTTCAGAAAAAGACACACAGATAGATGGCCAACAGGTACATGAAAATATGCTCAACATCGTCAGTCACCTGGAATGCAAATCAAAACCACAATGAGATGTTACCTTATACTGGTTAGAATGACTATTATCAAAGACAAGAATTAACAAACGTTGGTTAAGATGTGGAGAAAAGGAAGCCGTTATGCACTGTTGGTGGGAATGTAAAACAGTACAGTCGCTGTCAAAAACAGTATTGAGATTCCTCAAAAAATTAAAAATAGATCTACCATATGACCTAGCAATTTCACTTTGGGGTATATATCCGAAAAAAAAAGAAAACACTAACTTGAAAAAATAAAATGCACCCCCGTGTTTATTGCAGCATTATTTATAACAGCAAAGATATAGAAACAACCTAAGTATCCACTGACAAATGAATGGATAAAGAAAATGTGTGTGTGTGTGTGTGTATAATACACACACACACACACACACACACACACACACACAGTAGAATATTATTCAGTCATAAAAAAGGAGTGAAATCTTGCCATTTGTGACAATGTGGATGGACCTTGAGAGCATTATGCTAAGTGAAGTACGTCAGACAGAGAAAGACAAATACCGTGTGATCTTTGTTATGTCTGGAATCTTAAAAAAAAAAAAAAACCTTAAAAAACAAACAAACAAAGAAACACACAAAAGCCAAGCTCACAGGTATGGAGAACAGATCAGTGGTTGCCAGAGGTGGGGGGCAGGGTCAGAGAAATAGGTGAAGGGGGTATAAAAAAAAAAAGACACAATCTATGCCATTCATTTGGTTAACTGCAAAGTACCATTTCAAGGAAAGTGCTGCTCAGCATTTCCTAGCTAAAAAAAAGTATTTTTTAAAATTAAAAATTAAGTAAAGCATGGTTACAACATAGAATCTGAGGTTGTTACTTTGTATATCTGTGCATCTTTGTGTGTGTGTGAGTGCGCACATATGCACATAGAGGCATGTATTCCCCAACTACACAAGAGTTAAAGTGTCAGTTTGCAGTTTCTAGAAGCATTTGGTGGTGTTGTTTTTTTTTCTTTTTTCGAGGGGGTACTCTATGGTAGAAATTGAGAAAATCAGACAGGCAGTTACATGGAAATTAAATTAAAGTTAAATTACATTAAATTAAAATGTAAGCTCCTTTAAGACAGCTGTTCATGATCCCTTGTTACGCCTCAGAACACTTAGCAAAGTACCTTGTTTAATGTGATTGGGTTCAGACCCAGGAAAGAGGGAACTTGCATTAATCAAAAGCAGATGAGGGCGGTTGAACCTCTACAGGTTAAAATATGCCAGTCGTCAAGGAGAAAATGGAGTGGATCTCAGAAGCAAAATATTTGTGGGTGATGAGTTGAAGTATGGGGAGTTTTGATTTTTTTTGATTTTTTTTTTTGAATGGAAAGAAAGAAGCCCAAAGGAGCCAAGAAGATGCTAATGGATGAAATGCTTTGCACATATGGGATGGAAAATTGTGCTCGATTAAGTCAAAAAACAGCTTCTGAAGAATGTATTATGGCTGTAGCTTCACAGGTGCCTGACCCGCCGGGCCCTGCTACATCACTGCTCCATGTGTGTGACCCTGGTCCTCCACTTCAGCCGCCATGCGGGAAGATCATATTCAGGGAGGCAGAAGCTTCTAGAACTGCTTGGAACCGCTGCTGGGGCCAAAGAAGATGCCCTCCTTCTCACCCTTTTATCCACACACACAGGAGCATTAAAGAACTAAACAGTTCTCATCTCAACTTCCTTCCAACCTCACTCTTTTGTCTCATCCTCCTCTGAAGAGCAGCTGTTTTTCAGCTGATGTTTAAGCTCACACACTCTGAGTTCAATTACCCGATTTCTTTACAAAGGAACCTGCTCCTTTTCTCTGGTGTGTTTTAAGTTCTCCTAAATATCGTTCCTACAGGGATACCTCACTTTACACGTTTTTAATCCTCCCCAGGAACATATGGTTTATGCACTGCAGTATAAATCCAATATTTGCAAATTGAATCAGGGTTGAAATTCACCAAGAAAGGATACCATTTAAACAGACCATGTGGGGAATCCTTTTCAATTTTTTTTTGTACTTTTTTTTTCTTTTCTTTCTTTCTTTGTGGTTTCTTTTCTCCCTGAAGCAAAGAATCCTTTGATAATGCAAATGTTGAATCTCTTCACTCTTTTTCCAGAAAACTACACTCCTTTTTTTTTTTTTTTTTTTTTTTTTTTTTTAACAAGCTTAGCAGCTTTTGATTGATGTGTGTTGGGATTTCTCAAAATGGGACACCCATGTTCCCAGGCAAGCAGCAACTCTTAGGCCTGGGGCTGCCTTCACGTGTCTCTTCTTCCCATCTTGTTCTTAACTCTTTAAAAAGTGGTGACTGGGTAGGAATGTAATATTTAATAAATACGTTTGAGAAAATAATGTCTACATATGTATAACTGAATGACTTTACACAACATTAATCACATTAACACAACATTGTAGATCAACTATACTTCAATTAGAAAGAGAAATTTGAATTCATAGATCCAAAGGAATGCCATCCCCTCCAAGTCATCATGTTGAGACAACCTAAAACGTTCTGGCAGGGTACTTTGGAAGTTGTTTCTAGTTCCAGTTTGGAAACAACACTAGAAGGACAGCCTACCAAGCCTACAGTCACAGCACGCCAGTTCCAGGGACAGCTAGGGTCCTGCTGTGTCCTCGGGCCTGGTCATCAGAAAAGCTGATCTTCAATGACAGGACCAATGACACCTTCCCTCACACCAGTGCCCTTGTCTCTGCCTTTCCTCTACTTCAGAAGTATCAGCAGCTCAACTTAAATATCAGTAGTACCTATTAGACGCCAGGCACCATTCTCACCACTTTACACGATTTCACGTGCACAGTAAGTCGACGTAGAAGGTGCGTGGTCAGCGTCTCCATTTTGCACAAAGGGAAGCTCAGGCACAGAGGGGTACAGGCCACGCAGGGGCGGAGCCGGAACTGCAGGCTTCCCCAGCACACAGCACGGCCTGGGGTGAGCAGGCGCTCTGTCCGAAGCCACCCCTGACCGTGAACCCTGTCAGTTTGTCAGCATCCTGTCACAAGGATAACAGCTTAACGTTTACTTTGCACTTAGCAGATGTGAGGCTTTGCTGCCTTATGTTATTCAATCCTTACAATACTACTTACAAGCCTTGCAGTTATCACCATTTGCACGTGAGGAAGCCAGGTACGGCACGTAACCCGCTCAAGGTCACCGAGCTATCTTGCTGAGAGGGAGGGTGTTCTACCCACAGACGTTCCCCACTGTGGTGCGTCCAGCTACGCTGAAAGGAAAGAAAGAATCAAGTCGCCATTAACGAGATTCCAGAGCAGGGGGATGGGTGAGAGGATAGGGTTAGAAGCCCAGGACACTTTATCAGGCCAATTCGACTCTTCTTATTGGACCCACCCCCTCCCCTCCCCCACACATACACATGCATGTGCACCCATGCACACCTGTGTTCTGGCACACACACATACACACGTGCACATATACCAGAAGAAGCTGCTTCGTGAAATAAGACTGTCCATGATAGAATGCAGGACTCTTACAGCAAGCTAGAATAAGCTGAGCAAACTTCCATGCCCAAGAAGAGTCTGAGAGGATTCCCTCCCTTCGTGAGGCGGTGCTTGGCTGGCTCCATTGGGAGGTGGGTGGGATCTCAGGGCTCAGACCTGCTGCTGGGGGTAGAAGCGGCTTGTTCAAGTACGGCTGAAGGGAAGGCCCTGCTCCCTGCCTTTGAGCCCCTCAGGAATCGCCCGCAGTCAGCCCCCAGGGCAGTCCGGCTACTACTCGGTCCTCCTGTGTCCTCTAAGCCAGCAGGGGGTCCCCTCCTCCCACGTGCCAGGACCCTGAGCCTCACGGTCTGCTTCCGTTTGAACTTCTCGCTCACCCCCTCAACCCTCCGGTCACTGCCCTGTCCGCTTGTCTGCACTCTGCTGCCCTGGGTCAGACCCCACCTTGACTTACCCGGCAGGAGGCTCCCCGTGCTTTTTGGCATTTCAGTCTTCTGAACTGCCTGCTCCTACAGTTTTTCAAAATATGAATTTATTGAGGTTATTTTCTTAGAAACTTAGCAAGGCTTCCCATTCCTTATAGGAACACCCAATTCCCCGGTTTATCGCTCAGAGTCTTTTCTAATCTATTCCAAACTTAAAGCCCCTGCTCACCCTAGGTCACTTTCCCGCCTCCGTGCACCCAGCTCTCTTGTCCCCTGGGTGACTTAAAATTAACTTCGAACATACTGAGAACTTTTTTTTTTTTTTTTTTTTGCGGTAGGTGGACCTCTCACTGTTGTGGCCTCTCCCGTCGCGGAGCACAGGCTCCGGACACGCAGGCTCAGCGGCCACGGCTCACGGGCTCAGCCGCTCCGCGGCACGTGGGATCTTCCCGGACCGGGGCACGAACCCACGTCCCCTGCATGGGCAGGCGGACTCCCAACCACTGCGCCACCAGGGAAGCCCAAGAACTTTTATTCCTTCATCACTATGTCCATGTGTTTCCAGCGGCCTCCAGTTTCTCTTCTACTCTTTTGAGTTCATTTGTCTGAGGCATGGCTTACAGATGCTTCTGGGGCCTTCCCGGTACCTGGGGCCTTCCCGGTACCTCCACCCAGACGCCATCACACGAAATCCCTTTCAGGTATGAGGGGCACCACAATAGCAACATGCATATTTCAGTGAGTGTGGCCAGGGCCCGTGCTAAACACTGCAGGCCTATCAACTCCTTTAATCCTCTCAACAGTGCTATCCTCATCTTATAAATGAGGAAACTGAGGCACCGGCAGGTCATGGACCTCGAGGTCACACGTGGAAAGAGGCAGAGCCAAGAACTGAAGCCAGACAGACCGATTCTGATTCTACCTCTTTTTTAAAGTGCTTACGCCTGGGACTTCCCTGGTGGTCCAATGTTGAAGACTCTGTACTTCCCCTGCAGGGAGCACGGGTTTGATCCCCAGGCAGGGGAATAAGATCCCACATGCCGTATAGCCACCCTCCCCCAAAAAAAGAAGTTCCTTCCCCAGTATCAGGCAGTATGAAGTCTGAGGAGGGCAGGAAACGGTCCACATTAAATTTTGTATCTCGGAGCTCCTCCTATGAGGTGCTTGGGTGCCTGCTTATGACCAAGGGAGGGTGTGCTGATGCTTCATACACATTTAGGAAATAATGAAGAAAAAGCTTTCTTGATGAGTCAGATCATTCCAGCTCCTGCTGCCTCGGGATGGCAGTGAAAAACCAGAGAGGGAAATATGTTCTTGATGATAGCTTTTGTCTGACATTTACTTTAAACCAAAGAACGCTGATGGAAGAAATTATGACTCTTGGAATCTCTATCAAAACAGATCTAAGAGTCATCCCAAGCTATATGGGGTATCTTTAAGCCTCATTCCTTAACTTCAACGTAGACTTCACTCTCGAAGCCCTGCACGATCCAAGCGACTCATCAATTTTCCCTGCATGCACCACGTTCACCTTGGCATTTCCAGGTGGCCAGGGTCACGGCAGAAGCTCCGAGGTTCACCTGGGCCTTCCTGGGAGGCGATAGCCTGCGCCACGCTGCGTAGGTGTGCTCTGTGTGGGGCTGAAGTGACGGTGGGCCCCAAGGGGAATTCATCAGTCTTCATTTCACTGCATAGAGATAATCAAGCCAGAATATTAATATTGTGGTAATTGCCTCCCCCCTTCGTGTTTACAGAGAGAGAAACAGCTGGGGCGGTTGACATCTGAAACAGGAGCGGCTGATCATTACTTGTGCAGCAGATGGGCTTGGGTTATGAATAAGCAGCAAATGTGAAAAAGATTCACAGGGTTGAGCCGGGCTTGCTTCGTGCAAAACCGGTTAACCCTTGCTGCTTGTCACTGCTTCAAGGTTTGGGTCACTGGGCCGCTTCTTCTCATGGTCAGAGATCTGATAGCCCCGGGGTGTGACAAGCCCTGGAGCAAAGCTGCTCTGGGGAGAGTGCACGAGAAGAGCCAATGCGTGTTTGAGGCGTGAGTTCAAGACGAACACAGACCCTACCATGCATGGCTGGAAAGGAAGCCGGAGGCCTGCATTCAAGCTCCTGGCAGGTGCGTAAATCCACACCTCCCAGGTGGGGCAGCCTCGTGAGGAACAGGGAGTTCGTCAGATGGGGATCCTGGACATGATGTGATTTGAGGGATGTCAGAACGTTGCCGTTTTCCACCAATATGTCCCCGGCTAACTTCTCACTTATGCCTGCAATTTTATATTTGGGAAAGTATTCCTTCACGTTATATAACCGAATGAAGCTCATTAAAATGCAATGTCCTTGAGAGGGGTGACATGTTGAAACTCATCAGCATTGAATGTTAGCATATGTAGATTAGTTCGTCAGATCCTTTTCAAACTTCATGTTGCCAGCGCTCAGAGAGCAGCTCTCTCCGGAGCTGGGCAACTGATGGGGAAGAGGTTAAACTATGGAGGGACTTTGCGCACCGTGAATGCCTTGAGCATCCGTTTTTTTTCCAGCTCTGCCACTTACTAGCCGTGTGCTCTTGGGCCAAGTCGTGACCCTGGGACATGTAACCGTCAGGATCTTCACTTGGAAAAAGAGTAATAACAGGTACTAGGAGTAGGTCATAGGAGGTTGTGCAGATCAAATAGCGTAGAGATTGTGAAAGTACCTTGAAAACTGTGAAGTAATATACAAGTATAAGGTAGCAAAGTTGTGGTGATAATGGTTGGAGTGGTGGCGTAGGTAGCAGTAGTCCTTCCTTATAATGGGAGGTAGGTATGGAACACTTCAATAACTACGTATAATATTTGGGGATGGGGGGTGGTGGTAGAAGAGCTTGGACCTCTTTAAGCTCAAATAACTAACACCTTCACTAAAGTGGCTCAACAGAAACAATTCCCGAGTTGCAGTTATTGAGAGGATTCCTGCCAGCATTACACAAAAAGGGGCATCAAGTTTGTATGTCTGTTTAATATCAGGGATGCTCTGACCTAACCCAAGGGGCAGAATTTAACTCCTTCCATGGCCACCAAGGGCAGAGAATACAAAGCAGGAAACTCAGGGCTAATTTGGAACCTCACAGAAAGAGGAAGAGCTGGAGGGGAAATGGAGAGAATGCCAATCCCTAGGGCCTCAAGCAGAGTAGATCGTCAATATTTCCAGATGGGATTGGCAGGAAGAAAAACTATTAGCCATTCCTGACGAAGACTGTCCTTAAAGTTAACTTGGAGCAACTTCATCAGCAGGAATTGTGAGGAAAAGCCCTGACATGATAAAACGGAGTCTTGATTAAAAGATCTACTTGTTAAGAGGAGCACCGCACAGGTGCAGGAAAGTCAGCTGAGCTTGAGAGCAGACCGTCCCCAGCGTATGAGTTCCCAACAGCTCCTAAGTGAAGAAAAACTTCAAATTTATACTAGAGCCACTTTAAAAAAATCATTGAATGATTTATAGTATATATTAATTGCATTGACTTGTATATTAAAATATAATTCAACAAATCTCTTCTTTTATTGTCATAAGACCTCAAGTTAAGGAACACTTGCAGGTATTTTTACAGGCAAACACATGGCCCGGTGGGTTGGCATGGCAATTACAGTCAAGACGTCAATGTCTAGAGTGCATAATCGCAGGCCAGCAGCTCATATAATGGAATATGATTTCAACTGGGCTGGCAACTCGGTTTGCTCCACAAGGCCCAGGATTACAACACGAGTTCTCTGCCAATTCCAGCTCTGAAGCTCTCACCGTTTTTAGCCCCAAGCCTTCACTTTACTGCACTTTCCTTACAACTTCCCTCACGCTGGCTCCCCACCTGGCATGATGTATATATGACCTCTTGGGTCTCTTCACTGCTCTAAGAGTGACAGTAATTGCTCTTGGGTTGGGCTTTATTTTGGATCTCTTTCTAAACTCCTGAGTGAATGAAATCTCAGAACTTCCTGCTGATTCCTACACAGTACAAAGCTGAAGTTCTTACCCCTTCGTTCATTTTCTTTCTTTCCCTACTCCTTTTCTTTGGACTTTTCCTTGTCCTTTTCCTTATCATAGCACATGTTTTAGTGGCTCCTCTTACACCTGCTGGTTTAGGGCCCCAGCCTTTCCCCAAAGGCCCCACAATCAAGTCTTAGAGTCATTGTAGGGTTTCCATAGGTTCTCACAGTCCATTCTCTTCAAGCTTCAACCACCCAGTATCCTAGCCCTCTCCTGCTTTGGCTCGTCCAGTGTCACCTCTTTCACTCCCTCTGATCCCTCATACCAGACACATTCACTATGAGGCACTGACATCCTTGGGGTGCTGAAGCTTAGCTCTGTGGTAAATTCCCCATATGCCAAAGCTGCTAAGGGTCCCTCCCAGGAATTAGGAAAATGTTCCTCATCTTACTTTCGCGTGACCATGAGAGGAGAACCAAAGCCAAACTTTTGGTGCCTCAAATTATTTAGAGTATTTAGCAAACAACCGCCCTTTCCCACACCACCACCACCTCAACACTGCCTCTGCAGAACTGGGCAAAATATGATACCGACTGCTTGCCACACTTATGGCCCCCATCCCAGGCCATGAGCCATGGCAATCCCTCATGCACAAGTGAAGCATGCCATGTGGTGCCACTAGCTGGTCTCACCTGTGGGCCAGGGATGGGCATTGAGGCCAAAACCAGCCATCTAGACAGAGGTCAGCCAACTGGCAGATGAGGAAGAAGCTCTGGTCAACAGGACACTCTATGCTAGATGGTGACTAACAAGATCATTCCTTAGGGAGTTTAACCCAAGCTACATAGTAACTTGATGACTTGACTGCAGAGATAGGGAGATGACAGAGCACCCTGATGGCAGAGCCCTGGAGTAGAGAAAATCACAGGCAGCCAGGTCTGTGCTTTGTCCTATATGGCGTTTCAATCCTGGTAAAGAATGGTCCCTTCCCACATCTGCTTTATCCATTCACCTGTGGATAGGCAAATATACAGTGGAATACTACTCAGCCATGCAAAAGAAAGGAAAAATGCCATTTACAGCAACATGGATGGACCTAGAGATGATCATACCAAGGGAAGTAAGTCAGAAAGGGAAAGACAAATATCACATGATATCACTTATATGTGGAATCTAAAAAAAATTATACAAATGAACTTATTTACAAAACAGAAACAGACTCACAGACTTAGAGAACGAACTTTTGGTTACCAGGGAGGAAGGGTGGGGGGAAGGACAGACTGGGAGTTTGGGACTGACGCATACACACTGCTATATTTAAAATAGATAACCAACAAGGACCTACTGTGTAGCCCAGGGAACTCTACTCAATACGCTGTAAAAACCTATACGGGAAAAGAATTTGACAAAGAGTAGGTATCTGTATATGTATGACTGACTCACTTTGCTGTACACCTGAAACTAACACAACATTGTAAATCAACTATACTTCAGTACAAAAAAATTAAAAAATTTAAAAATTAAAAAAAAAAACACAAAACCCCAAGCAGTCCCTTCCTTTCTCATCCTTGTAAGAAGTAGCTCCCAACTAAAGGGACTGGACTACATCTGTTCTCACCTGAAAGGTTCAGAAGACTGCCTCTTGTTCCATCATCGAGGGAGAACAGTCAGCGTCCCCTTCTCCACCCTCCTGCTTGAGTGACATAGGACCTATGTGTCCTCAACTGGGCTGCTTCTGGAAAAGAGAACTCCTTGCTTCCTTCATTCCTTTGAGGCCAGAAATTAGGGCTCACAGAGGAAAAATGAGAGCCTCAGCCACACCTAACGCAAAGCCAGTCCTAGCCAGGGTGCTGTCCCTACCCTCGCTGTGTGGGCAAACTCCCCACCAAAACCAGGGAACCAGGAACTTTGGGTTTAAGTAATGACAGCAGAATTGGGCCCAAGCTGAGTCAGCCGCAGCCCTTGGCATGTCCCCCAGTGAAAGGAACAGCAGCTTGAGGGTTACTTAGGGTAGGAACGTTTTACACAGTCTCCTGTTGGGGATGCTTTGACAAGCCGGCCAAAGTGCCTCCTTTCCCTTGCCTCTCCTCATCCCAACAAACGACAAAGTACAGGCTGTTGCCTCCAGGTGAGCACAGTTCTGGGGAAACAAGGAAAGCAAACAAATACTCAGTGTGGTTGATGGGTTCCCAGGCTCCATTTCAAAGGCAGGTCCCTTATGGCTTTGTTTGTTCCTGTTTTTCCCAGCATAGGTGTTTGATATCACACAGAACTATTCTGAGGTTTCCAAGGAGAGAAGTATTTAGTTTACAGTGAGTAGCCAAGAGTATCTGAGTTTGAAAGAGGGAATAAGTTACCTATCCACCGGGTATATTTAAAAGCCCCCAACGGTGCTGGGATCAAGGTGCTGATGGGACATGAGAAAGTTCAAAAAGCACCTACGGCAATGGCCACTTCCTGGACAACTTAGCAGCAAGGGACCCTGGCTAAAGGGCAGCCTCTTCTCTGGGAAGTCACTCCCTCTTGCCCAGCCTCCAGTGTGGCAGGAGAAGGTCAGGCCATGAGGTGATCATCTGTGCCAGTACATCTGGAAAAGATTAAACAAATTTTAGAGAAAACAGAGAGTGAGATTACTATAATACTGGGACTTGCCGATGTTTAGCCCTCTTCAACACTCTTCCCCACTTTGTCTCTGACCCAGATGTGATGAAAGTGTCAGGGGACCTTTTATTTTGCTTCCTTAACTCTAGCTTAGGCAGGGACCAAGATGTGCAAGCGTCCGGATTTATGAAGGAAATAAGAAAATGTCTTCAACCATGAGGAAGAACATACAAACATCCCTAGGGCTTGCTATGGGTCACAGAGGGACAGAGATGAAAGGGGTGGAGCCCCCGAGAGGGGGCGTGTGCAGAGGGGGCCACACCCCTGTGCCCTGTGCTGCAAGGTGTGGCCTGGAGCAGCCATGGGGGATAAAGGGCAAGGTCTTCGGCCCCCTCCCAATGTCCCTCCCCAGTGGTGGGCTACATCCTCACCATTTCCTCTTGTCCGGAGACTGGCACCACTTGCCCCAGTAAGCCAGCGCTCAGAAATTGTCCTCAGGAAGGTAGGAACAATAGACAGGGGATACTGTGTCTTTTGCCCACCCCATGTGTATTTGCATTTTAACAGAGGAAGTGGTTTTAGTCTGTAACTTATTGAAAACAGTGCTTCAGTTGGAGGTCTTAAAAAGGGACTTGTAGGAAAGTAAACACACCATGGGCAATGGTACCTGCCTAAAGATTACCTTAATACTCGCACCTGTTCCTGGAATATAAGGTAGCATTGTTAGCAAGAACTTTCTTTAAAAATCCAATCACTTAGAAAACAATAAAGTCCTTCCCTTTGTCCATCAGAGCCCCCCAGACCAAAGCCCCGCCCCAGGCCACATGCAGGAAAGGGCCCAAGGCAGGGTGCCTGCAAGCTTGGGTAGGTAGTTTGCTAGCAGTTAATACAGCACCACATTCTCAACTTTAGATTATTCTAAACTTTAGGCCATTATGAAGCAAGACCGACAATGGCAACCAGGGTGTGAATTGTCTTCAGGTACACTGGCCTTGTGTTTGAGTGACAGACAATACCTGCGCAACAAGCGTGGGAATTCCTTACCTACTACTGCTATCAGTAAATGATTCACAAGGCCTACAAAAGAATGCATTTCTAACCATGGGGCCAACCACCAGAGCCACTTGGACACATGCCTCTGCCCTGAGCGTGTCCAGGTCATGTTCTTCTGAAATGAAACACAGCCTGGGCAGGAGAAGATCTGGGACATGGGCCCAGCCACAGAGCTGGCACCATGCTGCTCTACTTCTGTGACCTGCCGTGTGGCACTGCTATCGGCCAGGGATGCCAGATAGAGAGTCAGCAGAGCTGGAGTCCACAGTGCTTGCTGTGATCAGGCACTCTTTTAGACGGCGATAGTGTCACATAATTCCCATTTTACAGATGAAACTGAGGCTTAGAAAGGTTAAAGCATTTGCTTAGCTAATACACCTACAGATTAAATGAGTGAATGAATGAATACCCAATAGGATACCACATATTATGAGAGAGTTAAACACCTAAGAAAGACACTTAATTTCAAAGTTTAAATCTTTAATCTTTTACGCCATAGATGTTGTCTAAGCACAGTTATCAGGAGACCTCTGGAAGAAGAGTGATTCCTTCCCTCCCTCCTTTATAGTTAAGGTGACAGACAAAATCCACATAAACAATTCATGTGCAACTGACCTTGGTGATCCTACCTCAAATTATGTCTCTGAAAAAGACATTTTTAATTTGAGGTTAACTTTAAATAAAATATATAAAAGTATGACTATCTGTATGTTTAATAAATCCAATTTATGAAAAGTAAAAATGCATGCCATAAAAAATTCACACATTTATGTATAATCAATGTATAATTTGATTAAGGAAATAAAAAATCCTGACACTTTTAGGTTGTTATATTAATAGGAGACAATCTAAAATGACTAATTACAGTTTTGCCTTTTAGTTTCCTTCCTGATCTTCCTTTAATAAAAAAAAACAACAAAAAAAAACTAAAATATTTTTTAGTTGAGTTATAATTAACATATAATATTACATTGATTTCAGGTGTACAGAATAGGGATTCGATATTTTTATACATTATGAAATGATCACTGCAATAAAAACAGTTACTGTCTGTCACCATACAAAGTTGTATCAACTATATTCCCTATGAGTACAGTACATCCCTGTGACTTATTTCTTTTGTAGCTGGGAGTTTGTACCTCTTAATCCTCTTCACCTATTTTGTCCATCCCCCTACCACCCCTCCCCTCTGGCAACCACCAGTTTGTTCTCTATCTAGGTGTCTGCTTCTCTTTTGTCTGTTCGTTTGCACAGCGAAGAAAACCAGCAGCAAAATGAAAAGGTAACCTACTGAATAGAAGATACTTGCAAATCACATATCTGATAAGTGGTTGATATCCAAAATATATAAAGAATTCATACAACTCAATTGCAAATAAAAACCCCTAAAAACTCAGTTAAAAAATGGGCAGAGGAAATGAATAGCATTTTTTTTTCAGAGAAGACATACAAATGGCCAACAGATACGTGAAAAGGTACACAGCATTACCAATCATCAGGGAAACGCAAATCAGAGCCACAGTGAGGTATCACCTCACGCCTGTTGGATGGATATCATCAAAAAGAGAGGAGATAACAAGAGTGGGTGAGGATATGGAGCAGAGAACCCTGTGCTCTGTTGGTGGAAATGTAAGTTGCTGCAGCCACTAGGGAAAACAGTAGGGAGGTTCCTCAAAAAATTAAAAATAGAACTATCATATGGTCCAGCAATCTCACTTCTGAGTGAGATTTTCCTTCCTTCCCAAAGGAAGTGAAAACAGGATATTGAAGAGATATCTGCACCCCCATGTTCACTGCAGTATTATTCACAATAGAAAACAACCTAGTGAATGGATAAAGAAGTGTGTGTGTGTGTGTGTGTGTGTATACATAAAATGGAATATTATTCAGCCATGAGAAAGAAGGAAATCCTGCCATTTGCAATATGGACAGAACTTGAGGGCATTATGCTAAGTGAAATAAGCCAGACAGAGAAAGACAAATGCTACACACTATCACTTATATGTGAATTCTAAAAACAAAGACAAAAAAAGTCAAACTTAGAAATAGAGTAGAAAAGTAGTTGCTAGGGGTGGGAGGTGGTGGAAATAAGGAGAGGTTGGTAAAAGGGTAAAAACTTTCAGCTATAAAATGAATGAAGTCAGAGGATCAAGTGTTGGTGAAGATATAGAGAAAAGGAAAGACTCACGTACTGTTGGTAGGAATGTAAATTGGTGCAGCCACTATGGAAAGCGTCCAAAAAATTAAAAATAGAACTACCATAAGATACAGCAATTCCACTCCTGGGTTTTTATCCAAAGAAAACAAAAACACTAATTAGAAAAGAAATATGCACCCCTATGTTCACTGCAGCATTATTTTCAATAGCCAAGATATGGAAAAAACCAAGTGCCCATCAACAGATGAATGGATAAAGAAGCTGTGGTACATATATACAGTGGAATATTACTCAGCCACAAAGAAAAATGAAATAATGCCATTTGCAGCAACATGGATGGACCTCAAGGGCATTATGCTAAATAAATAAGACAGAGAAAAAAAACAAATACCATATGATTTCACTTATATGTAGAATCTGAAAAAAACTTTCAGAGTAATGAAAATAACCTATAATTATATCACCTACATTTAATAAATAATATTCTTTATAATGTTACAAATTACATAACTTTCAAAAATTTTTAGAAAATGTCTCTGTGATTTTTAAAAAATTGAATTGGATGTATTAAAATTTATTTACTCAGTTGGGTCCATTTTTGTTGTTTTACGTAAAGCCACCCTGAACTGTCTTGTTCTTACTGGTGTGTTTAGACCTCTGATTGTGTCCTCAGGATGCATCCTAGAGCAGAATCAAGAACTCTTTAAGCTTCTTGACACTCATGACCTAACTGCTTTCCAGGAAGGTTTAAACAGTTTTCTTTCCCTTTAGCAGATTGCAGGGGTTCCCGTTTCCTATATCGATCATTTGTAACTTATCTCTGGCCCTGAGAATGATCATCTCATCTCCTTTAGTTAGGATTCTGTTAGTAAATACATACTTTCTTTATTGAATTGGAAAAAAAAGTTTATATATGAAGAATATTAAGCTTCAGATATTTGTTGTAATTCTTTTCTCCAGTTTGATGTTTATCTTTATGTTTTCCTAGGATGTGTTGTATATAGCCCAGGTAACTTAATAATCATTTCCTGTGCAGTATCTTCCTGTACATTCTTGTCTTTCCTGTTTTTCTATTTCTTTTAATTTTAGAAAGTTTGTACTTATTGCAAGTTCAGCTAAATATTAAATATTTAATAAATAAAAGTTAACTTCATTTCCTGCCAAATCATCAATTTCATAAACCAAATTTATTGAGCAATCCCACTGATTCATGTTACAGTCAATTTTTATACCGTAATATACCATTTGTATTGTTGTTGTACTAAAATATATTTTAATATCTTTTAGAGTAAGTCTTAGCGGTTCTCATCTGCTTTTTTTCCCCATGAACTTTAAAACCATTTGGTAAAGTTCCAAGAACAAAGAAGAAAAATAATCATTTCAGGAATTTGTGCAAATATCAAATCTATAAATTGTTGTTCTATCTGTCTACCTTGTTTTGTCGCTAATTTTAATTAGAATGCCTTTACTGTTTCATCACTAAGTATGATGTTTAAAATAGATGTTCCTGATTATGATAAGGAAGTAGCCATCCATTTCTCCTTAAGTCTTTTGTTTAAAAAAAATCACATATGGTGTTGGAGTCTGTCCAATGCATTTTCAGCATCTATTGAGACGATCATATGGTTTTCTCATTACTCTCCTATATGGACTCTCACTCTAGTTAAATTAATCTGCTTGCTCATTTTTTAATTTTATGCTTTTGTACTAGTCCCCTCCTCTCTTTTTTTTTTAACTTGATGCTGTTCTGTATTAGGATCTCTAGGTGCAAGTGATGGAAAACCAGACTGCACCCAGCTGAAATAGAAAAGGAACTATTTCTGATTGCTTAACTGGAAAGTCCAGGAGCAGAGTTGATTCAGGAACCCAAAGGATGTCAGGAGGTGATTCAGTTTTACCTTGCCTAGTCCCTGAAACTTCAGACTTTCAGCCTCACAAGTACAAGTCCAAGGGGAACAGAGCTTTTCTTTACCAACAGCTGACACAATCTTAAGCAATTCTCTCTTTGATCCCAAATCGTTCACATGCTCCAGCCTTTACCAATCACTGTTGCCCAGCAGCATTAATTGACTGAGGCTGGGGTACTTGTCTACACCGAGACGGAGAGTGGGGTGGGCTGAGAATGGGGGAGAGTTTCCACAGGGAAAATAAAGGTGCTATTTTACCCAAAGAGCAAGGATGGAGTCCAGGTGGACTTACACACCATCACTGTTGTGGCCTCTCCCGTTGCGGAGCGCAGGCTCTGGACGCACAGGCCCAGCGGCCACGGCTCACGGGCCCAGCGGCTCCGTGGCACGTGGGATCTTCCCGGACCGGGGCACGAACCCGCGTCCCCCGCATCAGCAGGTGGACTCTCAACCACTGCGCCACCGGGGAAGCCCCTGCTATATACCTTTGATAGCTTGAAACCTCCCAGGACTGAAAAGCTGAAATAATTGGTTTTCTTCTGACCACGAAGGGTGTTCTTTCTCCACGTTCCACAACCCACTTGGCTTTTACCTCCTTTCAGTGTGATGGCGACCCTGCACCAGTCACACTGTAAAACTGAGGGTCCTAGAACCCCACAGCTCAGTCTGCTTTTAGCCTGAGTTGCTTGTCTGGCTCAGGGCTCACTTGGCATTCCTCTCAGAAATTGTCTGCTTTAAAAAAAATTTAATTTATTTTTTTTATACAGCAGGTTCTTATTAGTTATCCATTTTATACACATTAGTGTATATATGTCACTCCCAGCGAGGAACTGGGATATTGTCCGCTTTGAGGAGAACCTCAGCAAGCTGTGAATGAACACAGGGCTGTGGGCTGCGGCGTGGTCTCCCCAGCTTCCCCACTTGGTGCTGGGTCTCCTGCAGGACAAGGACTCAATTGCTGATCCCAATACAAGTACCAGGGGCATAAAACCAAAGTTGCACGGGCTCCCAGGTTTTCTAAAATCTTCCCCATCGTGGTTCTTGATTGATGGCGCTACTTCCTTGTTGAGCTAGTAGGCTGCAGCTCCCCCATTTTCTCCTAAGAGCTCCCCAGACCTCACTCCTTCTGACACGACTTCCCCACCCCCAGCATTCTCCACAAAGGCCCCTCTTCTTTGGTAATCCTCGGAAAGGAACTAGAGCCGACACTAAATGTAGTGCCTCGCAGTTTAGAATGGCTCTTGGCCTTTACAGGAGCCTCTCTCCAGGGAAATCCACCTCAGTTGAGGGGAGACATCCCACCTCATTCGATCATAATATATTTGGGGCATTTCTGAGTATTAAAAAGGGAAACACACACAAGGTTGAATGGAAACCACTTCTAGTCACCTTTAACACGTGAAAAATTCAATGAGAGGGAAATACCTTGGATCTCCCTACCTCACAGACGTGTTGCAAAAATTAGAAAATGAAATGTTAGAAGCTGAAACTGCCCTTTGAAAGACATAGGAGTGCGATTGCCAACCGTGATGAGGCCGACGCACTGTGAAGGGTTTAGGGGCGACATGGCTGCTTTGCGTGGCTTAGGGTAGGGCGGAGTGCACCTGCTCAGAAGCAGTTTAATGCCTGGAGGCTGTGGGTGGAGAAGGAGGCAGATAGGGCTGGTGAAGTAACCCAGGTAAGTTGGCCAAGGTTCTGAGCGGGGTTTGGCTGTGCAGGCTAAGACTGCCTCAGTCCGCTGCTAAGTACAATTCCTTCCTTGTGAATCTGTTTGTCTTGCATTGGAACCAGGAAAGGGATTTGGTGGCTCTCACCAGCTAGGAAACCAGTCAACATTCTTTACTTACTTGGTTTCTCTTCTCCGTCTCTGCTTTCCTTTTCTTGAAAGCTTGTTATACCTCAGCAAATCACCACACACACCAGGAAGCATTTAGGGTTGTAGGCAAGCAAAGCACCGTTTCCGTTTCCGTGTTGGCCCCTCGAAGATTCACTACCAGGGTTTCTGACTGTAAAAGTGCACAGGGGAGGAAAATGAGTGTCATCTGATACACGCTCTGCCTGAAGAAAAGAACAATGTGAGGTGATTCTGTATTGTTTTGAGCCTGTTTTCTTGCTCCAGCTTGAAAATAAAAGATGTATAGTCCTGGGACTTCCCTAGCGGTCCAGTGGTTAAGACTTCACCTTCCAACACAGTGGGTGCGGGTTCAACCCCTGGTCGGGGAGCTAAGATCCCGCATGCCTCACAGCTAAAAAACCAAAACGGAAAACAGAAGCAATATTATAACAGATTCAAATATATGTGGTACATATATACAATGGAATATTAGTCATAAAAAGGAATGAAATTAAGTCATTTGTAGAGACGTCGATGGACCTAGAAACTGTCATACAGAGTGAAGTAAGTCAGAAAGAGAAAAACAAATATCGTATATTGACGCATATATGTGGAACCTAGAAAAATGGTACAGATGAACCGGTCTGCAGGGCAGAAATAGGGACACAGATGTAGACAACAAACGTATGGACACCAAGCGGGGGGTTGGGGGGGAAGTGGTGGTGGTGTGATGAATTGGGAGACTGGGATTGACATGTATACACTAATATGTATAAAATGGATAACTGATAAGAACGTGCTGTATAAAAAACAAATAACATAATTCAAAAATTCAAAACAAACAAAAAAACACAAATTCAATAAAGACTTTTAAAATGGTTCACATTAAAAAAAAAAATCTTAAAAAAAAAAAGGTGTATAGTCCTTTCTCGTGAAAGGGGAAATGTGCAGTGTTGTTCTTTTGTACAGGACAAAAGTCTTTGGACATTTGGCCTAACATGCTATGTATTTTAAAAGATAGTTATATAATATTTTACATTAATATCTAGTTGTCCAATCTGATTATTATTCATCTATGTCATCAGACTTTCTAACCAACAGACATCATAATTGTTGTTGCACTGTCTTAGGTAAGAAATGCTCAGGGAATGTGGCCTATGAGAACATTAGCCCAGGCCAACTTAACTCTGCACTGCTGGGCTTTGTCCATCATGGCACGACTGTCCATCCTCACTGAAAACTGAGAATTCAGCATGCGTGAATCTGGGAATCCCATCTGACGTATCACCCTGCACTATCCTCTCCCCTCTCACTTTCTATAATATGAGAATGTGAAGATAGCAACCCCGCCTAAGGCTTCTCTGCCACCTGAAGTGTCTTTGGTTATTAGATGCCCTCGGGTCCTTTGAGGTATTAGGTGCCATTGGCACAAGAAATTTGAACTGATTTGGAAATGGGCCATGAATTCCCTTTCTTTATTTTTGAAAACTCTGAACACAGATGTGATAGCACAGAGAATATTAAAATCACATATTGCTCCGAAATACAGCTTTTGTTTAAAAGTACGTAGAAGCTGGTCATCTTGAATCTATAACATTTTAATATTTAGGGAAAAAAACGAATGGGGAGGGACTGTGATACTATTCTCACTGAGCCACTCTCCTTTGTATTATTCAGAGCAGTGACCACACAAGGATTCTTAGCCTGCAGGGCACAGCCCCCTAGGAAGCTGTAAAATCATCTCAGAGCAAGGGAGATTTAGTTTGGAAGAAAGCATATTCAATGATATAATATTTTATATTGGGGAAAGTAAAGTTGGTCAAAATTATCTGACCAAATAGAAATATACAGAAGGTAAAAGGGTTGTCAGCCTATGGCCTGGCAGAGCCCCAGTCTTATGTAATGACAGAGACAGAAAGCAAGACACATAAGGTGAGATACACAGAGAAAAGAGTCTGCGAGGACTTTAAAAGCTGCAAAAATAGGTAGATCCCTCTATTTCCTTCCTAGAGTTGTTAACTTTTCTGGAACTGATGATGAGAAAGACCACGTGTTATGATATTTCTCTGGGAAAGGGCATATATTTATTGTATGTGTACTTGTATGTGCCCCATGCAGTCATAAGTGGTTTATTTTACCATGACAGTGTTGGAGGGTAAATTACTGCTCTAAGATTATGTAGATAGTGGTTTGAACCGGAGGGTTTCTTTTCCTTGTTTGGGTGATGGACCCTTGCATATCAAGTTTCCTCCTTCTGCACTATTGTCCCATGAAACTACTTGATTCTGGTGAACACAGAGCTTGGCAGTACTTGATGAAGCATATTTATGAGTTTAGTCCAAATGAATCCAAAACATATGGATTAAATTTCCCTTGAAATATCTAAATTAAAGGTGGAAAGCACTTCGAAGAAGGCACCAGGGATCTAATGTTCCTCAGGACAATTGGATCTGCTGTTCCAATAGCCAAGTTTGAGCTATTTTTTCCCAATCAAGAGAGTTGCAAGTTTGCCCATGTGGCCCGGTACTTGAAGGTCTCCATCTTGGCTCTCCTATGGCTCCTGCTATCCCAGCACAGACAGACCTTGATATTCCAACAGTGACCCCACCAAGATCCAGAAGGCCATGCATCAGGCTGAACAGAGAATGCTTTATTGAGTGATACAACTTAATGTCCCTTCTGGGTTCCTGCTTCATCCAAAACCTTAAGCACAATTAATGCCAAATGTATAGGAGTAAAGAAGGAGTTAGGAAGTCATCCAAAAAGCATTTTGAGGCAGAACAAGGATTGCACTGGCTTTCCCTCCCACAAGCCAAAGCTATACTGCATGTAGCTCAGTAATGTTTTAAAAGAAAAACAAAACAAAACAAAACAAGAAAAGCTATACAGTCCTCACGGTTTCTTCATTTACAGATAAGCCAATCTCTCTTAACATTTGAGACAACTACATGATAGCTGAACTTTATGTTGAATTTATGTCTTTTGGCATTTAACATCTTGAATCGTAATAGTAATAACTTCAAATAGCTCCTGAAGTTGTATTTCCTGTTTATTTATTTATTTATGTACATACTAAGGATCATCCAAGGATCTCAAACCATCATGAATCTGAATAAGGTTACTTCTAAAATCACCATACCTTTTCTATATATCTGTTTGCCTAGGTTTGAAAAACAAAATGCTTCTTGTATATTTTCTTATCATTACAAGGACTGTATTTGTTTGTTGTTTGTTTTCAGGAGATTTCCCCCTGGTCTTTGGCCTCAACAGAATATTCCAATGACGTTCAGGCCTGTCTACAAATAAGTTGAAATTTGGAAATCAACATCTGGTCATTTGCTCTATCAGTGACCAAAGAGATTGATTATGTTTTTACTGCAAAGAGTCTGATTTCCCTCAGGCTAATGCCCACTTCATTGAGGCTAGTGGATTGTCAGAATTCAATATTCTTGAAACCTGACCATGTGCACATTCTATCAGAATCTTAGGTTGTAATAGTGTCTTTGGAATCAATCAGAATCAGGCATTTTGGGCACCAAAAATGCTCTTTCTGATCAGCAATTGGTCCATGAGATTGCAACTGGATCAAGGCAAGTGGCTATAATTTTCACATACCTGAAGGAAAATAGTTTTCTCCCTCTCACCTGAAGGAAATGAGAGAAAATGCCTGCACCTAATGACATTTTTAAACCCATTACAAATGAGATTGAATTTTATTCTTTTATAATTAGCACTCATCACAAGTAAATATCCTCATCAAAATAAACCTGTGCTGAATAAGTTCCAGTTGTCAGGAACTAGAAAGTTGTCATCATTTTAATGTTTTTCAAAATTTTACATCAATCTTAACACTCAAAGTCCTTGTAAATCTACACAGACGAACTTGGAGGTGAATTTTTCATAAACCGACATTTTAGGGAAAACAAATTTAGAAAATTTAGATCAGAAGGCATGTTTTGTGGCCAGAAATCACTGATACTGTTGTTTATATCCAACAAATGACCAAGGTAATAGCTAACTTGTTCAATTCTCTATGTGGTCATTACCTTTATGTCTAGATTTTATCCCAGTCAACTCTGCATAGGGGGAAAATTATGAAAACATTGGAACAGATGACACCCTTGTAATGTATTCTCAATGACCCTCAAGTAACAGTTCAGACTTCGGTCTAGAACAAAGCAATACCTCTCCTGAGTCTACGAGCTTCCCTGGAGAGCCTGAATGTTTTAATAAGAGGTCATCCTAAATAGAGACGCTAAACGTAGGATGACTGTTTTAGGGTGTATCTGTTCTGTGCAGATATTTCCTCCATCCTGTCATCATCCTCCAGGCTCTTTGGGCCAGGCCTCCCTGTGCCTTGACCCCCTGGCTCTCTCCCTCAGGCTTTCAATCTGGCCCAGTCTGGCTCTCTGACTGGAGGGGGTAGTAGGATTCTCCATTAAGTATTCAAGACTCCACATCTGGCTTTTCCTCCTTATTTCTCTAATCAAGTTACTGGAAGCCAACTTTTCATGGCAACCCACTCTCAGAGTACTGATATTTCTCTGTTTCTCCTTGTCACACACTGAGCTGTATCCTTTTAGAGAGAGGAGGCAAGAGAAAAATCAGTTCTCTTCAAACAACAGAAGGACAATTTTCCTGTATTTTTACATGTAGAGGAGATACTGAAGAACAGTGAAACGTCATTTTCACCTCGTGTCCTTTGTTCCAAGTACATGGTAGGTGCACATGTTTGTTATGGACACAACTTTCTTTTTTGCACCAATAGACCAAAATTAACTAAATTTGATTAGCATTTGAATAATTCATTTATTTAAAGCACTACAATTTATGAACAAAATCAGCTATATCGAATGCAGAATAGTATAGAGGTAAAATAATACAATGAAGGGTTTGTTTTATTTTGTTTCTTTCCTTTTTACACCGACTTCTTAAGTCTGGCACTTGACCTAAATAGTCATGTATGATTCTTGTGTGAACTTTCATGACATTACCTGCATGGCAGAGAAGTATATGCATGCTTCAGACATTGACAAAATGTACAAAGTTCCTGTTTTCGTTAGTTTGGCTGCCTTTGTAAAGATTCAGTGAGTCTATGAAAACACGGTTATCAGCTCAATTGTCCTTGTCCCTTGTCATTAACATTAACTCTTGCTGACTACTTATCTGCCTCATAGCCTCCAGATAGCATCTGAAGAACAAGTCCTACCAGCTACAGTGTCCATAGGTCTGACTCTCTGTGGCCACAGAGACAAGAACTAAGTAATTCATTCTTGAGAGTAATTGCAGTTTCCAAGGATGGAATGTTCTTGACTGCTTGGGGAAGCATTATAGAACAACCAAAAGGGTTCAGACTTAAACCAAAAGTCTTCCAACACCCCTTATTAGCCCTGTGATCTACAGTAAGTTCCACCACTTCTCTGGGCCTCCATTTCCATACTTGTCAAATGGGGATCCTAACACCTGCACCTCAAAGCTGTCATGATAATTAAATTATACAAGATATGTAGAGCTTGAGCCAAAGTAGGTCCCAGCACATGTTGATCAAACTTCTCAGTGTCGGTGGACTAATTTCAACTTTCTAATCACTTTATTCTCTTCCAGTATAAGACAGAGAGTTCAGTACAAAATTTCTATTGTTGCAGGATTTGTTTGAACTGCCCAATTTCACTAGGTACCAAAGATTATTTAAGGCAATGCTTACAGGTCTTGCCTGCCTTGATAGAAATAGAAACTGAAATCTTTAGGTTTTCTGATCCTTACAGAACTTGCAACTTGGTCAAGAGATATGGAATGGGCAGAATTGTCACAAGTGTTTACTTGTATCTTGTAAATACATAATTGTACTTGTGACATAAAAATCACTTGATCTAAATATGTGCATTTCAAGGTAGGATAGTAGATACTAGATTGGTAGCTTTTCATGTTGTCTAAAATACCTAAATGTAATTCCTAATATCTTACCATACACAGTTAATGAACTATTGTTTTCCCCACAGAACAATTCCAATCCAATCTAAATTTCATAGTCACTTGAAAGGCTTTTGTGAATTAAAACCAGTCAATATGCATTTAACCGGAAGCCATATTTTTTCTTGAACTTGAATCAGCCCTTTTTGAGTAAATGGAGAATGGTAAGAAAAATGCTCATCCATTTCTATGTTACACACTCAATAACATTATTAATATCATATCTTATTTTTCTTTGACAAGTATAATCAAAAAATGGAGCCAGAAGGAGGAGATTTCAGGCAGGAAATATGGTAAAGAGAAAAAAGATCATATAATATCTATTTACTAAAATGTAACAAAATGAACTCAAAGTGAGTATACAGCATCAAACATACACAAAACCTTACAGAAAAAAAAAAAGCAAAACTTTAGATCATAATCTTTGCAAAGTTACGAATGAGGAAAGAGAAAAACAGATAAGCAGTTTTGGAAATTGATGTGCCTTAGTCATGACCCTCAGAGTTAATCTTGGGAAAAGATTTGAAAAAACCCAGAATAAAACTTCATGAATATCGCCCAACCAAGAGAGACTTAGACAAGAGGGATTGTGTAGGTATTTGGGCAGGAGATGGGGAGAAAGAGGAAAGCTCTGAAAAATTAGAAGACCCTCTTTAACACTCCAAAATCTCACCTGAGGTCAAAAAGCAAAAAGCTGGGCAAGACTCCTCAATTTGCTGGGAGGGGGAGGGGAAAGCTACTTGAGACCTGTGGGTAAAGCGGAGGAGGGCAACATTGAGAGCAGATGACAGATCTTTCTAAGGATCCACCTTGAAGGGGTGTGGAAGAAGGGATTTCTGTACTGGGAGGCAACTCACACAGGATGAGGAGAGGCCCCAGGCCCGGGGAAGTGAACCCTATCACACACCCCTTAACCAAGCTGGTGGAGGCCTAGCAAAGATCAGCCTTCCAGGCACAGTGGCTTATTGAGGGAGAAAAGCACCGCCTTCTCTTACTCCCTCCAAACTCTTGGGGAAGAGAAGTAAAGTTCAAGAAAACACACACTATCCTGACTCCAAACTGAAGCTCTAAGGACAAAGTCAAGAAAAGGTGACAGAATGTCCAGGAGAAGTCATCTGCATGTTATCAGAACAAAGATCTAATAGACGTTAGACCTTGCTCATAGTAAATGATGTGAAAAGAAATATTATGGTAACTGGTTACATGGTATTAATGTCTATATTATGGTAACTAGGATCATGCTGGTAAATGTTTTAACAGTAGGCTTTCTGGGGGGAAAAAAAAAGCAATATGTAACATTTGCCAATTGCCATGGGGTAAATACTCCCACCATAGCCAATTCAACCTGCCAAAGTGACATCACTGAATGTGAAGTTAGGAAAAGATGTGAAGATTTGACACTTGTGGATCAGCTTCACACACCACTGATGGGAACTACGCAAAAATTCTGCTGCGATAAGTATGGAGGGAAGGAAAAGTAGGCCTAAGACAGGTAATGCTTGTGCTCTGTAAGATGATACCAGCAAGGAACTGGCTGGAAATTCCCTGCAATGAGTGTTTTTCTTTCTGGAACTTAAACATAACAAAAAGTTTTTAAAAAGAAAGACATCAAGAACAAAACATTAAAACAACAGAATACAATTTCAAAGCTAAGGAAACAAATTCAGGATCAAAAAAAAAAAACAATTACAGAATCACTAAATAAATCAGAAATATCAAGAACCAAATGGACACCATTGAAATTAGTAAGCAAGGAAAAAGGCTTTATATCAATGAAAGAATGCAGAAAAAAATGGGATTAAAACAATTTTAGAAAGCAATAACTAATATAAAGATAAGTGATATATTTGAAATCGAAAACCCAATAAATGGTAAAGAAAATATACTCTAGGGATCAATTTCATTTATAAATATGAATTCAAGGATCTTAAAACATTAGCAAATAAAATTTAGCACCACCTTGAAAGAAAAATACAGCATAATCGAATAGTTTTTCTGCAAGAATGAATCATAATTCATCATATAAATAGATTAAAAGGTAAAAACATAATTATTTCAAATATATCAAAATATAATTTAATAAAATTCAAGATTAATTGCTAATTTTAAAAAAGGAGCACTGACAGAACTCAATGGATACTCCTGTGACATCCTCTGTGTGTACATGTATGTGGGTATTTGTATATGTATAAATAGATGCAACAAAAAGCCACCACCATGTTAAAGATGAAACACTAGAAGCATTCTTATTAAGAATCAAGATAGGGATGCCCTCTATAACTACTTTATTTAACATTTTCTGTAAATAGTAGCTAAGGCAATTAAGGAACACATATAAATCAGGTATAATAATTGGAGTGCAGATGCAACAATTATCGTTATTTGCATAATATACTATTGATACCTAGAAAACTCAAGAGAATGAATTGAAAAATGACTAGAATGATATCATTTAATAATGTGTGAGCTATTTACAAAATTAAAACTCAAAAAAATCAATAGCCTTTCTAGGTGCAAACGATACCCACTTAAAAACAGATTGGAAAAAATGTTTCCTGTACAATAGAAAAATAGGAACTATATATTTTTATGTAAGTACAGGACTTGAAAGAAAACTCAAGTGTTAAACCATATCATGTCTTGAATAGGGACACTGAATTTTGAAAAGATTCATTCATTTATTCATTCACTCGCTCAAAAAGTATTTATTGAGGATCTGGTATACATCAAGCACTGTTCTAGGCCTAGGAGAGACAGCAGTGAACAAAATAGACAAAAGTCCCTGACCTCATGGAGGGGGATCTAGCGAGCGGAGACAGACAGTATACGATGAGTGCTGTGAAGAGATGTAAAGCAGGGGAAGGAGATAGAGTGCTGAAGATTTGCCTAAAAGTGTGTTCTTTCAAACAGCATGGCCGGATGGTCAGGGAAGGCCTCACTGACCGGTGGCATCTAAAGCTGTGACCAAAGGAAGCAAGGATGCAAGTCATGTGCAAAGTCCTTGAAGTGAGAGAGGATTCAGGTGTTTAACTACAGCAAGCAGGTCCAAATGGTTGGTAGGGAGTAAGAGAGAAAGTAACCAGAAATGGATTGAGAGAGACAGCCAGGACTGAACCACATCAGGTCCCTTGGCCAAGTACAGCTCTGGCTTGCAGCCTGAGTGAGACAGGGGCCCTGGGCTGTGAGCAGAGAAGAGACATGCTCAGACTATATTTTATAGGTCTCACATACTTTAATAATCTTAATACCCAACCTATACAATTTGATTTGTTTAAATGACTCACAGTTTGATACCTGTTGTTTTGTTTTGTTTTTTCTACTAGGGAAATTAAGAAAATGATATTAAACTGCATCTGGAAAAATCCAATGTGCAAGAACAGTTACCAAAATTATGCAGAAAAACAGAAAGAAGGTAATAGCCATCAAACCAGATATTAATCATATTGTGAAGCTCTCATAATGAATTCATTTTGATACTGGAGATCATGTAAACATGTGGATTTCAGTATTTGATAATTCTGGAATTCCAAATCAGTATTAAAAAGACAAAATAGTCAATAAACAATGTTAAGAACAGACTGGACATTTCAAACACAAACAAAACGCTTGTGAAGAAGACCTGTGAGGTCTTATACGAAAAGAAATTTCAGTTCCTTAAAAATTGGTACACACAAAAATAAATTCACAAAAGATCTAGAAGACAATTTGTGGGAGATATATAAATCTATAATGTGTGTGTGTATAGGAGTGCAAACAATCTTTATAAGCAGAAATCCCAATCATGACCCTATCAAGGAAAATACTAAACATTATATAAAATACTAATGTATAATAAAAATATAAAAAGTGAAATTAAAAGATAAATTTTTAAAACAATACTAAAACACATTGTTGACTAAAGGCTAATTTATTGAAATAGAAAGAACATTTTAAAGTAAATATGAAGAATACTAAAAAACTGATAGAAACCAAGATACAAATAAAAATGTAAAAATTTGTAGAAAAATTTGTAAAAAAAAGTAGTTCATGCTACTTTTGAATTATTCAAATAAAAAATACTGTTTTCCAACTAGCAGATTCACAAAACTAATTAAAAATTGATCGATAATATCCAGAGTTGGGCATGTATGGGAAAATGGGAGTTGGGCATTGATTCAGCATTTCCATAAGACACATTGGCATAACTTATAACCTTTTAAAATGTATTTACCATCTGATGAAAATGGTGTATAAGAATAACAATATAGATCATTGAAATAGAATAAAAATTAAAAACAGACCCAGATATTCAACATCTCTAATTATTAGGGAAATGCGAATCAGAACCACAATGAGCTATCATCTCACACCTGTTAGAATGGCTGTTATTGAAAAGACAAGAAATAACAAACGTTGAAAAGCATGTGGATAAAAGGGAACACTCATACCCTGTTGGTGGGATTGTAAATTGGTGAAGCCACTGTAGAAAACAGTATGGAGAGTCCTCAAAAAATTAAGAATAAAACGACCATATGACCCAGCTATTTCACTTCTTCATATTTATCTGAAGAACACAGCAACACTGATTCAAAAAGATACGTGCACCCCCATGTTCATTGCAGCATTACTTACAATAGCTAAGATATGGAAACAACCTAAGTGTCCACTGACAGATGAATGGATAAAGGAGATGTGGTATATATATACAATAATGGAATACAGCTCAGCCATAAAAAAGAATGAAATCATGCCTTTTGCAACAACATGGATGGACCTTGGAGGTATCTTGTTAAGTGAAGTGAGTCAGAAGGGAAAAGACAAATACTATATGATTTCACTCTCATGTGGAATCCAAAAAACAAAACAAACAAACAAACAAAATAAAACAAAAACAAACTCATAGATACAGAAATCATATTAGTGAGGGGAAGGGGATGGGGTGTGGGTGCAATGGGTGAAGGAGGTTAACTGTGTGGTGACGGATGGTAACTAGGTTTGTGACGGTGACCCTCTGTAGTGTATACAGATGTCAAATTATAATGCTATACATCTGAAACATATAATTTTCAAAAAAGATCCAGAATTTAATATATAACAAATAAGTTTCCAATTCAGTGAGGAAAGGATGTTTTATTTAATAAAATTTGCATAATTGGTCATCAATCTGGAAGAAAACAAGACTGAAGACTGAATCCCTGCCTCACAGCTGACCAAAATTAAATTCCAAATAGATTAAAATTTCAAATGCTAAAAATGAAAAAGTAATTTAAAAAATACATTTATTCTTGGACCGTGTCATCCCACTGCTAGGAATTTACCACTGAGATACGTTAATAATTTTCCAAACATTGTCTATAATAGGAAGAAAACTGGAAACACCCAAATGCCAGTCAATAGAAGTCTAATTAAATTTTTGAAATGTATATGCATACAATAAAAGGCCATGTAGCTATTTCAAGAGAATAAAGCAGATCTGTGCTTACATGGAAAGATCTTGTAGCTATTTCATTTTGATGAAAAAAATAAAGCAAAGTTAAAAGTATCACGTTTAGTATGTGTGAAGTTTTTAAAAGGAGATATATGTAAATAATAATTATATTAATTATAGTAATAATAAAAAGTAATAATGCCCAGCACTTATTTAATTATGACTATGTGCCAAGTACTATTTTAAGCCCTTTACACGCTTAAACAACTCTAAAAGGTAGGCCATCTGTGAGTTAGAATGCCAAAGTAAATTACCCAGGGTCTTAGCAAATGATGGAGCCAGTATTCAAAACCAGGCAGTGCAAGTCTAAATCCTGCACTGTGGACTGTTAATAACTGTGCTGTGGGGACACACACACACACACACACACACACACACACACACACACAGTTATTTCCTAGATACAAAAAAATTATTAGTTGTAGCTACCAGGGGTAGAAAAATAAAAGTTGGGTACTGGAATATGGGATACTTACAATCATTTTATAAACTTTCTGTACTTGTTTGATTTTTAAAAAACCATATGCAGATTTTAAATTTTTCTTGATGAAACAAATAAGAAGATTTAAAAGAAAGAAGAAATAAAAAAGGAAGGGATCCCAAGCGTCCTCAGGAACTCCAGGGAAAAACGACCCAGGCTGGCATAAATCTCTCGCTATGGCACGGAGTGATGAAACCCGAAGTCACTTAACCCCCCGGGGGGAAGAAGGCGCTTTGCTTCACGCCCCCTTTCCTGAGCTGGCCTACGGGACTGGCTTGCTGGAGCAGAACGTGGGCGCCACTGTGTTGCTTTTCCTATCGGCAGAGAGATCAGAGAAGGATGCTGCCCTCTCTATCATGTCTCTCCTATCAATCGATCGAATTCTCTCCTTTTCTGTGTGCCTGACACGGTGATACCCGGGAGCCCAGAGAGGGCTGCTGGACTCCGAACAAACAACAATGCCGCGGGGTGCTCGCTTATCGTCCCCTGGGAAGGAAGGCCTGAGAGCCAGCACTGGTTGGCTAAGTCCCTGGCACAGGGTCTTGGTTTCTTTGGCAGGGAAGAAGTCACCATATGTCTCCAGGCACCAGTTAGTTGGCCACTGTATCCGTCACTAGAGGACTCAGGTGTCAAGCATGCTGGCAAGCTCTAACTGCTACCTGACACCTCCAGAGCGCTGCATTGTTCTCTCCCAGGTTCTGAGAGAGAGGGTAAGAGAGGCGAGCAGGCCATTATTGCTGGGTCACAGAGAAAGAAAATCAGCCCTTTGCAAGTCCACAGTTGGTGTGAACTGATAAAGTGTCTGGTGCAAATGGCAAAAATAAAAGGACTTTGTGGTGTTCCAAATCCCTTCCTCCATTCACTGTTCAATAGTTTTTTCCCCCCCTGAATCTTGCCTTATTTTCTCCAGTGGTATAAGGAATGGGTGCAGATCAAGTCCTAACAGTGAACCCTTGACCTACAAAGCTGAGTGGTGGGAAAAGTTACAAGAGGAAAGTAGAGAATTATGTTTATAAGGGTGTGTGTGTGTGTGTGTGTGTGTGTGTGTGTGTGTGTGTGTGTGTGTGTGTGTGTGTGTGTGTGTGTGTGTGTGTGTAAAAAGAAATTCCTTTCTTCCAACAGTGAGGAATCAGGGCGAATGTATATATTTACAAAGATGGGGTTTAGGAAAGAGTGCAAAAGCACTTTGCTTAGGCTCAGGAGGAAGTATTTGGAAGGTGACAGTGGAAACAGGAGTGGTTTTTCCAGATATCATTGTTCTGGCTGCTTCATCAATAAGGTTTCTAAAAAAAGTTAATCACACTCATATCAGGTTGTTGGCTTCTTCCTTGACAAGAAATTATTTACCTTGGTCTAAGATCAGTGGTTCTCAAACTCTCTGGTCTCAGGACCACTTTGCACTCTTAAAAAGAGCTTTCATTTATATGAATTATATAGTTACCATATTAGAAATTAAAGCTGAAGAAATTCTAAAATGTTTAATAATTTATTAAAATAACAATAATAAACCTATCCCATGTTAACATAAATAACATATTTTTAAGAAACTATATGTTCCAAAACAAAAATAGATTTTATATTTTTCAAAATCTCTTCAGTGTCTTCCTTAATAGAAGACCACTAGGGTCTTGTATCTGCTTCTGTATTCAATCTGTTTTGCTATTGGTGTTACAGCAGCCTCTAGAAAACTCCACTGTACACTCTTCAGAAAATGAGAATTTAAAAAGACAAATAATTTCTTCTTATTATTAAGAAAATAGTTTTGACTGCAAGGATCTTCTATAGAATTTCAGGGACCCACAGCTACCCCCAGGCCACACTTGGAGAAAAGCTAGTCTGATTAACAAGCAGACAACTGAGTAATTGAGGTGATGTATGGAAAAATCACTGGGATTATTGGAGTGAATAAAGTATTACTAGCACTATTACTTCCACTGCTGGAACGCTACTCACTGGAGGATGAGTGCTCTGGGTTTGAGGAAGGCCAATAATGATTTTGAAAATCAAGCCATGTCAGGTTGTGGTTTGAGAAAAGCCTATGGAAAAAACACATGTCCAGTCCCAGCTTCCCTCATGCCCAAGGCCATGGTTTCAGGGCTGGGCAGTTTGGGGCTTCTGATGAATTCAGCAATTGAGAGTTTGGGAACGTTCAGAAATTAGAAATCAGTGGCTTTTTTTCCGCCTTAAAATGTATTGTATTTGGAATTCTGTGCCAAGTTCATTTTGCATAAGTGGCACCCTAATTATACTTCAACCGCAGGTTAAAATGGACAGGGCAGGTCTTTGTCTTTTGGTTGGAAGCTCCTATTTATCTCTCAAGGATTTGTGGGGAGCTGATGAGAAAATAGGTGGGAAAGCCCGCTGAGAAGTTAGTGCAGTAAAATATAAGATTTATTTGTTTGTTTCTATGTTTGTTTGATTTTTGGAAGGGTCTGTGAGGGATAGCTGCCATATGAAAGTCCAAAATCTGACCATCAGGGAATATATGGACCACACAGAAATCTGACCTTCAGGGATTATATGCACCACACAGACAGTTAAAAATGGGAATACACAGTAAGAAGTTTAACACATTCAAATTCAATAATAATTACTCACAAGGTCAGGAATCCTGAAAAACACAAATTGGCTTATGGCAAATAGACCCAAATAAGCTTTCTGAAATATTGGATTACTTGCTAAAGAAATTTCTTCCCCCAGTAACTAAAGAGACTTGTATATATTAAGAAAACTTGTGGCTTTGCAGCACAAGAATCCCAAAGAACAAGAAAACACACACACACACACACACACACACACACACACACACACACACACACAAAACACACACAAAGGTATCCTGGGTTTGGGTGTCCCAAACCCAGGAATATGGGTTGTAGGGTTGTTCAACTCTAGCCTTGCATCTAGATTCAGAATCCTGAGATAACATCATAAATATTTCTGATCTTTACTGATGAGCATATTCTTTCTAGCTATAAAATCTCTGGCAAGTTAATCAACCTATAAAGGATCCATTATATCATAAAGTAAGTACAATGATATATTCTTTGCAGAGTTGTGAGGATTCAATGAGAAAAAATATGTACTGAGCCTAGTTCATTGCCCGGTACTTAGAAAACACTGAGAAAATTCTCTCTAGCCCCACCCACTCCCTCCTAGTTCAAAAAGACAGGGAAATCCACAGTCTTAAGGCCCTTGGAACTTTGTATTTAGGCTTGTTAGAGAAATAACTTATCAGGAGAAGTGTGAAACTGTCCTGTAGTTTAGGGAAGGGCGGAATGCTGCAATTGTGAGTCACCATTTGTAAGTGGTGTGAAATGTGATAAGGTTAACTGAAAGCAAACTAGACTAGCGTTATTATTCAGTGTAATCAGTTAAGCAAAAGTCTGCTTTTCTGAGTCTCAATAACCTGCAAAGAGAAGTAAGTTTGGAAAACACAGCACAGAAATGAATCAGGTGAATTAAATCTTGGGAATACACAAGTTCACAGATAAGAGCCCCATCTCCAGTTGCACCAACTACAGATGGATGACATTACTGGGTCTAGCTGACCCTACGCTGCCCAGACCGCAGACCACGCAGTCTGGGGTTGGTCAGAACACAGTGCTTCCCATGGTTCAGCACAGTGTATGAGAATAAGAAAAAAAAAAAAAAAAAAAAAAAGGGATGTGGCAGCACTTTAACTTGAGGTCCAGAAATGGAGGCTCTACTGGTGACAAGGCAAAACTATCCATACGTAATCTGCTGGTGAATTTTCTCTTTGTGTGCCATAGAGTAAAGTACAGGCAACAGTTACTATCCTTGACTAGCCAGGGTACACATACTGCAAAAGGAATTTTCTTTTCATCTTTTGGAGGTTGAGATTTCTTTCCTACAGGGAAGGACAGACGGTCATTTGGGTAAAACTGCTAACTTTTGAGTCTGTTTAGTATTTGCTGAGGAACCTGTGGATGAGGAGCCAGACTTGACCTTCAGACTTGTTTTTCCTGCCACGGTCACCTCTGCTTCAGTGCAGACGAGAATGACTCTCCTAGAGGCTGTGGTGTTTACATGGTTATATCAGGCAGAGGAGAGACTCCAGTTAACGAGGAGAGCCATCCGACAGCCAGGCCTAACCAGTCATTAGTAGATACTTTACATGGCCAAGGACCTCACGTCCAGCACAGCAGCAGGGCAGGGCCTCGAATGCTAATCTTAAATTCCCAGAGGCTCTCCTTTATCTCAGCCTCATCTGTCTCATTGTTTAGTTTTCTCTATTCCTCTAGAGTCTTTCTCTACCTACTACTATCCAGTTCTTATTTCATATTATTATCTTTTTCTGTATTTCCTCTGTTCTCCTCTCTTCCCCTTATCATCTCTATTTTTTATATTAACTGGTCATAGCATGAACAAATCTTTAAAATATCTCTGCCTTAATAGGACAAGTATGGCATTTTCCCTCAACCTAACTTTACACCAGGATGTTTGAGTACAGCCTCTGTACAGCCTGTGTACTTGCCAAACTGCAGTTTTCTCTTCCTTGAAAGTTGAGTACATATTCCTACATTTGAATATTTTGACAGAAATTTCCTTTCTGACCTCTCTGCCTACTGATATATTATCAGTATTTCACATCTAAATTCAGATGTCACTTCCTACATGAAGCCTCTTGCAATCCTCATAGGTACTCTTCCTTTTTTTTTTTTTTTTTTTTTGGTACTCTTTTTAGATGGTCTCCATATTTTCTCATTTGGTGATCTAATCCAATCCTATGACTTTATCTACTATTACTAACTTTATCTACTACAATACTAGATCTAACTGATTCTGATATGTCTATTAACTATTCATTGAATATCTCCTCATGAGTGACCAGTTTATCCTGGAGGACAATAAATTTCCAATAATGTATTAATAACACCTGAATTTATATACATCCACACATGTGCACGCACCCGCATGCACCCGCGCGTGCACACACACACACACACACACACACACACACCCTGCAGGATGTTAATGAACACATTTTCCCATTCAATCCTCAAAAGCAGTTTGGGTAATCTATTTTAAAAATCTCCATATTATTTGTGCAAATTGTTGTTTTCTGAGCTTTTCCTCATTCACTGCTTTGTGTGATGTAATTGCCCTCTGACTAAGGCACACTTGATCCAGGGTGCCATTGTCTGACCAGTCCCTGAGGTCCCTGTCCTCCTCAGGCTCCGAGGAACCTCTGCTGGACATTCACGAGAGCCCTGTGCCATACCTCGTTTGAAGGACCCGCCCCTTGGTGAGGGACTGTGAAGTGTGCGATGCTCTGGGATTTTTCTAAGGCTCTAAAAGTCTGTCTGGAGGGAAGCCTGCAGCCCACTTTAAAAATGTACCTCATAAGCCAAACTATTAGAAGTACTACAGCCATAACACAGATGGGGATTTGTTCCAAGCCCAACTATGTAGGAGACTAGAGAAAGAGGTCAGACTGACACGTATTGCTAGTACCTTCCAGATACAACAGAGCAAATGTGTCTCTGTTTGCTAGAAATTGCCATGGTAGTTTCCACAAAGAGGGTTTCTGCATTCCTATGTTGTCTGTCTATCAGTAAGGCTGCTTATGTTTTAAGAGGAGGATTCACAAGCCAGAAGGAACTCTATTATGTAATTTTCCTTTGTCTAATAGACTAGAGTGAACTATAAATGGATTACTTATTGATCATTTAACAAAGGCATTCAACTATGTAATTAAACTTGAAGCCCTAGCAGAAGATTTAAATTTTCTATATTGTGTCCATGCCCTGTAAATTTAAAGCTACCTATGAGTGGATTATTTTCTTCAATTATATTAAAAATCAAACAAATACATCCTGAGTGCACAGATAACAACCAAAAGAACTACCATATGACCCCACAATCCCACTACTGAGCATATACCCTGAGAAAACCATAATTCAAAAAGAGTCATGTACCAAAATGTTTATTGCAGCTCTATTTATGATAGCCAGGACATGGAAGCAACATAAATGTCCATCAACAGATGAATGGATAAAGAAGATGTGGCACATATATACAATGGAATATTACTCAGCCATAAAAAGAAATGAAACTGAGTTATTTGTAATGAGGTGGATAGATCTGGAGTCTGTCATACAGAGTGAAGTAAGTCAGAAGGAGAAAAACAAATACCGTATGCTAACACATATATATGGAATCTAAGAGAAGAAAAAAAATGTCATGAAGAGATTAGTGGTAGGACGGGAATAAAACACAGACCTACTAGAGCATGGACTTGAGGATATGGGGAGGGGTAAAGGTAAGTGGTGACGATGTGAGAGAGTGGCAGGGACATATACACACTACCACATGTAAATTAGATAGCTAGTGGGAAGCTGCCGCATAGCACAGGGAGTTCACCTCTGTGCTTTGTAACCACCTAGAGGGGTAGGATAGGGAGGGTGGGAGGGAGGGTGATGCAAGAGGGAAGAGATATGGGAACATATGTATATGTATAACTGATTCACTTTGATGTAAAGGAGAAACTAACACACTATTGTAAAACAGTTATACTCAAATAAAGCTGTTAAAAAAAAAGCAATTATTTACAGGTTTATTAATTGGACCAGTGGGTATCAAACTTGTAATGCAACAACTTATGCAGAAGGAAGAAAAATTTTAAGAACTAGCCCTCGATGGATTTGCATTATTAAAGTACGTGGGGAAAACAGCATCAGGGAAGTTCAGGATGAGAAGTTTGTTTCATCAGTTCTTGTCAAAGGTCCTCGCTACTACCTTCAACCTACTTTCTGGATTTCTGAAAGATTCATCTCTTTCTTTCGCTAACTCCCTATATAAACTGAACCCTGACTGAGACCCACTAGATACAACTTATTCTTCTAAATGAAAAATTTAAAGCCACCAGTATGTAAAAAATTATAGCTACATAATAAAATCATGGTTGTATTCTCGGTTTCCTTTCCTTTACAGAGTAGAGAAGCCAGCTTTATCAGTTACTCCTAGCAATGCCCAAGTTAAAACCTTCTGGTGTGTTGGAAGCTAAAACCACTGATGAATCATCTTATTGATGAATGGCCACACAAATTCAGACCACACAAGACTTCAAACAGGGCCTAAAGTAACTGAATTGTCAAGCATTTCAATTTCCTTGTGAAAAAAATTGATTGCTGAATATTTTAAACCTACAATCTGGAAGAATTGACCTGACATAAATGTCTCTTCACAGTCCTTTTCCTCTCTTTGATTCAATTAATAGTTTCAGTTAAATGACTGGTATTAGTTACTACAGGGTTGCTTTAAAAGTAAATTGCTATATAAATTTATTCAACTTTTTTTCTTTCCTCAAAGAACGTTTGTTTAAAAATGTTGTTTGACTTTTGTATTTGTTATGTTTCATGTTTTTCATTAAATGGTTTACAGACTTTGAAAATCCCAAAATAAATTGTATGTTAAAAGTACACATAATGTTGCAACATATAAGAAGGATTTTTAAAATGAATGACCAAGATATTGAAACTCAAACAGTCATTTCTTAGAGACATGTTAGGGCCATTATTATTACTACTTTTGTCAACTACAGTTTGGATCATACTACTTCCAAACTGGAAAACACTATTTCTAAATTGTATTCTAACATACTCAAATATAACTTTTATTTTTTAAGGGTTTGTGAGTCAGATTATTGAATCCAATAAATTATTGAATCCAATAAATCATACAACTTGACTTCTATTGTCATTTATAATTGCACATGGTTCAGTCACAGTTTGTTAACTGCTGTTGATTATTGTTTTCTCTATGGCATCTTTTTCCTATAAGCTGGATTCCAAACTTGACAGTAGGGCAAGTGGACACTTCCCAGACTTCAGGGTGGGGTGGGGGGGATGGATCCTGTTTCTCCTGACAATGTAAATCACATATAACTTTCCTTAAATAGACTTTATTTTTTAGAGCAGTTTTAGGTTCACGGCAAAATTGAACATAAGATACAAATTTCCCATATACTTCCCACTTCCACATTTGCACAGCTTTCCCTACGAACAACATCCCAAACCAGAATGGAACATTTGTAGGATCAATGAATATTGCTACACCATCATCATCCAAAGCACATAGTTCACATTAGGATTCACTCTTGCTGGCCTACATTCTATGGATTTCAACAAATATATAATGACATGTACGCACCATGTAATGTCCTATGGAATAGCTTCACTGCACTAAATGTCCTCGATGCTGTGCCTGTTCATTCCTTCCTCCTCCCTAACTCCTGGAAACCACTGATTCTTTTACTGTCTGTAAAGTTTTGCCTTTTACAGAATATCATATAGTTGGAATTGAACAATATGCAGACTTTTCAGACTGGCTTCTTTCACTTAGCAATATACATTTAAGGTTCCTCCATGTCTTCTCATGGCTTGATAGCTCATTTCCTTGTAGTGCTGAATAATATTCCATTATCTGGATGTACTACACTTTATTTACCCATTCACCTGCTGAAGAACATCTTGGGTGCTTCCAAGTTTTGGCAATTAAGAATAAAGCTGGGGGCTTCCCTGGTGGCGCAGTGGTTGAGAATCTGCCTGCTAATGCAGGGGACACGGGTTCGAGCCCTGGTCTGGGAGGATCCCACATGCCACGGAGCAACTAGGCCCATGAGCCACAACTACTGAGCCTGCGCGTCTGGAGCCTGTGCTCCCCAACAAGAGAGGCCGCGATAGTGAGAGGCCCGCGCAACGTGATGAAGAGTGGCCCCCACTTGCCACAACTAGAGAAAGCCCTCGCACAGAAACGAAGACCCAACACAGCAAAAATAAATTAATTAATTAATAAACTCCTACCCCCCCCCAAAAAAAGAATAAAGCTGCTACAAATATTCACGTGCAGGGTTTTGTGTGGATATAACGTTTCAAATCATTTGTATAAATACCAAGGAACATGGTTGGTAAATCATATGGTAAGAGTATGTTTAGTTTTGTAATAAACTGCCAAAATGTCTTAAAAGTGGCAGTGCATTTTGAATTCCCACTAGCAATGAATGAGAGTTCTTGTTGCTCCACATCCTTGTCAGCATTTAGCATTTTCTCTGTTTTGGATTTTGGCCGTTCTAATAGTTGTATAGCAAGATCTTATTTTACTTTGAAATTCCCTGAGATATGATGCTGAGAATCTTACCATATGCTTATTTTCCATCTGTATATCTTCTGTGATGAGGTGTCTGTTCAGATATTTTGCCCATTTTAATTGGGTTGTTCATATTCTTATTGTTGAGTTATAAGAGTATTTTTGTATATTTTGGATAAAGTCCTTTGCAAGATGTGTCTCTTGCAAATATTTTCTCTGAGTCTGTGGCTTATCTTCACATTCTCTTCACTATGTATTTCACAGAGCAAATTTTTTATTTTAATAAAGTCCAGCTTATCAATTATTTATTTTATGGATTGTGCCTTTGGGTGTTGTATCTAAAAAGTCATCACCATACTCACTGTCATCTAGATTTTCTCCTATGTTATCTTCTAGGATTTTTATAGTTTTTGCATTTTACATTTAGGTCTATGATCCATTTTGAGTAAATTTTTGTGAGGGCTGTAATATCTGTGTCTAGATACTTTTCCTTTTTTTTTTGCTTGTGGTTGTTCAGTCATTTCAGCACAGTTTTCTGAAAAGACTATCTTTTTTTCAACTGTATTGCTTTTGTTCCTTTGTCAAAGTTTAGTTGACTGCATAGTAAGTCTTAAAGTCAGGTACTGCCAGTTCTCCAATTTTGTTCTTCTCCTTCTATATTATGTTGGCTATTCTGGGTCTTTTACTTCTCCATACAGATGTTAAATTCAGTTTGTCTATGTCTACAAAATAACTTGCTGGGATTTGGGGATGGCAGTGAATCTATCGATTAAGCTGGGAAGATCTGATATTTTGAAAATGTTAAGCATTCCTACTCATGAACATGGAATATCCCTCCATTTATTTAGTTCTTTCTCAATTTCTTTCATCAGAGTTTTGTGGTTTTCCTCATATAGATCTTGTACATATTTTGTTAGATTTATACATAAGTATTTAGCCTTGTGGGTGCTAGTGTAAATGACACTGTTTTAATTCCAAATTCCACTTTTTCATTAGTGATATAAATATTAAAAAGCAATTGACTTTTATCTTTTATATATTAACCTTGCATCTTACAACCTTGCTATAATGTCTTACTAATTTCAGGAGGTTTCTTTTTCTTTTTTTAAAAATTCTTTCAGATTTTCTATATAGATGATCATGTCATCTGTGAAGAAAGTTTTATTTTTTCCTTCCCAATCTGTATAACTTTTATTTCCTTTTCTTGTATTGTTACATTAGCTAGGACTTCAATTACAATGTTGAAAGAGTAGAAAGAGGGGAAATCCTTGCTTAGTTCCTGACCTTAATGGGAAGGTTTCTAGTTTCTCACCCTTAAGTATGGTGTTAGCTGTAAGTTTTTTGTAGATATTCTTTATCAAGTTGAGGAAATTCTCTTCAATTCCTAGTTTGTTGAAGTTTTTATTATGAATGGATGTTGGATTTTGCCAAATTCTATTTCTGTATCTATTGACATTATCATGTGGTTTTTCTTCTTGTACAAGATAGTGATAAGTTCTAGTAAGAAGAATAGGATAATCACTGAACATTCTCTGAGGAAGTAATATGTGAGTTAAGACCTGAAATATGAAAATAACCCATTCATAAGAAGAACTATGGGAAGAGTTTTCTAGGAAGAGGGAATTACAGGGGAAGGGGATTAAGAGGTACAAACTACTAGGTATAAAATAAATAAGACACAAGTATGTAATGTACAGAACTGGGAATATAGCCAATATTTTATACTAACTTTAAATGGACTATAATCTGTAAAAATATTGAATCACTATGTTGTACAACTGAAACTAATATAGTATTATAAATTAACTATACTTCAATTTTAAAAAGCTCAGAGGAGAGATTCAGACATTACTTGACTCCGGACGCGCAGGCTCAGGGGCCATGGCTCACGGGCCCAGCCGCTCCGCGGCATGTGGGATCCTCCCAGACCAGGGCACGAACCCGTATCCCCTGCATCGGCAGGCGGACTCCCAACCACTGCACCACCAGGGAAGCCCCAGACATTACTTTGATAGATATCATCATATGGATGGTATCTAAAGCTATGAGATAAGATGAAAACATCGAGGGGGAAAATGTGGATAGAAAATAGGGTCCATACCTAAACCCCAAGGACTTCACCATTCAAATTAGATAGAGAAGAAGGAACCAGCAAGAGATTAAGAAAGAGTGGTTGGGAGGTATGAGGACTAATAGATGTGTGTGGTGCTAAAGAAGCCAAGGCCAGTGCTCAACTGTGTCAAATGCTGCTAAAGGGTTAGAGATGGTATCAGAGCTTTAATGAATCAAGAAAGGAGTTAATACTTTGATGCAAATTAGGGGCACCCGTGAATGAATAAATTGCTGAAAAGTGGTTATAATAAAATATTCAAGGGAAGGAGACATACAGTTTTTGATGAGCCTTTAAAAAATGGTATCCCAAAAGACACTCCTTCGAATTTTGTTCTCTGGGAGAATGATGCCTAAGGATAGCAGATACATTTAAGGAGCAATCTTTGCATTTGCACATAAATATATAGAACATGCTATTGCCTTTGGAGGAGGTTAAGTTTTTGTTGACTTTTCTAAATATAGAAAGAAAGATGGAAAGTGATTGCTAGGAGGAATAAGGGCATGTTTAAATGTGGTCTTACTGAATAACTTTGCCCAACAAAAGTTATTTGTAATAAGGTGATGAAAGTAAAGAATTAAATCCCTACGGAGGAGACCAGTGGTAAAATTCAGGACGATGTGAAAAGACAAATGGAAACATATTCTGATAACAGGCTGATGAAATTCCATGTGAAGAAATGTCAACTAATGAAGATAGGGTCAAAGTTCTAGAAAAAGGAACTATATAAAGCTTAGCAGCATTAGGACAGAAAGAGTTCTGAGGGACTGGAAAAATAAATTCCCAAGTCTCCAGCACAGATTGAGAATAAATAGTATAAAGAGAAGACTGGGAACCAGAAAGAGAGAGTCTGAATGAGTGTAAATGGAAGGAAATTACTGCAGCCCCCTATAAGGGATTGATGGGGCTACATATGAATTATGGTTAGCGTGTCTTGTCATACTATGATTAAAAGTGTGTGGAAATGGCCAGGGATGAAAAAGGGGCCTGAGGACCGTGAAGTATTCAGTCAAGTCAGATAAAGTACAGCATCCTCCTGACAGGGCTAGATCACATTCCTTGTCCCGGCTAGCTTGCAAGTGTAGTGAGTAATGCCAAATGATGACGTCATCCACAGTGGAACATTTCTACCGTCTTTTGGAAACTGCTAGCTAAGGAGGGGTCAGAGGATCATATAATTATAAAGCATGAGGTGGAGACCAGAGATGGTTAGTTTGGATGATAATTGTCTGACTCTTTTAGAACTTTTGTGGTACTTTCTTACCTGCCTCCCTGTCACCTTACCCCACCCTGGAATTTGGCATAAAATGTCTTTCTTTGTAACTGTGTTCATCCAGGCTGTGTTTACCCAACTCTGTTGTTAAGTCCTTGAGGACCAGAGAGTCTGTATTAGTCATCTTAATGTCCACACAGTTATAGCTCAGGATCTTAAATGTAGAGGAAAATAAGCAGAATTTGTAGGCTCATCCTTCACCAAAATGTGAGTGGTTTTTCACTGACGGGGGTTTCAACAGCCTGGAATAAGTCATTTGAGGTTTTGGATGTGCTGAATCTATGTTTTTTAGACACTAAAAAAGTACAAGGTCAGTCTATTTTAGGCACTACTCAAGATGTAGTCATTATTATGAGACATGTGTTTAAAAAGATATTTTCTAACATTTCTTTTTGAATAACCATTTCAGAGGTGTGTGTCATTGTGGCTAACCAGTATTAATACGACTGATGATTACTGTTATTCTGTGTATATCTGTCCTTATATGACTGTGGAGAGGAGTCTGCAGACTGCTTAATTAATGCATTTGAAAAGTAATTCCTCCAAAGACAAGAAAGAACTTGTTCAAAATTACAAAGAAATGATCTCTTGATACAAATACCAGTATTCTTTCTTTGAGCTCACTTAAAGAGTACATACCTAGGACTATGTGTTATAGAGTGACCATTTAATGCACTTTCCAAAATGCCAAGAAGTTGTTGGTCTTTCCACTATCCCATTCAATCCTCAAAATAATCTCAATTTGTTTTCCTCAGTCAACAGACGAGGAAACTGAGGCTCTGAGAAGTCAAGTTCCTTGGGACAATACTGTGAGTTAGGTGAAAGTCTGGAATTCAAAAGCAGGTTTTCTGACCCCAAAGCACATACTTTGTTTCTTAACTAAACAATATTAATTTTCCTCGTAGTAAGGACTTAATAAATATTCACTGAATCGAATTCAACAATCCAAATATAAATCAGTATGTGAAAATTCATGACCAAAATGCAACCAAAATGTAATCAAATGCAACTTTGCTCTGTCTCCCTTTGTTCTTTTAAAGTTTATTTGGGGGTAAGGGGTTGTTTCTTATACTACCAAGACTTTTCCAGTCAATCCTGGGTCACAGGCAGACCTAAAATCACTTTAAATTGCAAACTGGCCAATTGAGAAATTAGAATGTCCAGGTTAAGATAACAATTATAATTTCAGTTTTCATTCTAAGATTAGACACCTCCATCCCATCCTCCTGTTAAGGCCTATATTGGACAGCCACCTACCATCTGGGAAGGGGGATGATTAGCCTTTTCTCTCCTTTCCCCCCAAATTTTATTCAGCCGGTGACTGGTAAGCAGGCCCCTTCCCACTCAGATGATGGTTCTCAGGTGTTCCTTTCCATGCCCGTTCTCTTCTGATGAATCTCCTTCCTTCCAAGCATCCTCTCAAGTGAGACTTAGATAGCTCTAGGCCTTCTCTTTTCTGTGTGGTACTTGAGAAAAACTCTCACATCATTTGCTGTGGAATGAATGAGAGTACTTCCCAAATGCAGTCTTCTACTCTCTCTCTTTCCTGCCATAAACTATTATAAACCACTTCCTTCATACAGCCTTCTCAGGCATGAATAAAGGCTGCAATCCAAGAGGAACCCATATTCCAAGAACATGCGTCAAGCTCTTCATATGGCTCTATAAGTGAGTCAGAGTAAGCAGCAAGATCCCACTCCCAGACCCCCACCTCCCCCCAAAAATCCCCTTAAGGTTGGAAGTGGCTCATCCACATAACAATTCTCTTGAAAGACAATGCCTCAAAACTCCTTTACTTAGTCTGATTCCCCCTTTCTGGCCTTAGTTTGATGAAGGTATTGTGGGATTGGTTCTCTGTAAGTTCCTTTATGAGTTCTGCATTTTTGGTGTGGCCTTTCATTTTTGAGATTCAAGACTGAATCTTGTCACTTCAGCAGAAGTTTTAGTTTTAACATCCTGTTCTGCAAAGGATATTTATATTTCATTCTGGAATGAACTACATTAATAAGAAAGGGCTGCTGACTTGTTGACATTAAAGTAGAATTTAAATGAAATGAAGTTACTAATTACGTTTATGGGATTATCAGCTCTAAGAATTGAGGAAGAAATCAGTGGGCAATTGAATTAAAAGGGGCTTTGAATTCACATTTTATTTGGTCAGTTATCCAAGTCTACACAATAACTTGTTGACTCATGTCCAGAACTTACAGATACAAACAGGGGTGATTTGGCTGACTTGATAAATGATATCACTGTACTTTTATAAACTGTAGGCATCACTGAACTTTTATAAGTTGTAGGCAATCTCTCAAGAGAAGACTCCTATGTTTTCCTATTTTCTAAAGATATGCCATTTGTTGGTATGGCAAGGAAGAACTGAAGGAAAGAAAGAAATTCAGTTTCTGGAACAAGGCACAAATATTTTCTTCCTTACTTAAAAAGCAAAGTGCAAGGGCATTTCTAAGAGTCTAAAACTGGGCAACAAGTACACTCTACTCTTGTTACCTGACATCAATTCTACAGAAATTGAAAGTTTGAATATTTCTTTAGTGAAAAGTATTCTGTGGTAAAACAAGGTGTTTTCTTTTTTAATGTTGTGGAATAAAGCAATCTCAGTTTCTGCAAATAATAATCCAGTCTATTGTTATGGAAAAAATGTTTGATTGTTGTATGCACATGGGGATAATCTGAAAGCACTAGGACCGAGGTTTTCTTACTCCTCACAGAGACCCTGAGGTTGTACATCTATGTCTATGCCATTGTATAGGTCAATGAAGACCCATCAACTTAGATTTTGGGGGTTTGAATAGTACCTTAAGCCACCAACCCAATCAGCTTAAGCACATTAAATCCAAGTCATCATGAACTTGTCATTAAGATATTTGGAGAAAGGGGACAGAGTTAATTTGGGGGGCAGTTGCATATGTAATTTTTCCTCTCTGGAAATGTGGACAAAGATTATCTTTATTATGATTTATTTCAAATTATAATTTCCTAGAACACTAGAGTTCTCCAAAGGCTATAATGGAATCTACCAAGAGATGCCTAACCAGCTTTAAGCACATAATTCCAATTTTGCTTTACATTTTGATTTCAAATAAAATTGTTAAAGAAAGAGTTCCACTACTTTTTAAAAAATGTCCTGTCGAAAACCACTTCTGTATTTGTCATGCATGCAAGATTTTTCTGTATGTACCCTTGGGAACTAAACTCATAGCTTGATCCTGACATCTCAATACAAGTGTTACATGTTTTCTCTACAGGTAAGAGACTTTATGAAGTGCTGTGACCCCCTTCCAACCTGATGTGCTTCAGAGTTTCATAGGCCAAATTATTTCATTGGAGGTAGTGATCCACCTAACTCTGCTGGTATGACTTCTGCTTTAGGTGTTATAAATCTAAAAAAAAAAAAAATGGTCATGAAGAACCTAGGGGCAGGACAGGAATAAAGTCGGAGATGTAGAGAATGGACTTGAGGACACGGGGAGGGAGAAGGGTAAGCTGGGACAAAGTGAGAGAGTGGCATGGACATATATACACTACCAAATGTAAAATAGCTAGCTAGTGGGAAGCAGCCGCATAGCACAGGGAGATTACCTCTGTGCTTTGTGACCACCTAGAGGGGTGGGATAGGGTGGGTAGGAGGGAGGGTGACGCAAGAGGGAAGAGATATGGGAACATATGTATATGTATAACTGATTCACTTTGTTGTAAAGCAGAAACTAACACACCATTGTAAAGCAATTATACTCCAATAAAGATGTTAATAAAAAAGAGGCAAAAAATAGTAGTATCCTTTTGGTTTGAGATTTACCTTTGATGGAGCTTAGTTGGAAATTTGCCACTTCGAAGGATCTCCAAATACCTCTGGAACTCTTTCAAGAAGGGACTCTACTGCTCTGTCAGGAGCCTCTTTGTATCCTTAATATTCCTCCTGCTCTAGGATCCAATGGAAAGAAGATGAGAATGTATCTTCCTGACTTTCATATATGGGTAAAGTACATGGGAAATCCTGAAAGTCTCTCTGGTGTCCTTTGCAAGTTTCTGATATACTCAGGCAAGCAAGGTCTGGCATGTATCCAGGTGGCAAGTAGAGGCATAGATTGTGTCACAGAACTACACTTTGTTTGTCTAAAGTATAGTACAGGAAACACTGGCGAAGTAGAAGGGCAAAGCAAAGGTCAGAGATATGCCCAGCACTGACTGGTGTTTATATAAAAATTAGAATGGAGTATAGAAGTCAAGTTCAGAAATGTAAGAGGTCAGGGGTGCAGGAAGACTTTGCTGAACCTGTAGAGACAGTAATGTACGGGCTTCTGACTATTTAAAAGAACAAAACGCTTGCCTTCCTAGTAGTGCTAGAGGCTATGTTAAAAGTACCACTCATTGGCCAAAAAAGTCCGGAATTATCAAAATAGACAAAGAAGAGAGATATTATGAAGTTAAAATCGGCAAGACTTAGCAATAGGTTGCTTTGGGAATGATGAGGGGACAGAATGAATGAAAATGGCTGGTAACCTGAATGCTGGTAGAGTGATTAATTTGAATGGAGAATTGCAGGGTCTTGGTGACTTAGGGAGGGAAAAGTAGTTTGGGATATGATAAATGACAGGAAATATAGAGATGAGAATTAAATACTGGAAATCAGAAGAAAGGATAAATTTGAGAGTCTCTGTGTAAAGGTGAGACCTGAAGCTATAGCTTTGGGTCACTGATAGAGTATAGATGAAGAGACCACAGGAATGGACTTTGGAATTTGGTGGATGGAGCAAAGAAGGAGAAGGAAATTGAGAAGAAGTCAAGAGGGAGGCAAGCTCCCAACTTTTTCTAGCATTACACAATACAACATAGTCCCTCTGTGTCATGTTAACTATGAAATACAACCAAATATAAAAGAAAGTAAAACATAAAATACAATTAAACTTTCACAAATCCAGATATTTGATGCTATAATTTTTAGGCAATCTTGAATGTGTTTGTAAGTATAATTCAATGAAACTTGTTTTCTGTGCAGAGTTAACAGATTTTTAATGTTTTTACGTATTTAGAAGAATATAATCCAGTTTTCAAAACCATTTTACATGTTGCCATATATTTCTGCCATTAAGGGTTTTGGTTATAAGGTGACCAGCAATCAGTGTGCCCAGAGCTGTCCCAGTTTTAGCAATGAAATACCCACATCCTGAGAAATCTCTTAGTTCCAAGCAAACCAAGATGGTTGCTAACCCTAGTTCTGGTTCCTAATATGTCCTATAGAAAACTGGGAGTAAAGGAAAGCAGACTACTATTAGCACTTCGTTCTTAGATATAAACTTTTCTTCTTTTTAAAGCATGCTTATGGTAGGAAACTTGCTAAATAAATGACGAAACACACAGAAAAGCATAAAAGTCACTCATAATCCTACTATTTAGACATAACACCATCTATACATGTATTCTGGCATTGTTTAGATCCCACCATATTTTACATTGTTCTCTTTGTTTTTATTATAAGATAAGCATTTGTTCTGATGTTAACATTTCTTTGTAAATATAATAGTTGATGATTGTGTAACACTCCACTGGAAATTTTTTATATGTTCTTCTTATTTAATTGATCATTGAGAATATAGGCTGTTGACAGTTTCTCAAAATGACTATATTGCAAAGAACCTATTCATTGTTTAAACTTTTATCTTTCCTTTTTATTTTTTCTAAGGGTTTGTTTTGAAAAGGGAAATTGAGGTGAAAAGTTTTACGATTATGCATAAAACTGAAAAAGCATACTCTTTGAAAGAAGTAATCTCTAGATAATCTGACCAACCAAAAATAACTGTAGGGATACTGACATACTTGGTTTTTTCAAAAAAAGTGAAGCTCAAAGTCAACATGATTCCACACACACTCTGAGAATGTAATCATCTTATTAGTTTTTCACTTTTATCATGATCAAGAAACTAAATACTATTCAATAACCGAGGAGGCACTTAACATTGAAGAATAAAAGCAACTTGGAAGAAACAGAGTATGCAGGGAGAAGAAAACTATATTAATACACATACACATGCACACACAGACATACATTATATTATATATACAGTTGATTCTCAGTATTCGTGGTAGTTATATTCTGTAATGTCACTACAACTTTGAAGTAGAGAATACTGAATCATTGTTCCCTAGGGGAAAATACAGGCTTAGACTCCTTTGCGGCTCTGACGACATTTTCATCAACTGATCAGTACATAAGCAACAAAAAGCACAAAAATGTGGAATATGAGGCACTAGTTATACCATGAAAAGGACACTTGTTGTTTACAGTATGAGAGCTGAAAAAAGAAGGCAAAGTATCACCTTTTTTGACCTCAGCTGGGAATGTGTGCATCACTTATTTTCTTGAAGTTCTACACATCTATGAATGACCACAGAAGTGCCACTACAAATTCTGTGAATAAGGAGGATCAACTGTGTGTGTGTGTGTGTGTGTGTGTGTGTGTGTGTGTGTGTGTGTTCATAGAACAAAAAAATATGTCTTGGAAATTAAAAACATTATAGATAACAGAAATGGAAAAACTCAATAGTAGATTAGAAAATAAAGTTAAGGAACTCTTCCAGGAAAAAGAACAAAACCAGCAGTTTTAGAAGCCTCCAGAGAGAAAAAACAAAATACACATAAAGGATCAATATTCAAAATGGAATCTGACTTTTCTAGATCAGACTGAAAGCAAGAAAGTGATAGAGTAATTTCTTTAAACTTTTGAAGGAAAAGAAATTCCCTGTCAGGGATTCTATACCTAGCCAAACTATCAATCAATTGTATGGGTAAAAATTAAGTCATTTTCCAACATTCAAGGTCTCAAATATTTTGCCTCCCTTGTACCTTTTTTCAGGAAGCTAACGGAAGAAGTTCTCCACCAGAGGAGGCAGTAATCTAGAAATAGGTAGAAAAAGGATTCAGACAACAGACAAGTCAACACAGAAGAGAAGCAAGGAAATATTCATAATGATGAAGAAGGGAAATTCCAGGATGACAAAAGGGTGCCCAGAACTGAAGAAATCAGTCTAAATTAGAACCCTGTGACTCAAAAGACAGGCGTGTTGAGGGCATGTTATCATCATGATACCTACTCTAATACTATATTTGTAATCTGACAGAATGGTTAAAGGAATTGCTCCTTCAAAACAAAGGAGCATGTCATTACAGATGGCATCATGAGACACAGGGAACAGGAAGCCCAAATAAGGAGAAAGGGAATTCTAGGATGATGGACAAAGGGAAGTCCCAGGGTGACACTTATGAAACAGACCTAGAGATGTCTCACAACAAAACAAAACAGAACAAGGCATTGAAAGATAACTGATGTGATCTACCTTGTGAAAAATTAGTCTTCACAGACAAGTTTTTGGAAGATGTTTAAACAATTAACAATACATACAAAGAAAATTAAGAAAAATAAGGCCTGTATTAAGGAAAAACAAAAGGAAGGAAGGAAACGGAATCACAGTACACCCTATTCTCTGGGGCATAATAATGTTAACACTGAATATTGATTCAATATCAAAATATGGTACTAAGTTATGAGTGTGGGAGAGTGGACCCAGAAGGAATGTTGGTGTTAGAGAGTTAAAGCCTAATCTATCAACACAGGAAGCCAACAGATAATGTCTAAAATTGATGAATCAAAAGAGAGTACTATAACATTATTTAATAAATATGAAAATGTGTAAATACCAGAAGTAATAGGTGAAACAGTCAAAAGTGGTTGCTTTGGGGCAGGGGGACTAGAGCAAGAGAAAAGGAGTAAGACAAAGAACCTCTACGTTTTTCAATAAGCCTCTTCATATGATTTAACTTTAAAACTTGTACATTTATTCTTAGGTCAATTAATAATTCAGTTGAAAATATTATACAGAATTCATACTTCTTCTGGCAGATAAATCAGTTAAAATTGACTACTGATAACAGTAATCTGGATTGGTAGGATCATCTGGTCCAGCAATTTTGACCAAATTGATTGCTTACCTCCAGGTACTGCAGTTGTGCTTGTACCAAGGGTATAACAAAGGAAACTCTCTGGAGCTGGTTTCCAGCTACCCAGACCTCCCAGTATTTTGGCTAAGAATGCCTTTCACTTCACAAAGAATTATGACCAGAATTGGATTGCAATAAGTTAACCTTTCATTTAATTTAGTTCCTAATGTTAGATTGGTACTAAAATCTATTTATGGGCTTTTTCCTTTTCTACTTTCTTCCAGGAACATTATCTGGCATTCTACACTTGGGGAAAGTCTGTTTAAGCAACCTCTAAATCTTGGCAGAAAATAAAGTTGTTAGAGGTCTCATGAGTAAGACCAAGCTGTGGGATGTTTCAGAACTGACCTTCAAGATCATCTTTTCCAACCTCCCCATTTTACATGTTACAAGAAACTATAGCCAAAAAGGGCTAAGTGATTTATCCAAGGGCCATACAGCTATTAATGGCACAGAAAAGATGAGAACTGAAGTCTCCTGACTTCTAGCTCAGTGGTTCCTTCACTACATTACATTACAGTCTACTACAACAAACTACGCTACAGCACACGATACAGCAGAACACTGCTCTGTACTACACTGCGCTACTCTACACTACTCTACCATATTACACCTCATTATGCTGTACTGTACTGTCCTGCAACAAACTATACCACACAGCACAACACTACATCACACCACACACTACTGTACTACTCTGTTATCACTATTTTGCACTATAATATACTACACTACAGTACACTACACTAAATCACACATGATAATATTAAAGAAATAACCTGAATAAATTTTAATGCTCTACCCTCTAGTTTTAATCCACAGGAGTCTGCTGATATCCCAGACCTGCAAGCTCAGTCCAGCTCCATCCTGTCCTACATTTCCCATGCCTCCTGACCTGGGCGTTAGGATTCAACTACCTTCCATACAGTAGTCTATGCTACTCTTTCCTAATATCCTTGATTGCGTTGGATGATAATCCAGGGCCATTGCCCCGGGGCTGATCCCTGAGCTCCTCCTTTGCTACCTGCCCAACCGCATGGCACCCCATTTTGAAGACTGAGTTCTATTAATGGCTCTCAAGTCCCTTCTATGTGCTACAGTTTATAAGGGTGAACTTTGTTTTTGGTGCCCTTTCCAACAAACTGAGCAGGACCCCAGCTCTCTCTCTCTGGACTAAGAAGAAGACCAGAGCCTTACTATGATCTTGTTCTCTCTCTCGCCCCAAGCACTGGAGTTGTACACTAGGAATCTGGGCCGGGAACTTCATCCGCATCCCCTACAGCAGTGCTAGGGGAGTTAGATTTCTCAGAGGGGATATACATTTGGCTAAACTCTTGGTCCTTGAAGCCAGATCTGGATTAATCTCTTACTGGCTGATGACCTGAGTATTAGTTTCCTCACATATGAAATGGAGATAATCATGACATTTATCCCATAGGTTTGTCCTGGGGATTAAATATAATTATACATAGCAGGCTCTTTGCATAGTACCTAACATATAGTTAGTGCTGAATAAATGTTAGATATTTTTATTATTTCATTTCACCCTTAAATAATAAAAGCCTTAGTGACATTATTTGAAACTGAGGTTCAGAAAGGTTAAAGTAATTTGCCTAATCACATAATTAGAAGGGAGGCAAATGAGACCAGGGGTCCATGTTCTCACTCCTTCCATATCCTGTCTTTTTAATAATCAAGCCCCTGGCCAGTCTGAATTTCTGAGCAGGGCTCTGCCCACCTGTTGGGTGGCTCCAGCTTGGAACCCCCTGGTGCCAGGCGTCTGTCTGAATCGTGACGGGAACATGTTGATCCCTGTTGGGCCTGTGCCTAGCCCACCCAGCAGTAACTTCCCCGCCAGCCTCTGCAGCAAGGACAGCTCTCTCAGCTCCTGTTCCAACCTACAGAGCAGGGCTGGTGCCAACTTTGCTCCCTGCCCCAGGCCTGTCTGGCTGCAGGTAGGCTGCTCTGACTCACCAGAGAATCCTGAGTTCTGACTAATCCTTTGTCTAATGTCTTTTTCAGGGTCAACGTGATAGCCACAAATGGAAGGGGAGCAGGGAAGAAAGGAAAGGGGAAAAGGAGGAAAGCCTGTGTTCCCTATAGGCTCCGTGAAGTCAACAGAAAATGGCTCAGTGCGGATCACCCACCTTACTGTCCTGAGGACAAGGTAAGAATGATCTCTTCCTGAGTGACTGAAGAGTTCATCACGACCCAGGCAAGAGTTTATCACCCAGAGTTCCATGTTTGAATTTTGGAGAATTCCCTTTGTTTCATCTCAGCACATTCGCTTCAGTGTCTGTGTCTATTTTAATGGCCTGGAATGCAATTCTCTTTGCCCATTATTCTCATGCACTATGGGTTTTTCCGACCCTCGGGGTAGATTTATGCTTCTAGCTGAATGATTACTCAGTGAATCTTCGCCAAGGGATGTTCTGTTCCAAGAATGACACATCTCTCTGGGGATGACTCCCTACCTAACAGGGGTGGGTGGGAGGTCAGGGGAAGCCCCTACCCAGAAGAAAATAGTGTCTTTGTGTGCTTGAAGAAAAACACTCAGATGATGAACAGCCTGATTTGGGGGCTGTGAGTGGATGAACCACTTCACTGGAGTCCTCAATGCTCTCTCATAAGGAGAGATTATGAATTTAATGAGCAGAAGAATTCTGACAAGCCCTAAAGCCAAAGGCAATTAGCAAAGGCTGAATTACTTGAATTCCTTGCAGTTATGAAATGATTCCAGCCTAATGAAATTATATGTCCATATATCTTTATATTTTATCTATATTCCATATCACACATGAGACTATATTGCATTCGTTTATTTGCATATATGAGCCTTTCTTACTATGTTCAGTGGCCCCCTGGTCCCAGGGTATGCTACATGGAACAAAAGTGTTGTGGTCCAATCTGATTGGAAATGCTGCAGGCTAGAGCCCCCTCACTGCTAGGAGGTGGTTCGGTTTTTAGAAACAGCCTTCACTAAACCCTGTGTCTGTTGAATGAGGTGACTGATTACGCCGGGCTGTTACAAGTCAACAGCAAAGTATCTTTGTATGACTGAAAAGAAAAATCAGCTATTGAGGTCTTTGTCACTTCATAACTAGATTATTACACTAACTTCTGGCCTGGATGCCCCAACGCTGCCCTTTCCCCGCTTTAATTCCACATCACCATCAGACCAAGCTTTCTAAGCCCAACAATAAGTGGTCACTTTTCTTGATCAAAGCATGGGGTGGTCCCCAGGGCAAATCTTTCCTGCATTACTTTATTTTAAAGGTCTTCCAGAATCTCCGTCCATCCAACCTTATTTTCCTCCACTCCCTAATTACTGATTTTGCCACTACTGTTCTTACCACCTCACAGTTTCCTAGGTTCTCCTTGTTCTGTGCTGACTGCCTGAAATACTCAGCTTTTCCCCTTGAACCAATCAGTAATTCTTTAAGTGCCAACTTATTTCTTATCTTTCTTGAAGTGTTTACTAAACATGCACATATTCATTAATGTAATTGTTCTCTAGATGCCTTTAAGGTTTCCAAGCTATATTAATGGTGATTATATTTTCTAATCCAAAAAGAAATGTTCATCTCATGAAAAGGCACCTATGAAAGAATGAAATAAAATATTAGAAATCATTATAATTCTGGAATATATGAGATATCCGGGAATACCTGAGATAGTCTCAAATATATGTGACATGTTCTCATGTGATATTATTTATCAAATAATTATTTACCCCCATAATAAGTTCAAATTGCTGACTCAACAGCATTTTAGGTCATTAGATGCCCAAGAGTCATATTTTTTAGTCCTTCTGACTTCCTCTTGCATATAGTACATGTATAAGCTTCCCAAAGCTTTTCTAGTATAAAAGAGAAAACAAAATAAATGAAATGTAAACGCTTTCTAGAAATGTAATGATCATTTTACATTGCAGAGCTTCAGTGGGAACAATAGAGTTAGGTACTTTCTGCTTAGGTTAATGTTTTGACGATTTCTCCATTTCCATATTCTATCTTATGATCAACCCTTTCCTCATTTATAAATACCATCCATTAGGGAGAGACACAGGGTTTCCCGTGCTATTCAAGAATTCACTTAAATAGAACTTTCCCCAAAATGATAAATCAGGATGATGTAAAGAAATATGAATGCATAGCCCCCATCCCTGTCTGGCTCCACACCTGGCTATATCCCTCCTATACATTCACAATATTGCTCTGAGGGTGTGAGCCATGACTCCTCTCTGGAAAATACGGTATTATGTAATGTGTGATTGAGTCCCTGACAAATACTCTAGACACAGGGTTAGACCAATACTTTATGTAAGGAAGATGAAGTGTCAGTGGTTTATCACTAATTGCAACACTGTGGATCATGAAATGCACCCACATTCTGTCCATATTTCCATTGAAACCCTGGTAGTAAATTAACTCTTAATAATTATTACAAGATTCCAGTGGACTGGCATAGCATAATGGTAGATCCTAGATTTTGCCTTACACATTTAGAAACATATAAAAATTGGGACAGAATTGTCTGATTGTGTCTCTCCATGAATCCCACATTTCCCAACAAAGACCAGAAGATACAGAATTTGAGTAACCCCATGAGGACAAAACAAACGAACAAAAATCCCACAAAAACAAAACCAACCAACAAACAAAAAAATTCTGGAGCTCATAGCAGGCCAAAACCTACATGTGTGTTAAGATTAGAAATGAGCAAAATATTTATTAATAAATAGAAGGAGGTCTTTAGTCTTACTGCATACAGCCTGATACTGAAGAATACTTATTACTGTCATCATGGTTGGGATATCCATATGATCCTAACATGCTACAGTGTGACCTATAAAACCTTTACTTGGAAAACGTTTTCTTCAATGATTCCTCGGGTTTCAGAGGCATGCATGTGGAGCTGGAAGTGAGAGAAGAAGAGGAAAGCCACTGGGCCAGTCACAGGAGTCAACTATAATATGACAATCAGCAGAATATTAGAGGGCAAAGCCCTATTGATCTCTTACCCTGGTGAAAAGTAAAAGGTCACATAGCTGGTCTTCCAAACTTGTAGAAATGTGGAGAAGGCTGAGTTAAAGTGTCATCTATTTTTATCCATCCATCACTAAATCCACTAACATAAAAAAATGTAACAAGAAAAATAATGTACCGTGTATTTTTTTTTTTCCTGGACAGAGACTCTTTGTACTTTGGGTCACAACATAATTTATCTTCCAAATCAGGCCAATTTTAAAAGGGAAAACGACCATTGTTAACACTTTGCTGGCAAAGCACATATAAATTGGGATATTATGTTAAATTGGGATTCAGAATATATCCTGAAAAGTTAAAATTCAGATGGCACTTAAAAGGATGCATGGAATATAATGAGATGCAAAATTAAATTACAAATAGATCCCCCCAAAGTGCATATCAGTCTTAGATATTTAAAAAATGCCCCCTTTTCTTTGAATCTCAAGATAGTCAAATTTTCACAAACACTTCTTGCTGGGAAGAAAGCATGAGAAGGGCGGCCCTAGGACACGTGCCAGGTGCACACAGAGCAGAGCTACAGTGTTTCTCACAAATGGGGTACAGGAGGACCCCAGCTTTGACTCCTCTAGGACCTTCCTTTCCTCCTCACTGGCGATTAGTCATGCCGTGGTGTTTAAAACTGAAACATTCATTTTAAATACTACAAAAATGTGGCACAGAGCTCAGGCACGGCATCTGTTCCAGCAAAATGTTATGTTTTGATCATTTTCAAAAATGATTTTTCTGTTTTTAAAGAAAGTGTGTGGACATGGAGATGAGTCAGTCAATCTGAGGGGTACTGTATGCTGGGTTATTTTGAAAGCTGTAAAATTTAAAAATACATGGAAAGAAAATAATTTTCCTTAAATATTATTTCAATTTTATTCTTTGACTTAGTATTTTTTTCTTTTTTAATCTTTCCATAGCATCATATTCCTTGCCAGAAGGAAAAAAAATGTCATCTTGAAGGCAGCTATAGAATCATTATCATATGGAAACCTAGATGCCGGCCTACAAAAATGGTTATACTCGTATTTGTGGATCTAGGTGATCTTTACTGGAAAAGAATGGCATATATAATGCAAAGGTGATTTACTTAGGTATATATATTACATTTCTTTTTAAAACATTTCCTGATTATGTAGATGTTACCAAAAACAATCTATTCCCTGACTAGGGCTCTTACCACTTTAATATTAGACCTAGTATTACTCAAGTGAAATTGTACATAAACTGTACCATAACCTCAATAATTTCTATCCTGATCTACATACCCCTTAATTTCCTAAATGAAATGCATTTAGTATATTAACATTGATAGCCTGAAAAAATGTAGGCTAGTCTCCAGAATTAGAATATTTGGAAACTCCAACGTAGTATACTGTAAAACAGAATTTCAATACAATTTCTCTTACTTTTCTGTCTTTTCTTTTTTTAGTCTTGCAGTAATTCTATTCCTCAGAGCCTCAGAAGTAAACTGTAGTGTGCTGTCTGTGAATACTCACGTGTAGTTTGGTCTCATTTGGACCGTTTGAGGCCCCACTGAGAGAGGAACCCACAAGTTCTAACAGAGAATGAACATACTGACTTGTGTTTTTCCCAAAGAAAATCATGCTACTGCTGGTGCCATTTCTTATCTGGAGAACTAGAGAGAAATGACAATTATCTACCTCCTGATAGATTACTGAATTCTGAGATGTCAGAAATTATTTGCATTTGTAAAGCACTTAGCTAGAGTTCACAACACCAGTGTATCAATTGAAATAAATCGGAACAGCCACCTAACCCACTATTTTTATCTTGATCTGTTCATTTTGGCCATGTAAAGCAGAACAATCAATTGGTCCAACCATTCTGAGATACAAATTGGCTGTTAAGAAAGCCAAAACACCAGATTGGCTGCTTTTTTTAATTGGTGTTTTTCACGATATGAAAATATTGGGTGAAAATGGAAAAACTGAGTCAAAGATCCAGATGTTTGATCCTCCCGTTGCCAAATAGCCACACATTTTGTAGCATTCAGATTTGCAACTGAATTTCTCAGCTTTCACCAGAAAGCCTGTCATCATATAGATATAGCCTTCTAAGGAGCTATAAACATGAAACTGATATGGTCCCAAGAAAAGCATCTCTTTTACCCAAGATAACAGTTGCTTGTGCATCTGCTGTTTTCTCCTCACTAGGCAGCTTCCTGGACAGGAAGGGCACAGGATCCATTGTTCAAAATCCTATAGTGTTCTTTTCTTTATTTAGGCCTAAGTCTGCTTAGAAAGGAGAATACCTGTGTAAGCCAGATAAAGGCTATGACAAGAAGAGCTTCTTTCCTAAATGGGTCCATTTAGTAATTCAGATATAGATGCAAGAGCTGTCATTGCAACATCAAGAGGGGCGTGAACTGGATGCATGCTTTCTGGATTGGTTTGTCTTATTATATCCTGACTAGGGCTTCTATTAGACAGCAAAATGGTGTGCATCAAGGAATTCTACCTGTCCTAAATCCAGCCTGCTAACAACACTTATATAATTCAAAGGAGCTTAACAACAGTAAATAATACTAGCTTTAAGGGTGTATGTTGAGGAAGGTGGGGTGGAAAAGGTTACAAGTTAAATGTAGTTATTTTTGCCTATTTTTAATGGCTGACATTTGTTTGCGTTGCTTCTTCTGCACCCAGGCACATATTAATTCAAAGCCACAACCACAGTATGTATTATCTGCAATTTTTCTTTTTTTCCTCCTTGGATTCACTCCTCTTGAAATATCACATTTTAATTATGTGCATAGCAATGACTTCATTGCTTCTTAACTCAGCAGCAGCCAACTCATTTTCCCCTGATGGTATGATGACCTGTCCTTGTGGGAGAAACCCATCTGTTTATATTCTTTAAGCTGTATCTACACAAGGAACAGGTTTTGTATGTTTTGAAACCATCTTTCCTCATTTCACTACTCACTGCTTGCCTAGAAAGGAGAAACCAAGGAAATAAGAGGAAATCACTGCATTCAATAAGTATTTCTAGCAAAACCAATGAACTGTGAACACACTTGACATAAAGTACATGGCCTGAAAATTATCAAAGGCCATGGATTTCAACCCATTTAAGTATTTGATCTTAGTGTCAAATCCAAGCATAAACCATTTAGCACAGGCTTTGGTACATGGCATAATAAATAGTAGTTATATTTTTCACTGGGGATTATATATGGAGGGACTAGGAGATAAAATATTTGTCTCTGGGTAATGTGCAAATGCTAATGAAAACTCTTTTAGCAGCCTGCTTGTCTATCTGATGCTAATAATAGGTTTATAAAGGAAAATGATTCTACCTGTCTGGCATAAATTCCTGGCTTGACAGTAAACATTGGTTGAGATGTACTTAATAGAGTATCTTCAAAAGAAATTTTGTACTGTCAACTTACTTTTACAAGTAATTGGGGAAGACTGTTATCACCTGTCACAAGAAATCTTTCTATGGGAAGGATTTATTCCAGGAAGAATGCAGTGTTTATGTGTAGAACGTTTTGCCCCTCTATATAGTTTCTGGATTCTACCATGAGTAGAATGTCTTTGGTAATTATGGTCTGGTCCATAGTCAACGGTGGGGATTCCATATAAATAAGATAATATCTCAGATTTTATCCAGATCTAATTTAGTTTCAGTCCTGGAACAGAACTGGTAAAAGATTAGAAGTCTCTTTCTTAATCCATAGGGGAGGCAGATCTTCATAGGAAAGATTGGATATAATTCCTTTACACATAGTAGCTTATTAAAGAACTAGGTAAAGACCTATGAGGATACAAAGCATTGTCTAATCTAAGCAATGTCAAATTTAGCCAAACTCCAGAAGCCCATAATGATACTCAAGCACAGCCTTAAACATGCCCAGTCCTGGAATTAAAGCAAACTTGGACCAGCAGGATAGCCTTACATTCTTCCTCAAGAACAGTGAGGAACCGGAGATCATTTTATTAGTGTCCCATGCCTAAGGTGCAAGAGCTTGGAGGTGAACAGGGCACTCGGTACCAGTGAGAGCGGATTGCTTCAGGTTCACTTCCTAGTCCCACCACGGCATGCAGAATGCCTGGTGAGCCTTTCTGCCCAGGCCACAAGTTTTCCCCACCAATTCCTTCACATTTCCTTGCAGTTCCTTCCAAGTTTTTCTCTAGTTCAGAGAGATCTGAGCCTGGCTATGGACCCCAGCCACATTACAAAGCATATCACCATTATTTGTAAAAAAAAAAGAAAAGAAAAGAAAAGAAAAAAGGAAAAACATAGAAAACGTACTAGGGACTAAGAAGGCAGAAAAATCACGTTACTTTGGAAAATGCTCCCAAAGGAAAAAGAATATGTGTTGGGTTTTAAAGGTAGACAACAGCTGAAAAAGGCATTCTATCAAGGCAAAGGATGAAAGAGAAAGGTGAATCTGAGTTGCAGGGAACAGACTGGAAGTGAACAATTACAGCTAGGACTTGGGAAGGTGATCTGATGGCATCACACGGACCCTAATGGAGACAAATGACTAGTGTCTCCCTGGGGAGGAGCAAGACCTTGGCACCTCTGACAGTGGCCACATGAGACTGAATTTTCACTGGAAGAAGAGACACAATGTTTATGAAACAACTACTCCTTTTCAGGGAATGGTCTTCTTAGACTAACGTCAGTAATATGCCCCCAATCCTGCTGACGTATATTTCATCACCCTCATAGACCGCCAATCATTAAGCTGTTGTCCCTCAGCTTCAGATCCACCTTCTGTGATCGGCTTTGTGTTCAGGGCCTGGGGCTCTGAAAGTGCATTTCTGCCTGTCGGTGGGCTCCATATTAGGCTCTGCTGATAGAGGAAGCTAGAAGGGGGACTGCAAGGCTGCAAGGCTGCAAGGCTTGCTTTTGCCTTTCAGTGAGTGTCACCGGAGCAATGCTTCTTCACCCCAGCAGTGACAGTGCACTGGAGCAGGAGTTGAATCTAGCTGGCAGTTTTTCCTACACTGACAGAGTAGGTCTTATGAAGCCCCCTCAGAGGCGCCAGCACTAGCTGAGGGACACCTTGTCAAAGGCCTGGCTTCTGGCCCTAGCAGGTTGCTTCTCTACGCTTGGAAGTGTTAATAATTCCCACCTTCCCTTGGTTCCCCCCGTCCTGTGAACAGTGGCTGTTTCCTGCAGTTGCCACCTCATGATACCTTAGAATTCTCCTTTCACTCTTTTAGTTCTTTCACACATAACTAACAACCCTTTACGCTGGATTCTCTCTGTTAAAATAACTGGAGTGGTTTCCGTCTCCTGACTGAACTGAAAACTTACAGAGATTAACTAATCTCTTTAACTTTTTAAAGTTTCCACAACTAACTTGTAACTTATAAACTGTAGTTTATCTGAAGAAATCTTTTACTCTTTCAGCCTTCACCATAATAGCCTCCAGTTAGATACTTGCAGAGAGAGAGTATTTTTTAATTTTTTGACTAAGCATAACTCACTTGAATTAGTCAAGACTTTTATGGTTTTAGGTGACAGAAATCCAAATAGAACGAGATTAGGCCAAAGGGAGAACTCCTTGACTCACACCCACACGTGGGGAAAGGCAGCGCGTTCCGCTGGGTGCATAGTCAGGCCTCAGACGTACGCCTGGAATGAGGAAGTCTTTCAGTGTCCCTACCACCCAGCACAGTACACACACCTGCCCACAACTCTGCTTCCTATTTCATTTTCTCAGATTGAAGGAAATCCACCTGCTGATTTGTATGTTCCAATTTCACCACCAGAGAGAGTTAAGACTTGCTTTTTCTCTCTCTCTGATCTCAAGCTCAAAAATCCCAGGAAAGGGCTTTATTGGTATAATATGGATCTGGAGTCCATACCTGTACAGAAGAGCTGGAGGGTGCCAAGAACATCATCCCAGTTTGGATTATATGTTTTTCCCTGGAACAATAAACAGTGAGTGAGGGGGAAGGATTTATAAACCAAGAGGAGCTCCTGTTTACACCCCAGAGTTAAAGTGGAAGAAAGATTTCCCAGCAGAAAGGTGTATGCTAGTCTAGGAGAGCGAAACAATAGATGTCTACTGCCCCACTCTTACAATAACATCTACATTCATACTTTGTGTGTCTACAGTACATAATAGCTCACACGCCTCTGCTTTGTAGAAATATGCAATCAATCATTATTTATCAAATTTGTCGATTGTTTTGGTAAATGGGCAGTCCTATAAATTGTAGATTTTGAAATGTCTTCCTTTTAAAAATAATATTGCTATAAAGTCTTCCTTAATAGCTTAAATGGTAAAAGTGAAATTTATAATCATAAACTTCAAACTTTAACAAGCTTTCAGTCAGTATTTCTGGGGCTAACTGTGGCATTCTTTAGTATGGAAAGAATTTATTTTTTAAAAAATTTAAAAATATTAAGCACCATTTCCTAGGCAATGGCTTAGTCTTACAAACATTCTATTTAACTTCCACAATGACCCCGTGAAGTAATCATTGTCATTCTTCTTTTTCAGAGGAGAAAACTAAGACTTGGTAAGATTAAAGAGCTTAGCCAAATTTACGATATTACTAAGTGGTGGATTCAGGATTATAACACAGATCTAAATGAATTAAACCCCCATCTTCTTTTCGCCACGTTAGTGGTTTCCCAGCTGAGCTCTGTGGAGTGCTGTGTTTGGCAGTGTCCACTTGGGGCCACCTCCTGCCCCAGTCGGCTGCTCTCGTGCATCTGACTCCACCTTCCTCCCTCCTCTGCATCAGACAGAAGCTGTCTCTATACTGTGCTCACTCCAGGCTTCTCAAAGCCCTCTTTAAGATAAATTACTCCATAACAACTTAATATTGGCAGCATCTTTAGACTGTACCCAGGAGATGCCAGTATCATTCCCTTCCCCAGTTGCAACAATCAAAAATGTCTCTAGACGTTGCCAAATGTCCCCTGGGTAACAAAAATCACCCCCAGTTGGGAACTATTGTTTTAAACATACCCATCCCTCACCTAACACAAAGGCCAGGGATGCTGTTAGTGAGTTCTAAAGATGTCTTTTTAAAAAATGAGTTTACAAATATGGGACCATGGTCTCATAACATCCTGTGTCACATAAACACCTGAGTACAAGATGATGCTAAACGCTAGTGTTTCTATTGCAACTTTTATCTGGGTCATTTCATTGTCATAGCTTTAAAATGCTATAAAAAAAAAAACACTGAGCAATTATTTCAAGTGTTAAGACACTTGCTTCTAGTTTATGGCACGTGATGTAGTCCTTCATTAGTATACATTAATATATACGGTTGGGGAAGAAACATGGTGAAATGGACTTTGACATATGAATAGGAGTCTGTCTGGTAGAGAATGGAAAAGGAGAAGCCTTGCAACAGTGGGAACTGCAGTAGCGAAGGCATTATTAGGTGATCTTAATGAGGTAAAGAGTGGCCCTTTCTGCATGATTAGGAAATGAGAGCAGGAAGGGCATGAAGGTTTGAAAGCAAAGTTAGACTCAGGCTCAGGCTGTGAAATGGAAAATGATTAAGTGACTGATGTCACAAAAGTGGTGTGATCAGAATGTGCCTGAGGAAGAGAACTCTAGTATCCCCGAAGAGGGGGGAATGGAACTAAAGGAGGGCATGAAGGGTGTGAAGACATGTGTCAGCCCCAGCCTGCTGCAGCCCAAGCTCAGCATCCGTGATTAGGTTTTTCACCAGGTCAGAGCCTGGTTCAGTGAAAACTAGACCAGGTGATACACTGAGAGTCTCCTTGCCTCAGAAAATAGGGTCTGAAAATATCCTGCTGTCCTGCTCCTCGAGTCCTGTGCCGGCGAGAGCCAGGATTTACAGTCTCCCCGTCTACCTTCATTCCACGTGACCTGTCTGTGCCTGAAATCTCTGTTCAAGCTCTAGGTGTCCCTTCATTCTTTTCTTTCTATCCTCTGGTAACCATTTCATCGTTCCATGCCATCAGCTCTCCATTGACTCCTGTCAGTTTCTTTTTATCTAGGGATACACCATGCAACCAGTATTCTCACTTCTTTACTTGAATGCCCTACCATGGCTTGCAGAATCACCACATACAGAGAACAGCTGCCACCTGGAACTCTGGATCCCACACCCAATTTTTCCTACACTCATTGTCCACTGATTATTGATCTAGGTAAGGGTTGGACCTAAATTTGATGCACCTCTTTGTACATGGTTTTGGACTGTTGGGTTGATGGAGTAGGAGCTAGAAGATTAGCCTTGCTATTCTGGTCCATTTTCTTCAGTTCTTACTTTGTTAATCTTGTGATCATAGCCAATTTCATTCCCCTGAGGGGAACTCCAAAAATGTGATGAGCCTGAGGTTAGCTCATTTACTGATGGTAAGGAATCGATTGAAATACTGTTAAAATAAGAGCTGGAACTATGACAACAGAAAGAAAGAGTAGGATGGAGAGGTCTTTCTAACAATTGAAATGGAATTGAATTGAATTGAGATTCAGTTGTTAGGACTTTATGATTGGATAGATCAAGCATCAAAGAAAGTTCTTTGTTTTGGAACTTGGCTAATTGGGTTTTGATGATGGCATTGATTGGTCTCATTTTCATCCCCCTCCCCTGCTCTGTCACTGCCAGGCTTCTTGACTGTGTGTGCTGAAGTACATCCCCTTTATCATCTCCCACGCAATCTGCACGACCTCCAGTCTGTATCTCCCTCCAGCCGGTATTCTTCCTCCACCTTTTCACCGAAACTTCTCTTTCCGATACATTGATAACTGGGGACCTTCATGATGTCAAATCTCATGTCAGGAGATGTCTCAACAGCACTAGATGCCATTGATCACTCTATCCTTTGTGAAACACTCCCTTCTCTTGGCTTTTGTAACACAATCCCCTCCTGGTTTTCTTTTTTTCTCTGACCCCCTCTTCTTATCCATCGTTATTTAACAAACATTTATTGAGTTTATACTCTACATTATATTCCAAGAGCCAGGATATAGCAGTAAACAACACTGATAAAAACTCCAACCTCATGGAGCTTGTATTCCAGTGTGGGGAGATGAACGATAAAATAGATACAAAAATGTACAGTATATTAGATAATGATAAGGGTAAAAGAGAAAAAACTAGGAAGAGGTATGAAGGGGTTCAATTGCGAGAAGGGAGATTAGGGAAGACCTCACTGAAGTGATATTTGAGCAAAAAAGTTGCAGGAGGGGCCACGTGAGTAAATGGTGGGAGAGCTGTTCAAGCGAGGGAATAGCCAGAGCAGATGCCCAGTGTCAGAAGCACTCCCGGCTTGTCCAAGGACCAGCAGGGAGAAGGAGGCAATGTCAGGGATGAGGACTAGGTGGTGAGAAGAAACATTATTTGGGGGCTTGGTAGGCTTTTTGTCAGGACTTTGGCTTTGTATTCTAGGTGAGATAGAAATCTGGATTATTTTGAGCATATAAGTGACACGATTCAACTTGTTTCACAGAATCACTCTGGCAAAAGCCAGCTGAGAAGAGTACCTGGGGACAGGGACAGGAGCAACGAGGTGGATACCGTTGTTCAGTCATTGGACCAGGGTGGTTATGGTAGATGTGGTAAGAAGCATCTGGATTCTGAAAATACCTGGAGGTACAGATGCTGGAACTTCTTGATGGGTTAGAAGTGGCTGTGAAAAAGAGAGAGAAAGAAGTTAAGGATGACTCCAAGCTTTTTGACCTGTACAAAAACAGCACAGAGTTGCATTAGCTGAAATGGGAAGGATCGCAAAACAAGTTTGGGGAGGACGTTCAGAGTCTTTGGTTGTAGAGATGGAATACCAGTGTAACTGAATATTTGTGTTTGGAGAGGTTTTCAAACTAGAGAGATACATTTGAGAGACGCTAGTACACGGGTAGATCTGAAAGCAAGGCTATTGGATGAGATGACCAAGAAAATGGGTTTTGATAGAGAAGAAAGGAAGTCTGGGGCCACTTTGGAGGGCCCTCCCAAGTGGTTTGGTGGATGAGAGAAACATCACAGGAGACGAGAACAACTGACAGTGGGGCAGGAAGAAAACTAGATGTGGTGCACTGAAAGCCAAGTAAGACACATGCATGAGGCAGGGAGTGAAAACCTGTGTGTACCGCTGCTGATAGACAGGAAGACTACAGGTCGTGGCTTGCCCAGCACAGTCTTCTATCACGCCTGTTGTCTTTGCCTAGTTATTAATAGTACCACCTTTCATTCTTACAAGCGAAGTGGTCGGCCAAATGGTAGGTCAAGTGAGATCAGCTGAGGATTGATTCATACTTAGAAATGTGAAAGTTGTTAATGACTTTGACATAATCAATTGTGGTGGAGGCCATGGGGGTAAGAGCCTGGGCAGAGAGAGCTCAGGGTAGAACGTGAGTAGAAGGTTTGGAGGTAGTGAGTAAAGACAACTGAATCAAGAAGCTCTGCTTAAAAAGGGAGCAGAAGAGTAGCTTGTAGCCAGAAGGCATTTTGCTGTCAAGGGTGGTAGGGGTTGATTTCATATAGTACAATTTCACCTGCTTTGAAGATTGATTCAGTTGATTGACTAAATGAAAATACCTACCTTCTCATTTAATGTGCCTCAGCTCTATTTTACCTTACACTGAGTGTTCTCAATATTATTTGCTCTCTGAAATAATGGAAAAAAAATGCAGCTTACTTTTATCTTTGATTATAAGCTAAATTATCTTGCATACATGGAAAAACTGCTCTTTAGAACAGTCCCATAAATAGAGATTAAAAACTGAATTAGCTCATTAAGGTTCTTTATAATTCTGTCATTCTCCCAAGGAATACTACCTATGCAACCTTTATTCTTTACTGCTTATCAGAATGAATAGATATTTATCTGTTTATAAGACTGCAGCATAATATTAAAATGCAAATAAATAAAATATTCTGATCAATTAAAATGGAAAAGAGTAGTAAATGATGGTGATTCTCCACATATTATCATTCTTGAAGTTTATCATCTATAAAATGAGAGGTAAAAATATCTCACGGGACTGTTTACATCAATTTGAAAAATTTTAAGTGCTTTGAAAATAGTAATGTACTAAATACATGTATGCTATTCTCAGTATTTCCTTCTACAAACTATTCCTTGGAAAGATGAAGCTATACATGAAATTTTAGTATCATACTCTTTACAGAAGACTTTATGATGAAAGGTTTATGGTAATTCTCAGAATCATTTCATATTAAGAATTTCATTTAACTTAAGTTCTAGTTTATTGTTCTTATTATAAAATATAACTGTAAAGTGACCTGTCTTACATTCTTATGTTATCATAAAATAAATATACTTGCTCTTGGGAAAAAAAAAACAGTGGTAAAAGGTTTTTTTGTTTGTTTTGGTAACATGGGCTCCCCCATCTCCTTTTCTATTCCTCCTCTTTTGTCTGCCCTCTAAATGGTGGGCTTCACGGAGGTAAGTCCTAGCCATCTTTTCATTTTAAATTCTCTTCCTTGGTGACCTCATTGATTTTCACGGCCATAAATACAACCTAAATGTTGACGATTTAGCAACCAAAAGCTCTGACTTCTCTTTTGAGCTCAAGATCTATAAATTCAACTTCCTGATGTAAATGGCTTCTTGAATATACATCTAATGGGCATCTTACACTTGACCCCTCCCAAACTGAATTTTTTTTTATACGCTTCCTCACCAAATCTACTTCTGTCCAACACCTTCCTCGTTCTGCATATGGTACCAGTTGCTCAAGCCAAAAACCTAGCGACCATTCTTGACATTTCTTCCCTGCTCATCTCTCTACTCCTTACTCATCACCAAGTCATGTCAATTCTACCTTAAAATACAAGTGTCATACTATACCAGTCCTGGGTCTGTTTGCACTCAGAGTCACTATCTTTTATCTTCTCTGTTCTGTACTATAGGGGATTTATCCCTGAAAATTATGTTTCCAGGCTCCCATGCCAGATGGCTTCTGGCTGTGTTGCATAAATGGAGGGCATTGATAGGATAATGGAGAACAGGAAGAAGGGAGAGAAAAGGGTATTTCTTCCTCCACCCCATGAGAGGTGGCATCTTTGCAATGGCTCCAACTTTCAAGCAGGTGATTCTAGCCCAGGAGCTCCAGTGGTGCCACCTTCTCTCCTGGTCCCTCTCGCTGAGAAGGGTACAAGTGTCTTGTTTGAGCTCAAGTTTCTCTCACTCTCCCCTATTGGCTTAGCTCTTCCACTTCCTGACAAGCAACTCCATAGATTACATTTCCTCTACTTTAGTGCTTTCCAGTTGTTTTTTCTAATCGGATCCTCAGAAATACTCATCTGCTTTTCTGATCTCCGTGACCAACTCTTTTCTAAGCTATTGTTTTCTCTTCTCTAGACCACTGCCCTCTAGCTGGTGTTCTCCACCTCTAATCTTTCCTTCCTCTGATCCATTTGCACCACTGCCAGAGTGATCTTTAAAAAACTTAACTCATCCCATTTAATGGTTTTCAATTCCATGGAGAATAATAGACTATCCCCTTAAGCTGCCTACAAGTCCATGCCTACTTTGGTTCTCACTATTTCTCCAACATCATCTCACTCATTCTATCACACACCCTTCTCCTTCCACCTCCTACAACCTTACCCTTTTCATGAAACTCCTACTCACATATCATATAAAACTGGTCCTCTCCCTCTCCCCTGTTATTTTCTCTTTTGGTTTTCTGGTCTTTTCCTTCATTTGATGTACCATGATTTATAATTATGTATTCACTTACATGTTTACTGCTTTTCCCTTTTCAACAAAAGCTTCAAGAGGTCACAGAACACAACTGTAATGTTCTTCATCATTTAACCGGTGCCAGGCACAGTGCTTGGCCTGTAGAATGTGTTCCTAGAAATAGTGTTTGAATAAATAAATAGTAATTATTCACACTAGCATTGTCTTCACTCTTTGGTTACAGTGGTCCTTCTCAGAAGCATAACTACTAATGAAATCAGCTGTGTTATATCTGGAGTCAGTAAATTGATCAGGCCCCACTCTACTAGGTATTTCTTGGCTTTAAGCTTGAAGGGAAACTAAGGAAGCTCTGGTTTGGGGAACCAGAGTTTAAACACTCACTAATCCTTTCCCTTCCTACCTTCTCTTACCCTCTACTAAGTAAACTTATCACTTTATCTTTCCAACTCTTCCAAATGTGCTGTACTACCAGAGGAAAATCCAAAGCTCCTAGCATGACATGGAAGGCTGGTACTAGCCTGTTTCCATATTCTTGGATGACCACTTCCTGTCTCCACAGCCTGTTTTCAGGCAGTATCACTGTCTCAGAAGTACCACCGTTTCACCCTCGAGAGGGGTCTTCCACCCCTTCGTCCATGCCATTGCCTTGCGGCTCCCTTTGCTGAGAATGCTCTCCCCCCCTTGTCATCTGGGAAACCCTGATCAACTTCATGATCCAACTCAAGTAACTCCTCTTCTGTCGCGTTTCCCGTAACCTTCACCCATTGAGTCACTCTTCCCTCTGTGTCCCTCTAGCACCTGACGTCTCTCTTTAGGCAGTTTATCACATCATATTTTAATTCTCCTTTAAAGATCTTACCTATGTACCAAGACTATGAGCAGGGACCATATCTTGTTCCTATTTGCATTCCAACGCACAGTGCAGGCTCTGAAAGGTGCCTAACAAGCTTTGAATGGATGACTGGGTGGATTGTAATTTGGCTTTTATTCACTTTCATCATCTCAAAATAATTTTTTTGCCATGGAATCTTCTATTTGTTTCCTCTTTCATTTTAGTTCCCAAGTTGCTCTTCTTAGTGGGTTGTTCCTCTTTCCTAAAACTCTTCACTTTGTAGTTTGAGCTCAGCCACCACCTACCCATCTGCTCCCCCTACCACCTGGCCTGTTGACTCTCCCTCCTGTTCTCACTCTGCCTTCCTCCCTGCTCGGTGGCAAATCTGGCCTCAGTGCCTCTACTTTCCAGTGCAGGGACAGGAAGAAGCTGTGTCAGGGCTGCGATTCTGCCTCTGGGGGTGGGAAGGCACAGCGTGGCCTCTCCCCACCTTGTCTTCCTCAGCACTCAGAGCAGTCCCAGGGCTTGAGGAGCTAATCCATTTTGCCTCAATCAGGAGGGAACGGTGGGAGGAGACATTCTCCGAATCAAAGAAATAATCAGAGGCTCATTTGCATGCACTATTGATTTTGGTTCCAGGACATGTTAATAACAGCAGAGAGTGAGACCCTCATACCTCTTTATGTTGAAAAGCAACTCTTCTTCATTTTCAATTCCAGCAATATTACTGGAGAACGATTCTGGCATTTAATTAGTGAGAATTTGCAAGGCCAAATTCCTCTTTGTGGAGTAATCATGATGAACTCTAACCTCGCCTAATGAGACAGACTCTTAGCTTCTTCAAAATCATTTCTTTTATGAAGGCGGACATAAAGCAATGGTACTTATGTATGTTTATTGCTCCATTTCTATGACTGGTGCCAGAAATTGTCTGGCTTTCTTTCCCCAGTGTTCTTCCTCAGATGAAAGGACTAGGAGAAAGCCCTGCAACCCCACAAGTCCGCCCGTTTGTTGAAATCAGTTCAAGATCATCCAGGTCTGCAAAACTCGGCTGAAGCAGCTTGTTGCATAATTTACCAGAGAAAAGAGGGCCATCTGGAGAGCCAATCTGGAGAACTAAGCAAAGGCAGAATCTTTTTTTTTTTTCCCTCTTAAGTTCTCCTGATTGACTCCCTGCCTATATTAGGCCTCAGCAATCCCTGGCCTGCAGCCTGAAAGATGGTGGTCCAGGTCAGAAGTCTTGGCCTTCTGGCTTTGAACCCTGGAAAAGTATTACCTGGCCCAGAACTACTAGTAGCCTCCACCCGTCATCGCTGTTCAAAGTTCTCAGTCAACTCCCACCAGTCTTAACCCATGACACTGTGAGGGCCTGTGTCATAACAAAGGACAGCTGGTTTACCCATATGCAGAGGAGGCAGCTACCCACGAGGGATGTGGGAATGCTCCACCAAATTTTAAAAAATAATAATAAAAAATAAAAGGAAAGAAAGAAAGCTGCCTTAACCTCTAGTCAAGGAGTAAGTCATTCCTTCCACAGAGATTAAATCCTTTGTGTTAAAGCAATCTATTTCCTTTGAATGAAGAGCCTGTAAATGATTCGGTGGAACAGCTAACACAATAAACTATTATCAGAGGATAATATCTTCTCAATTACTTAGGAGATCTTTGAAGGAGTGTACAGAGTTGCTATGGAATTGCCCCTCCATGGAGCCTGGGGAAGAGGCTAGAAATTGGGGCTCCATCAACCAGCCCCTGACTACCTTCCTCTAGGGTCTCACCCTGCCTACCGCTCCTGGCTGCCCTGGTGGTAGGTGTTACCCATGTGCTAACTCTAGTTGATCTGTAGAGATTTCCTTGAATGTTTCATTGGGCACGTTTCTGGGCCAGAAAGGAAAAAAAAAACGCGGTGATCGATTTACAAGATCTACCTCAGGTATGAGTTGAGAGGATGTGCCAGGAATTTTCCAACGCTGTTCTCATCACTTTTCTCAGTCTGCGTGTTCTAATCTGATCATATACAGATGTAGTCAATGTCCATCCTATAATTCAGCCTGTAAAAAATAAAATATATTTGATTCTGACATTGGACAAGTTATGCAACTAGGCTTAATTTCCCATCTATATGGTAGAAATAATAATACTTATTGCATTAGAGCTTTAAAAACCTACTATATGCATAAGTCCTGCCACATAACTATATGTTCAATTAAAAATGTTTGTTTTCCTTTCCTTTCTTAGGTGGTTCAAAATGTATGGATTTAAACAAGCCAATTTTGTAGGTCCAGCAGTGTAGAATTTCTTCCATGTGTCCCTCAAGGGTACTAAAGTTCAGGCTCCAGGACTCTGTTTCTTGAATGGCAGTGCACCTTCGGCTTCCTTTCCTGCCAAAACCTTGAACTCGTCCGTGTGGGGCAGGGGAGGATTTGTGCAGTCTTGCATGAACCTCTACCATGCCTCCGCTGAACAATGTTTTAATTATGGCCTTTCAGTTTCAACTGCACCTGCCCATTTCACTATCAGAAAGAAAAATCTCTCTTTTCTTCCTCGCTTCACTGTTATACTTTAGAACCATGATTGTTTTGCTGTAATAGATATTGACTAGAGAAGAACAAACCTCAAAGGGTTTGGATTAAGTTCTCTTTCTGATAAACATGATGGAGTTTAAATGCTCCAGGGAATCCTATTCAAACTATCTTAACTTTTGGAGCCCATGAAAACTAGAAGAAAAATTTCTTTCTCTCGTCACTTTCTTTGGTTTGCTACCATCAGAGGAGACCAAACTGCAAGCATGTGTGTCACTCCAAGGCTTTTTAGCTGCAATTGTTTGATAACATATTTTGAAATCCTAGAAAGACAATGTTTGTGTACATGCAAAATATGAATAACAAACTGGTCTTTGGTGTATCGGGGTCCTTAACATTTTTTTTTTAGTTGGACTATCTGAGTGACAGTCTGGTGAGGTCTATAATCCCCTTTTCTAAGCAATATTTTTAAATGCATAAGTCAAAACACATAGGATTTAAAAGACACCAACAGTACTAAAATATAGTTTTCTCTGTGAACAAATTAGCTTCTGTTGGGATGCAGAAAGATCTTTAAAAATAACATTTGTTGAGCTTTTATTATTAAAGAAATACATGTTCATTTTTCAGTAAAGTTATAAACTTTAGAAATTATAATAAAAAAGTAAAAATCACCTACAGCTTCATTTAAAAATAATGTTTGAACATTGATTTATATCTGATAGGTGGTCACATTACAAAAGAGAATTGTTTTGCTCCCTTTAAACACCAAAACATAGTAAAGGTGCAGATGAATAGTGAGCACAGTCTTTGAGAATCTTTCAATCAACGCCTAGTCCTGGAGTTTTCCAGTTAGATGGGATACAGGAGCTCATCTAATCCCAGAGTATTGATCCCGGCATGAGTATCAGATTCACCTGGGAAGATATTTTTTAAAAGTTAGATTCTCAGGCTCTATCCTAGACCTCCCGGCAGAGACTCTCCAGAGACAGGGCCAAGGAATCTGTAATTTTAAAGGCTGCTTAGAGATGTCTGATTATCAGCAAGTCTTGGGAACCACTGATAATACAAGCCCCGAAACCCACCCAGTGCAGAACGCTCTCTGACGAGGCCTCTCAATGCTTCTTCTAAAGGCATTTTTGGTTTGGAGATTCAGCTCGCATGCCCCAACACAGACTGTCCTAAACTGGTAGCATCATGGCCTGTGACGGCAACAGAAAAACAGGTTAACACTTGAGGTTCTAAAATCGTGCTTTCTGCTGAGTTGTGTCCTCCTCGGACAGCTCCCTTCTACTCCCCGTGCTCAAGTGCGCAGAGGAGGGGCGGGCTTGCCGGCCCTGGCACAGCACGTGCTGGACAGGGTGAGAGCGACAGCTGACGGGGGACCGGCGTGGGGGACTGATACTTGGAGTGACTCTCTGGATCTGGATCGTAGGCTTTTTCATCCTCGTGAAGTCTACGTGCTGCGTTTTATTCATTAGCACCTACGAGGGACTAATTGCCATCAGGCATGTAGGTGGAATTCCTGGCAGGGAGCAAGAAATGGAATAGGTTTGATGACAACCAATGATCTGCCAAAGCCCTGTCAGAAGGAGAACAGAGTCTTGCTGTCACTCATCCACCCCTTTAAATTCAAATGAAGATGCTTCTGGGTGGGGAGGGGGAGGGGGTTGGCACCTGTCCAACTTTGCATTGAAGATACTGTACATTTTTACTGTATATGCGAAAGTCCCTGCTCCTGGTGGTGCTGTTTCTAAAATCAGAGAAAGAAAGAAAAAAAGAAAGAGAGAAAGAAAAAGAAAATGTGAGGTCTTCAGTCTGGCCAGTTGCACTTGCTACTTTCTGTAATGTCAGTGGCCCGAGGTGACTCAGATATTGACCAACGGGCTGATACCAAGGGGTCTGCACACCTCCTGGAACTGTCTGCATAGTTTTCTGTGTATCCTGTACATATATATATAGTGTTCCTCATCTTCACAAGGAGGCTCTGCTCCAAAAAGGACAAAGAAGCCTTGTTGTACAGTCTCGAGGCTGTCGTGGGACACTCGGAGGTCACAGTCACACAAACTGAACCAAGATCCCCTTGCAGGAAGAATTTCAAGCTACCAGTGAAGACCCAGTGATCCAAATCGCAATTTTCAGTAATCTCACGAAATTATAAACAACAGGCATGAGTTGCCGGGGTGTGGAACCACATCCCCCAATGACAGTGGGTAGTAGTAACAGTGGGTGGCAGTGCTCATATATTTAAATCAGATCAAGCGATCCCTGATAAATGCCAAGCATGTTCCTAACTCTCCCAAGGAATAAACTTCAGCAACTCAAGTCAAACTCAGCCTTTTCCACAGGGCTAGCCCCACCTGGCCTTCTCCTTTTTGCAGCTCATTCTCCTCCCTGCTATTTTCTGCGGCTGGGAGGGAGCCGACCGCTTCCAACCTCTGCGGTGCAGATCCACTGCTCTTCAGTAAAGTCAAGGGATGACTCAGTCGCCTCACACTGTTCTACTGAAGGAAAACTGCAAAATCTCTGGTCTCAAATATGCTTAGCAGAAAGCTAGAAAACGAGCTATCCTGGGTACGTCTGTGGCTGAAGAGAAGGAGTTCAATTAAATGACCCCATAAACGTCTTTTGAAGCTAATAAGTCAGTGATTGTTTAGAATTGTGCCGAGTTATGACTAAATTCTATGTAACATTATGGAATTTTTCAGCAAATGTGTTTTCAAGAACAGTATCTTATTAAATTATTTGCTATTTAATTCACAAGTACTCTATTTTGCTTTTCCATGCTTGGAATGACTACATTTTCTTAAGATGACCGCAAATGTTATGCCAGTGACATTTGTAGGTGGAATCAAATCAGCATTAATTAGTTTTATTGAATTGTTCCCTGACTTTAGCCTGGGTGTCAATAACAAAGACACCGTATATTCCATTCCCCTTAGTTCTTCTGGGTAACTGATCCTTCATGGCTCAACATGATACCTTAAAGCACCTCTGCCTCAAACCAAAAGAACCCCACCAGTTACAGAGATCCCACGCGGGAACATGTTCCTAAGAGAACTGGTGGTTAACAAGCAAGTTTATCCTTATTCTGTTGGATAACAATATTTTTATCCAGTTCCAAAGTGGTGCCCATGAGCTTTACTTTAATTACATTAACCAGCTGAAGTTTACATATTTTCAAGAAGGAACATTTAAATATCAGATGTCAGTGAACCTTCTATTAAAACCACGGGATTAGTGTAAATGGGTAAAGGATAAAGAGGAACTTAGGGTGTGAAGTTAGGGCAAGGGAAAGTCTGAAAAGAGAACTGCTGCTCTACATACCATTTCATGCCCTGATATTTGGAAAACACAGCTTCATCTTGCTGTGCTGTCTGCGTGGCACTGTTGTGAAGCAGGAGGGAGGTGGAGGGAAAAGAGGATGTAAATGAAAGAGCAGAGAGAGGAGAAGGGCAGACACAGGATTACACCAAACTGGCTACAGCATGGGTTTATCTGACAGACAGTAGAGAGAAAGGATAATAACATGCGGGAATGATCCTTCAGAAACCCGCCATGAACTCTTTTAATCCACTTCCACTGAGTGGATAAACGAGTCCTCTTATTTTCAACCAGATGAGTGGTGGATTGGGGTCCACGCAGAGGCTCCCAGTCTCACAAGGGCTTGCAGGCAGTGAGACGCCTTGACAAGATGTGATGTTCCCAGGACCTGTCTGCAGCTGCCCAATCCTACACCCTCTCCTTTTAGCTCCTCCAGGGAGTCGCCGTGTGTCTCATAGCTGGATAATATCCCAACGGAATTTACACAATGTCTCATTTTTAATTTTTCCCCAACTTCCTTTTCTCTCAAAATTTACCCATTCTCTTTCTGACTCCATCAAGCAAGCATCTTTCTGCTTTCTGCTTGACTGAGAGCAGGCATTGTTGTCATGTCTTAAAATCTGATACAACAATCTCTGATCTAATGCCAAGTCGCTCTTCCGCCAGATTTGACTAATTCAGGTTAAAAAATGGCCATTTCCACAAATCACCCAAGGAGGAAATACGATGGGTGGAGATTCAAAGCTTTGGGGATGTATTTCGGTAAGTCTTTAAATATCTCAAAAGCTTTAACAGACCCTCTCTCTTCTTGTGGGGTCAGTGAAAGCTGCTCCAAGCAAAGTTGACCCCCCTACCCTTACTGATGCTTCACAGGGCACCTGCAGACCTGCTCCTCCATTCAACGCATTCCGTCTTGTTTAGGATCTATAGTCAGTCAGGATGCTCGCTCGTAGACCTTCAGCTTTGGGTTTGTTCCTACGCTTTACCTTCCACTGTAGACATGATATTTCATTTACTTCATCCCTTTGTCCCAGCTGCCCAGTCTTCGACTCAACCAGCCCACTCCCTCTCCTGACCGTGGTTTCTGAGACTCCGACTCATTGGGATTGGGTGATTATAGAGCTAGGAGTTTATTCATCACTCTTCAAATTATATCACGTAGGCTGGGATTGATAGGTCTGGAGGAGGAAACAATATTTAGCACCTACTAGGTGCCAGACATTTTGCATGGATCATTTCAGAATCTATACAACCACACCATGAGGGAGTCATTATTGTCCCCATTTTGAACATGAAGAAACTGAGGTTTAGATAAATTGAATAATTTCCCAAATTCACACAAATAAGAACTAGCAGAGCTGGGATTCAAACCCAGGTCTGATTTCAAAATATTTGCTGTCTTTAAATACATTAACTGAGGTCTCACAGAAGCCACCATGTGTGAGAACCAATATATATGCCACTGTTATTAGATTAAGCAAATTCATTACTCATTCAAGAAACACCTGATATATGCTTGACACAGATACTATAAAAGATCTAAAAAAAAAAAAAGTCATGGTCCTTTCTCTTAAAATTCTCTCAAGTCTAAGGAAAGAAAGTTAAATAAGTATGCAACTATAATACAGTATAATATATATATAATAATAGTTGTCCATTAAAATGCTAAGGGGCTAGGACATGGCTAAGGAAAGGTTTATTTTGTAAATCAGGACGGGATGTATTCAAGGAACGTTAAAAAATAAAAAAGAAAACTTTTTTGATCCAGACCCAATGCTTTAGTAAGGATTCTCAAGACAAATGAGATGGGGCAAGGGTTCTAAATAGAAGGAACTTATGAGCAAAGGTACACGGGCAAGCAAGCGTCTGGAATGTTCTGGAACCTGTGAATAATCTGGTGGAGCTAATGCAGTACTTCTCAGATATCTGTTCCTAAATACCCCTAAAGAACAGAGTGAAAGGTTTTATGCAAGATTAGGGTCAGGATGGAAATAATCTTACCAAAGTAGAATTTCTTTGACGTTTTTTGCTTTATTTTAAAAATTAGTAAAGATTAGTACCTGGAATTCTAGTCCAAACTTCACGTGTATTTGTTTATAAATAATGTTTTTAAATTGCTTGCCACGTGAATCAATGTTTTCTTGAGGAATACTTGAAGCTCTGGGAAGATGTATCAAGTGCGTCCCCTGGGTTTTGTGTGTGTCCTGGCTACCTCATTAACTACTACCTCAGAGCTTATGCCATTCCACCTCATTTGAGAAGCATGGACTCAGATAAATAAGTATGACTAAACGGTGTCCAGAGGTGAGGCTGAAAATGGAAGCTGGGCTTAGTTTACGAAGAATTCTGATCAGTGAGGTAAAAGAATCAGATCCAGACTTTTATAAATTTATCAAAATAATCTTTTCATGTAATATGTATTTTAAGATACTATCTAATTATGCAAAGCAGCTGGTTATGTAAAGATAAAATAGGTTATTTGACCAACATTTTCCTAATGATGACGATGTCATATTCTCCTCCAGCCATTCATTTTTTCCTCACTGATCTCTACTGCACACATGTAGCCACACCTGTCTCAGGGATTTGTAAAAGCACTCCGTGACCAGTGTCCTTAGTACAGTGATAGCCTAAAGATGGGCAGGTGGGAAGGATGATTAATTTCACTTTGAAAACTAGAAATGCTGAGTGGTTTGCAACACAGTTTGCCTGAATCAAATTAACGTCTGTAACAGGAAAGAAAGAAATCAGAATCTGACTTTCACCCTGCCAACGTTAGTGCAATAAATTCTATGAAAAAATTCAGTTCTACCAAACTCATTAATATTTGATAAGTTTGTTCTGATTTCTTTCTTTTTAATCCCCCCCCCCTTGGACTACCTGAGCTCATGACATGGAGGCTGACCTTACCCCTAGGTCACTGGGAAGGCCCTCTGCACCCTCTCCCACCTTCAGTGATGCCTGAAATACTTTAAGTAGGAGACCAATCAATCAATTTTGCCTCCACAATGTGAGTAACACCTAGACCTAAATTCATACAAAGAGATGCAAACTGAAATCAGACGTTTCCTAAGGCAACAGGTATGGGTCAATAGAAAGAAGGATATCACACAGGGGTGCTCGAGGCCAGAAGGAATACCAGCTGTACCAAGTTTCAGAGAAAGCAAAAAAAAAAAAAAAAATGATGAGATTATGAATAGCAAAGCCAAATGTCACCTATTCCAGTTTTACCCAAGGCTTGTACTAATGAAACTCTACAATCTACTCAATGACCCCATGATGTAAAACATTCTTCTAATGCTGGCAGCTTGTGCGGTTAAAGACATTACAATTATAATCAAATATAAACTTCATACAAATTCTATGGAGAAATTTTCATTTGGACTCCCTGCCGTCAAATTTAAACCATCTCCAACAAATCAGTTGTAAATGCCTAGAAAACATCCTCAAGTTTAATCCCAAACAATGAAAATCCCATAAACGGAAACATTAACAAAGTAAAAAAAACTCAAATCAAAATCATCTTTCAGAATGCAAGTGGTTATGATGAGATTGTATACCACTGGTGTCACAGTTCAAATCACAGTTCAAAACCTTCAAGTTTAATCCCAAACAATGAAAATCCCATAAACGGAAACATTAACAAAGTAATAAAAACTCAAATCAAAATCATCTTTCAGAATGCAAGTGGTTATGATGAAATTATATACCACTGGTGTCACAGTTCAAATCACCTTTTGTGTTCTCTTCAAGTACACTCAAAATGTCAATAGAGAAAGGACGTGTGATTATCACGCTTGTACGAGTGTCAAGGGTTGATTTGATGAGTCTCGAGTACTTTGTATAGGATATTTTCATATCCTGAGGGAGGAACAATTTTAAATTTTACAAAACAAAATGAGTTTACTTTCTACTGATGTTCATTTGTGTTCTAAAGGCCATAACTGACTCTAGGAAAGAAATACTACCTAGATGTAATAAGGATACTTGTGAGATATTAGAGCAATGTTAAGGCCAATGGCATATCTGAATGCATCACCAGTTTGCATTGTCTTGCCCTTGAACTTTTTGGAGTGCTATTTGCAAATGTACACTGGTGGAGGACATATATATTACTTGTACTAGTTTGTGATAGGCTGGCAACTGAATTTGTGAAGTTTTCCTCAGCCATACAAAAATTGGGCATGCCAGTACTAATTTATATTACTGAGGCATAATCTTTGAAATATGGTTTCAGTTGATAAATGTCCCTCATTGTCATCACTTCATTCACATCATTCTTTCTGGTATGTTCTAGGAATTGGTTTCCTTTTTAGCTCCCATGCTTCTAGCTGTCTCTGCACTTAAGGTGCACCTTTTCAAGTTTTTCTGTTCTATCAAGCAAGGGTAAATTTAGAGGATGAATAAAGCACTACACAGAGCCTCTCAATTACAGCTGGCTCTCTGTATGCACAGGTTCCGCATCCTCAAATTCGACTGACCAAGGATAGAAAATGTTCAGGAAAAAAAAGATTCCAGAAAGTTCCAAAAAGGAAAACTTGAATTCGCTGCACACCAGCAATTATTTACATAACATTTACATTGTATTTACACCTATTTACATAGCATTTATATTGTATTAGGTATTATAAGTAATCTAGAGATGATTTAACGTATATGGGAGAATATGCGTAGGTTATATGCAAATGTTATGCCATTTTTATATAAGGGACTTGAGCATCCATGGATTTTGGTATCTGCAGAGGTCCTGGAACCAGTTCCCCAAGATACTGAGTGATGACTGTATGAATTGGTGGTAGAGGAAGGAAAAAATCACCTTTCATCTTCTTACTCTCTTTTGTGACACTGAAAATAGTTGAAATTCTAGATAAACAGAGTCTTTCTAAAATAATTTTATGAACTCTTAGACTTGAATTCAGCTTATTCTATATGATATAGATCTTATTCCTATATTTTCTGACTTAAAAATAGGGATAAAATATTAGGAAACATTAGATGAGTATGTCTTATGGTGTTTCTAGGTTAGAACCACAGATACGAAATAGCCACAGATAATGAGCTGCTGGACATAAGTGGATTTTTCAGTTATATGAGTTTGCCACTGTAAGCACCCTCACATAAATATTTAATTTATTCCATTAAATATGTTTAAGTGGAAACTTCCTAAAATGTGTTAAAATAACCTATTTTTAATGACTCAAAAATATCTGTTCAGTAGAATATTCTTTAGTATTATTGAAGTATAAATAGCTACTTACCCTTAAACTTAATGACTTCATGTTTTTCGTGAGATGCTGTATGTTTTTTATGGTTTTCCTGCATCGTCAAAGCCAATCAGGTGATGAACTGACTACACTTATGTCTTCTGGCCTTACCCTCCTAAAACACACAAATTCTAATCTGAATGGGTTGAGAAGCCACTGTCTCAAACTTGTTGGAATTAGATTTAAAGTAGGACTAGATGGGAACCTGAAAAAAAAAGATTATGAACTTTGTGGTCCTTATTGGCCACCTTTTTGTTTAATTTCATATCTGTGGTCATATTCCAAAGATCTAAACTGTTTAATGACCCGTGGATAAGTGAGTTAATAGAAGATGTGTTAGCTATAATTTAGATAAAGTACTCACATTTTGCAAAAATAACATGTCATTTCATTTATATTTTGCAAGAATAACATGTCATTTCACTTACGTTTCAGGTGTAAAAGATATCCTGCTTGATTTTATAACAATGATCTGCTGAGAAGGATTACCAAATGCAGAAATCTCATAATTTAAGTCCCTGGCTTTCCTAAAGAGGCCAACCTTGTCTAGGGATACAATAGTTCTTTTAGTCTTTCAGATCCCTGAAGCAATTAAAGGAAACACTGCGTTTGAATTTGCTAATGCTGCTTTATTTCCTTGGCGTTGCCATTTCATCATGGTTACTGGGAGAGGCCAACAATGCATTTTTTGAAAATGAAATGTAGTTTTTAGTTTTAGTGAAAGGGGATGACCAAATGTCTGACAGAATCTATTGAGATTAACGAAATGGGACGATGTCCAGTTTCAGGCCACAAAACGAGAGAAGAATTAATGTGATATGCCATTTCTAATGGGGTAGGACTCTGAAACAGTCTACCTTTTTATTCTGGTGTTATTCTGGTGTTGATTATGAACAGGGATTGAAACTTGCCAGACTTACATACATGTGACTACTTGTACACACAAAGACTACAGCCTTATGTAACACTATCAAAACATTTGCATTTACATCTGTAAAATTGGTTTAAAAACCATTACTGGGAAAAATTGTTTGAATTGTCAGAGGATACTCAGTTATGGATTTTTAAATAAAACAACAGAGTTATTTTGTATTCTAATTTTAAAAATATCCAGGTATATACAAGGAAACAAAATTAAAATGAAACTGTAGTTTAGGAGAACAATGTCTTATATATTAGGTAAATGAAGTGTTAGATATTTTACTCTCCATGAAACAAACCTAGTTTCTAGAGAGAGGACAGTTCAACCGCTGACATACTTGATCAAGGTTGATATGCCACTGGCTTCCTGAGATTTCATTTTATTTAACAAGCACTTATATGGCACTTAGTATGAACAAGAGATTATTCTAAGTACTTTATAAGTAATAAGTCACTTAATCCTCTTCACAATCTTAGGAAATATATAATATTAATATTCTCATATTACTGGTGAGTCAACTGAGGTATGGACAAGTAACTTGCCCCAAATGTATTTTGAGGTCAGCAATCGGCTGCAGACTCCATGTGCTTGATCACTACTGTATGTTACCTCATTAATTTACATTCCATGGTACCTGGGGCTCTGCCAATGGTGCCAAACAAACCCACTATGCCAGCATAGCTGGGTCACAAGAGGAGTTAGGACTCAGTCATATGTCACATGCAGACCAACCTCCTCACTCAACAGACAAGGCAGGCTCTGGCTTTGAGGCCCATCTTCAGGCCACACTCCTTTCCTTCCATCGTAAAACCCCACCATCTCCTTTTGTCATCCTTTTAGGTTGGGGAGGGCTGAGGCACATGGGAAAGTACTCATTTCCTGGCAAGGAATTTCATTTGCGTGTAGTGAAATCATTCAGAAAATATCGAATAATATAGAAACTCAAAATAGATGGAGTTGCGGTCTCCATCCATGTGTTCCTGGGAGGTTCCTTGGTCCCTATGCAAATTCACACCCAGCAACTAGCTCTGCATAAAAGGAGTATCGAGAAGGATACCATTTGTCAAGCTATAACACCTGTGTATTAAAGCAATGAAAAACAACTTGCCCGTCGCTCTTTTACTTTAGAAAGGCCACTCAAGTGATGCTTCCAGACCTAGCATTAAGTGGCAAATTACATAATTTCAGTTTCAATCAATCAATCGATAAAAATTTTAAATCTGCTTAACCAGATAACTCTCCCCACCCCAAAATATGCAAGATCCAACAAGAAATATCCTAGTTAATCATATCAGAATACCTTCAATTTCCATAGCTATTCATTCCGGGGCCATTAGGAAGAAAACTCTGTTTATGTGCTCACCGTCAAGTTATATTTATCTCTATTTATAACGTGTCTATCATTTACTAATCCTTAGAGGATTGTTTTAGGAGGATAAAATAAAAATGATTAATATGATTTGGGCCATTTTGATCTTGAAGTGTTTGTAAGAGACATTCATGAGGAATAGCTGTAAGGCATTTGGAAATGTTGGTCTTGAACTCACCAAATGAAGCAGCTTAGGGACATACTTTAAGAGTTTTGAATTATTTTCATATATTTAAGTTAAAAGTTCATTGGAAAAAGTTAATTTGTGGCCAGATTGTGAAGGATTTTAGATATTAATAGCAAGAAACTTGTAATTATTTTATAAGCAAGGGACATGAGGCATCCCCTGTCCCCCCAAGGAGTCTGTGACTATACTTTAGAAAGACACCTGGTGGTATTAAAAGATGTAAATAAGGGGCTATAGGAAAGTCTTAAAAGAAATGATGAAGTCTAGAACCAGAATCATGGAAATGGAAATTGCTGTACAAGAGAGGTAAGAACAAAGAGAAAAGATAATCTTTATAAGAAAATGGAAACATTTTGGTTTTCATAAGAGAAAGTTTTGCTGTTTTATTTAGTTTAGATAGATAGGCAGAAGAAAGAAATCTGGGCAGAAAACCAGGAAGCTGGACTGAACTTGAAGAAACAGGAATTTTTATGAGTATGGGATGTCTAATATCTGCTTTTATGTGGTTTGTTTTGCTTTTTGACGAAGGAAGAGCATACATGGTATAGCAATGATAATTCATAAATCAAAATGAATCAGCAAAACCCAAGCTCCCTCTGCTTATAGATTAGGGTTTGAGTCAGTTTCATCCTTTATCTCAAAGGGCACGTTTCCCTGGAATACCTGGGCTACTTGAGTTTGGGGGCAGCAGAACTACGTGTGCTCTTGGCTTGAGCAAGGACAAATATATACTCTCCCACAGCCTCGTGGAGCTCTCCAGCTAAGTCTGCCAAACTGAGTACATAAACAACAGCTAGAGAGAACGTAAACCTGACACGAAACATTAATCCTCTGATAAAACATAAGTTTAAATGTCCAAACTCTGGCTGTTGTCAGTCTTGTGACAAACCATGGTTTCCTTCTACCAACCTTCAGGCCATAGGTACAACACTGCCAAGGTACCAGGCAGTGGTACTGACCTCATGCCACATGGCGTTCAACAAGAGGGATATAGGGGTGAATAACATGTGGTCTCTGTCCCTGTGACACAACTCAGAATTCAAGCACTTATCTGCCCAATTCCAAAGTCCCCACTTTTCCCACTGTGTCAAACTCAATCCCCCAAGGTGGGATTATGAAACATGTCCTCATTGTGTAAAACAGTATGAGCATTGTAACACTTGCCCTAAATAAATATATGCATGCACATATATCATTATACATAGACACACTTAGACACGTATAAAGCATCATTAGTCATTAGGCAAATTTAACTGAAACCACAAAGAAATATAACTACAAACATCAAACGGCAAATTAAAAACAAACACCCCCCCACACACACACACCACACACACACTTCCCAAACATGACAATATCCAGCCCTGGTGAAGATCTGGAGCAACTGGAATGCTCATACCTTGCTGGGTGGAATACAATCACCAGCAAGGTTCGGCCATGGTGGAAAAGTCTGGCAGCCTATTATAATGTTAAATATACAATTACACAATCTACCAATCCCACTTCTAGGTATTTTATATAAGGTAAATGAAAACATTTGTCCACACAAAAACCTGTATGTGAATGTTTATAGTCTTTTTCTTCACAATAACCCAAACTAGGAATAACTCAAAAGTCCATCTATTAGTAAGTAAATAAACAAATTGTGGTATATCCACACAAAAGTGTGTGGAAATATATACCCATAAAATGGAATGATACTCAGAAGAAATAAAGAACTAGTGACACATGTAAAAACATAGAAGAATCTCGAAAACTTTATGCTTACTGAAAGAAGCCAGACACAGAAGGCTACATACATGTTTAATTCATTGATAGGACTTTCTGGAAAAGGCAGAACTATAGGGGCAAAAATCAGATCAGTGGTTGTTACCGAGTAGGGTAAGAGAAGGGAATTGACTACAGAGGGGAACAAGAAAACTTTTTTGGATCAATAGAAATATTCTATAGCTTGATTACAAACATGACTGTTCATGTTTGTAAAAACTTGTGCTTGCAACTAGTCACTAAAAGGGACAGATTTTGCTTTATGTAATATATGCCTTATAAAATGCATAGAACTATAAACCCATAAAGTGTGAAGTTCTCTATATCTAAGTTAACCTCAGTAATCCTTATGTTAACACCTTACCCCGAAACATGCACAAAGATCTTTCTACAAAAAGGTATTTTAATACAAAATCTCTTTAAGCCATTCCTATTTTGTCTTTTTTACAAATCCCACCCACGAGATGCCATCTTTTATGGAAGATTTTGTAATGAGCAAGGATATCAGGAAACAATAAGAGTAATTTGTTCCATCCAGCATCACCCTGCTGCAGATGCAGACAAAGCATGAATGTAAAAGGATTTGAGCCTGTTACTAAGATTAATGGAAACCCAGATGGGGGACTCCTGAGGAACTACCAGCTTCATCTGAAATGCAGTGGAAAACAATTGTCTTAGAGTCATGTTAAATGCTATAAAAGTTAAAACTTAGTAAGTCCTATTGCCCTCTGGCACCACTTGACAGCCTTGTGGGGTCTGAGACCAGAGGCCTGAGAACAGAGATTTATGCCACAAATTAAGCTCCCAAAACCCCAGTGGAATACTTTGTTAGCCCCTTGGCCATAACTAACTGCACTGCTAACTGTCACTGCACGAGAACACTCTGAAAATGAGGTGGAGTGGGGTGCAGGACAGGGAGTATTTAATTGAAAAAAAAAAAAAAACAACTTTGTAAAAATAAAAATAAAAACGTAAGAGCTTATTTTGCAATTCCTTTAAACTTGCCTCATGCTCCAATGTCTAAACATGCTTGCGGCCATCATTTAAATTATTTTCCTCAACCAGTGGGGTGTACTTTTTAAATTACTGAAGATGTCCAAAGATAGTTGTGTTTTTAATCTATGAAAAATGCAGGACTTTTTCTGAGAAGTTCTATTTGCCCTACCTATTATTCATTTTCTAAGTCAGCTAAGACCTTTGAGGGTAAGGGGTGTAAACGACATAAATAATGACACATTGTTAAGGAAACTTAACAATGGAAACAGGACAGAACCATAAATTTTGTCCCAAATGTGTCTTAACAGAACCACACATGGTATTAAATATTATTGAACAGGTCATGCGTTTTCAATTCACTGTAATGTTTTCCTCTGTGCTCACAAGTTGCTCAAACAAAGCTAAGTCAGCCAGCAAGAGGAAACACTTACTTAGAGCCCATGTGAAAAGCAAGAATCATGAACAGTGAATAAAAAGGTTGAGGCAGGTACATTACCAGCCTCTATGCATTTTGCAAGTTTGTATCCTCTCTCTCTAATCCCAGGGGCAGGATTTCAAAATATAGGCTTTACTGGAAGATTTATCTCATTTCTCATCACCTGACTAAAGCCAAATGCTAACCACAATAAACAACTGTTTCATTAAAAATATTAGTTGTAGCAGCTCCAGCAGATGAATCATTCAGCTATATGCACACACATGTGTGCCCCTTCTGGCCACCCATGTGCAAAACAAACAAACAAACCAAACAAAAGCTAAACGAAACACAGAGAAAGCAGAATGAGTCTGACAGGAAATTCGCACTATAATTGGTCCCTAACTCTTCACCCTTTGTAGATACTATAGGCTAAATTCATACAGATTGCTGTGCAAATGCCCCGGTGAATGCATACCTGCATACCGCAGAAAGACTGGTATTTCCTTTGGGGTGTAAGTGAAGCGTTGCAGAGGAGACTGGGAGAGGTACTTTTCTTCATGCAGTTTGTTTGTTGGAATCACCATACTGCTTACTTCTGCGTATCTGCTTCCTTAAACTTGAAGTGTACTCTTTCCTTTCCAATCGTTTTCATTTCTTCTCCAACTTTTTATATCCACATCTCCTTACGCAGATTGGTGGGTTATGACCGTGAAGTAGTACCAAGTGCTTTTCAAGATACATCACTAGTACTTCCTGAAAGGGCTTTTGAATCCAGAGGCGGTGCAGCCAGGGCCTAGGTTAACCCCACAGTCGGGATGGTCCTTTTGTCACTGCTACTCAGCTGGCAATATCCTACGACTGCTGATTATTTCTGTCCCAAGATATGTGAATCTGGTGTCATGCAAGAGCTTCCAGAAGAGTCCATAAATACAGAAAGTGTTTCCTCCCCAGGCCCACGGACCAGGGCAGGATGTGTAGCGGCACCTGTTACGGGGCTCTGAGCAGTTTGCTTTCGGCCTGGTTGATAACAGCTTCGAGACCCGCGCAGTCAGGGATGCGCGCAGGAGACTAAGGCCTCAAGTCCCCGTGCTTCGAGGCTTCATCCAGCAGCGGGCAACCACGGGCGCCGCTGCTGTCACGGTTCCCACACGAGGGAGGCCTTCTCTTAACGCCAACGAACTCAGAGCGGCAGTCTGGTTGCCAGGCTTGCGCTCACAGTCCAGCTCCCCGGGCAGCTTCGGCCGACCTGGAACAAACCACGCGCTCCCTGGCACCAAGTCACCGAAAAAGCCAACCAGGCGCAGCGTCTCCCAGAAACCCCGAAAAAGCCAACCAGGCGCAGCGTCTCCCAGAAACCCCGAAAAAGCCAACCAGGCGCAGCGTCTCCCAGAAGCCCCGGTACCCGCCCACCTCCGTCCCGGCAGGCCTTGCGCTTCCGCCCAGCCTCTCCCGCGGGGGCTGCTGGGTTGACCCTGGGGCTTCCCCGGGGCCTCACGAAGCACTGTCGGGCGACCTGCGGACGGGCCCTCAACTCTTGCAAACCAAGTTCGGGGGACCCTACTGGCCCTTGGAAGCTGCAAAGTAAAGGTTGGTGTCTCTGCCTCTCCACCTGCCCTGCTTGGCTTGCTTGGCCTCCTCCCACGGTTTCCTCTTGTCTTTTTTTTTTTTTTTAATTTTTAAAAATTAAAGTATAGTTGATTTACAGTGTGTTAATTTCTGGTGTACAGCAAAGTGATTCAGTTATACGTATACATACATTCTTTTTCATATTCTTTTCCATTATGGTTTATCATAGGACATTGAATATAGTTCTCTGTGCTATACAGTAGGATCTTGTTGTTCATCTGTTCTGTATGTAATATTTTGTATCTGCTGATCCCAAACTCTCAGTCCGTCCTTCCCTCCCATGGTTTCTGTAGCTTTTTGGGGACCCTAGATTACCTTGATTTAAACAGATTCTTTATTTAAACGGTGCCAATGAGTATAATGGGGTTTGTTTTTTTTTTTTTTTTTTTTTTTTTTTTTTGCGGTATGCGGGCCTCTCACTGTTGTGGCCTCTCCCGCTGCGGAGCACAGGCTCCGGACGCGCAGGCTCAGCGGCCGTGGCTCACGGGCCCAGCTGCTCCGCGGCACGTGGGATCCTCCCGGACCAGGGCACGAACCCGCGTCCCCTGCATCGGCAGGCAGACGCCCAATCACTGCGCCACCGGGGAAGGGAAGCCCTAATGGGTTGTTTTAAAGTGACACAGATAGTTGGTGATCTGAGCTAAAGCAAGGATAAGACCTTCCTTTTTTCCCCACTACCACAAACGACAGAAACAAGTTCCCTTGTCCAGGATTGAATGCAGTGCTATTATATTCATTCGAATCCCACCCCATTACCCTAACACAAGAAAGCAGACCAGACTGCAAGTGAGCAAGGGCTCAATAGTGTATTTTATTCACAATCTTTGCTTTAAATATTATTTATAAATTGCATGTGCTTTACTTGTGAAAATGAATGCCAAAGAAGACTGAAAATCCCTGCTCAACAGTGACCAGCCTCTGTGGAATCACCATGCCATCAATAAAAAATCCTAATATAGTTTCATCTGTTGCCTCAATAATTGTTAATCCTCAATCCACAAAGTAAAATATAATTTTACTTCGGTTAAAAAAAACAACTAAAAATTTAAAGATTTTTCTCTTCAGTTATCCTCCCAGAAGAAAGAAATGTGTTTTTCTAGAGATGGCAATAATTTAAATGTATTTTATGAGACAGTGTGTCTTACCTTTGAAAGGGATTATAAATCTTAGGTGTTAAATTTCTTATTCAGTGCGAGCTCTTTTCATATAATTTCTGATATGTAGTTTCCTTTTTTCTGCTTGAATGCCAAATGTGGATTGGAGGGGAGTGGTGACAGGGTTGATGGGTCAAACTTGGAGGAGCCTGAGGGAAGAATAATCATTTTTGTCAAGAAGAGAAAAATTGTAGCTGGGAAGAAAAAAAAAAAAATACCCAAAACTGTATGAAGAGTAATGCAAGAGCTGAAATGATAGTTGAGAGTAAAGGTAATAAGGGTTAGTTACTAGAAATCAGAATGTCTATTTTTAGTGCAGCACCTGGCCTCTTTGAAGGCATTTTTAAGAACTGTAAGGAGAGATGTTGAGCTGAAGACTAAATTGAGAATGCATACTTTCTTAAGGCATCAGGCTTTGTTGGAAAGGTTTGATAGCTGTATTGCTGATGTATAAATCTCTATTCTCCTTCCTTATAGTGTTCATTCCTTTTTCCCCTAGTCCTGCCTTCTGACATAGCACAGAATAAATCTATTCTATTAACAGGTAAATATTCCAAATATCAAGATCAGCTAGCCTGTCTCCTTTCAGTATCTTCAATAAAAACCAGGTCCATCAAACATTTCAATTATAAAATAATGTGTAGGGCTTTCACCATTCTGGTGGTCTTTTTTCAGTTTCTCAAAGATTCCTTAAAGGCACAGCCCAAAAATTCACAAAGAACTCTAGGTAAGATTTGAAAACCATAAGTTCCAGTAGTTCCATTATCTGGTTTGTAAATTTATATTAATATTAGAAATATCTGTGATTATGTTCACTTCTTAACAACTGTACCGTATTATTAGCTGAGATCCACTTGAGGGAGAAGTATGTGTGGCATAAGATTTCCCAGACTCATCAAGCAGGTCTTGAAAATTTGTGAAGGAAGGTGAATTACAACCAAAGATGTAGAATGGGACATTACGGTGCAATTCTCAGAAGTTCTGTAGATAGTTCCTGGGCGGTATGCATAACTAAGGCTGAGCTCGTCGGGACTCATACAAGTCCTCAGTGAGTCTGGAGTAGTACCCCTTAAAAACTGGGTGGAACAGGGTGGAATAGTAAAGAGGCTACCTCAGAAAGTATCTGATTTGTCTCAAAATCTTGATCTCCTTAATTCCTCTGACCAGTTCTCACTCCTGTGTTCCTGATTTCCGTCTGACTTCATAGTTCCCCTGAGCCCTCAACTTGTGATGACAGTGTTTTTCCTGGTTCATCTCTTTAGCCTGGTGACTTGGTTGTTTGCTCTCCTATTCAGCTTTAAAACTGTACCCTTTATTCTTCTATCTCCCCCTCCTCACTCCTTGTGGTCTCTTGCCCCATGTGACTGATTTCATCTTCTCTTAGATATATTTCTGCCTCCTTCATCACTTTATGACATTTGCCTCCTTTTGTCACTTTATGACATTCACCTTCAGCACCTGTATAACCCCATTGAGGCTAAATTTTCATTTTGGGTTTTGATATGAACCACTCGGCATCTGGCGTTTGATTAATATAGTCAGTTTTACATAAGTAAAATCCCTATCATGGCTATCACTAAGGTTTGGTGGGATGAGTCTTAGGGGTATATGACGGCAGTGGAAAAGGAGGTGAAATCTGTCTTAAGAAAAGAGATCTAATGTACAAGGTGGATTGGCATTAAAAGTACATTGATATGTTAAACAGTGTTCTAAATGGATATGGACAAATAAGAGGAGAGAAAAAAAAATGATGTTGCCAAGAGATACCACACCACAGACTGCTGAGACAGAGAGAGAGAGAGAGAAGATACAGTTGATTCTTTCCTCATGTAGAGTATAACTCAAGCATTCAAGCTATTAGTGTCAGAAACCTTATCTCGGTCATCTTTGAATCCCCCTTAGATTACAGCAAAATGCTTTTGGAATTGAAATTAGTCTTCTGTTGGCAATGTCGTTCTTCTAACTACTGAGCAGTTGATATATTCTTGAGTACCCAGAAGAATCTTTTATGACTGAAGAGCCAGAAGGATCCACAGATGAGTGGTAACTCTGGCCCTGAGTCTAGTCAATAAAATGGGATGGAAGAGCTCACATTCATCAGACTCTTCCAAGTTTTCTATAGCCATCATCTCACCAAGTCTTCTTGTTTTTTTTTTTTTTAATTTTTAAAACTTTATATTGGAGTATAGCTGATTAACAATGTGGTGATAGCTTCAGGTGCACAGCAAAGCGACTCAGCCATACATCACCAAGTCTTCTTAAAATCCAACTGAAGAAGCATTTATTAGCCCTGTTTTTCTGGTGAGGAAGTAAAGATTCAGAGAGATTTATAACTGTGTGATAGACAGTAATTATTAATGCAGGGAGTTAGAATGGAAACTCTGGCTTCAGAGTACATACTGTTGGATCCACTGTGGTGTCCTTCAGTGGCTGGTGAATAGGAAGTGAGGAGGACCTTGGGAAATAAGTGATCATGTCATTCCAGTTCTCACTAGAAAGCTGAAAGATCATTTAGAGCACATGGCTTCTGGGAAGAAGATTTTCTATGAACTCAGATTTCACAAGAAAATGTGTGTTTAACCACAAAAGGCCGGAGAGTGCTATGTAGCCCTAAGGATAGTACCAGGAAAAACTCAGAATAAATTCATACAGATGTTAAGCACAACCAAATAGATAAATAAGATTTTTACACATATGATTGGTATAAGAAAGTGGACAAAGTATGGATAGCCCTGTTGTTCAGAGGTTGTATAACACTACACAATTTAAAGAAAAGATAATGATTTAACTCCTATTTGTTTTTATCTTTTTGATTGAGGTTAACGGCCTTTACATAGCAAGTGTTATTGTTGCAAATTTCATAGCAAGTGTTATTAGGAGGCTATTGCTATTCATGGTAAGAAAGAGTAGAATCAAACAGCACTAAGAAAAGTCTTGATAAGTTTTGCCATCAGGTGTGAACAAAACTTGTATATGTGATTATGAAATCATTCTCACGATGAGATAACATGGAGAAAGGAGAGTGGTGCCCTAAGACCAGGTAGGGAAAAGTGTTGTACTTAAGGACTGGAGCCCCAGCTGTACTTAAGAGAGGGAGGAACTGTGTCTTTCATTTTTGCATGATTCCCAAACACTGGGCACAGTGCCTATCACCTAGTGTCATTTAATAAATGTCTTTTTTTTTTGTCCTAAATGGGGATAATTTCCCAGTTCAAAACCATGTGAAACAAGTATTATATACTATAGTTGGCAAGGTTTATAGAATGCTTCCAGTTTATCAGAGAGATGGTATTATAAAGATATCAAGGTAAACCCCAAGTGTTACTGTTCTTATCACAATAATATATTTTCAGTCCAGCCAGTATTTCCCATGGTTACCATTTTCCAGATGCTGTGTGGGGCACTGAGATGTTGAAGTAAATGAAGCACTTCCTCTCAAGTTTCTCACTGTCTTGAACTAATAACAACCAGACTGTGACTTAACAGAGGTCTTGATCTTTAGGAAAATATGCTCACAAAAAAGCAGGACAGGTGTCCTAGGCAATAGCTTTCCTAGTCACTGATGAATGTGTGGATTATTATATATAAAGAGAGAGGCAAGTGAGATTTCAGCTGTGAGTCCATTAAACATCAGGACCCTGGTTCTGAGAGCTGCACTTTTTGAATGAGACAAGGTAGAGAAAAGCTAAGGAAGGTAATGTTGAGTGTTGATTCTGTGCCCTGCAGTGTCCTAAGAGTTTATATGCACTACATTTAATGCTCACAGCAACTCTGTGAGATAGGTACATTGTTTTCATTCTACAAATAAGGAAACTGTGGAATAGAAAAATGAAGTACTTTTCCCCAAATCACAAATACAGGAAGTAGTAGAGCCTGAATTTGAACCTGGGCAGTTTAACAAGAGACCCCGCAATCTTACTTTTCACACTAAACCAAAATATAGTTATGTGCAAAATTAGGAAGGTCAAAGGAAAAAAAAAATGGTGAGCTGATCTCACTCTAGACTTTGTTTCCCTTTTCTTTGACCATCCATTCTCTCCTTTTGGCACCTAGAACTCTGATGAGACCGCTGGGCCAAAGGGACATAGTATAATCTTATCCATACTAAAGTATTAAGGGTCTCGTGTTTGACCTTTTCCAGATACTTGTATTTTCAAAAGAGGGTTTCAAGGAGAGGGCGATGTCTAATGCACAAAAGGGTCTCTAGTAATGAAAAGTTAAGTGAGAGAGAATTTTGTGAACTATAAAGGGCATGGCTCACTCTCCTAGGAATTATAATCAACTTTCTTGCCTGAGAATATGGTCAATAGGGTAGGAAATATTTTTTTTTGGTGGGGGGGATATTTAGGAGATCCTTCTTTAAAACATGAGCTTTGAAACAGGTCATGAAAGAAGCAATAGATTTGGATTCTCAGAACAGGAGGGCTGGGAGCCATCATAACCACTGGCAGAGCAAGAACAAAGTTCACAGAGAGGAGGGTTTCTCAAACACAAACTTAGCTCTAATGAGCCTAAACCATCCTGGAATCAGTAAGTACATTCTGAAATGTATTTTCTGAAGGTACAATGGGTGAATACTTAGTTCTCTCCACTATCTTACCTTTTAAAATTGTCCTCTATACACAGAGCAAATTGAGGTTAACACAGGGGTCATATACAGTTTTTCGATACTTTGCCCTGGAAACGTAACTGTTCTTTCACTTTTGAAACATGTTTTATGTAGAAGGCCTATACTGGACTCTATCCAAGGGTACTTCATCATTAAAATCCCCAAATTTCTATCATGCAGTTTAATTTGTGATAAATACATTATTTTACTTTAACACAACCTGTGGCATTTTAATGTTATTTATTTCTAGAATTTCATAGCCTCACAAAATAATTATAGTACATGCTTCATTTGAGAAATAGAATAGTCCATGATAACTGCACACGTATATGTAAGTTGCAGTGATTTTCCAAATCTTTTATCCAATCTCGCTCTTAGTAAAAGGGTAAGACCCTCTTGTGACTCATTCTTTCTCCCTATTTTTCAATTCTCTAACTTCCTGGAAGGTCCTCTGTTCTGGTGCTCGGGTAGAGAAACACTCATCCAGAAAATGAATTCAAAAGACTCTCCCATGAATTCTTGGTTCACTGTTTTATTTTGTTTTTCCCATGTACTTTGCCTTGAAAGAAAGACCGGAATAAACAAGACAAACAATAGATAGATGAAACTTAATTTTTCTGTGTTGTTTGTCTAGAACATCATAGGCCAGAAGATTAGTAAGTAAAAGGATAGGTTTTTTTATTTTTCTAGAACTGTTCTTAGAGTATACATCTGTATATCATTCCAAATATGTGTGGTAGGTTTGGGAAAGAAATTATGAATGCTTTTCCATTTAATCAAAATGATATACCGGTATATCAGTTTTTACTCCCAATGAAGTAAGAACTTGATGAGAACTATAGGGAGTTTTCCTTCTAGTATTCATGTGGATAAAAACATATGAAATGTCTGTTTTGCTGGTCAAAACTAGTTGGATATTGGAAATCTCATGTAGTCCAATCCATAGATGGATTAACTGGTTAATTCCTTCAACATTCGAGGGAAAGTTATAGGTGGTGATCTGTTTTATTCCTGGATGAAAATGTGACAATTTATTAAATAATAATATTCCATAAAAATAATTTGAGAAAATAGAGATAGATTTCACTTATAAAAGTAGATAAGAAAGCCTTAAATGAAACATGCAAAAGTAAATAACACACAATAAAAGAATGATCCACCATAATCAAATATATCCAGTAATCTTGACGTTTAGATATGAGACCCTGTCAATATAATGCAATCTGCATAAAGTCCCTATAGATGCCTTGACATTCCTAAAAAAAACATTGATTTCAGGTAATTACAAAAGCACGTTGACACATATTTTAATAAAAGAAACACTATCTATTATAAACTAATAGCCAAAATTGTTTGTAGTGGACAGATATTAACGATTTTCAACATGGAGGGAAATAACACCTATCAGAAATACCTGGGAATAGATTTTAGTCTCTGGCAAGATAGCGAACAAATATAGCCCTCTGATTCCCTTCTTGTAGATGCTGCAAATAATATCGATGCCATAAAACCAAGAGCCATATTGCTACATCCTGAGAAACCCCTAGGAAAGAGAAGATGGGATTGGGCAAAGGGTGATGCAGCAACCCAGGAGGAAGAAAGTCTAGGAGCCCAAGGGGTTAGACCTTTTTATTGCATTTATGTGTGTGTGTTTGTTTGCAAGCTGCCTTTCCACACACATTACTGGGCAAACGTTGGCCTTTCCTGTGCTACTGTGAGATAGAACACAGGCCACACTTCCCAAGGGCGGTCCAGGGATTGTTCCCTACACTGTTAGTGGATTACAACAAGTAGCCCAGTCAACTCATGAGTATTCCTTCCTTTATTCCTCCCCATCCACCCCAAAGTCTAAGTGATTAGAAGCGAGGGGTGTAGCTTTTGGGAGGAAGCAGTTTCCAGATGGGGATATAGGAATTTTCTGTGTGGCAGGGCCATCGGTTGGGGGTCTGGTGGATAAAGAACAATGAACCCAGACTTTCATGACAGGGGCTTTTTTTCAATGAGCCCTGATACACACACCCTTAAACTTATTGGAAGGGGCACAAGTGAGGGTCTGGACTTCAGTCCCTCCCTACGGGTGTATACTGCCAGGTAAGGAAATATGAGATCCTAGGGAATAATAACAAAACCTCTGAGTAATACAACTCCTTTGAGAGGCAAAAAACCTAAACAACCTATCCCCATGAAGAATCGTCTAGAGGGAATAACTTTTTAAAGTCAGTTTCTTAAAGAGGTAAGAAAGGATATTGATAAAAAAGAAACAAGTGGGGCTTCCCTGGTGGCGCAGTGGTTGAGAATCCGCCTGCCGATGCAGGAGACACGGGTTCGTGCCCCGGTCCGGGAAGATCCCACATGCCGTGGAGCAAATAAGCCCGTGAGCCATGGCCGCTAGGCCTGCGCGTCCGGAGCCTGTGCTCCGCAACGGGAGAGGCCACAACAGTGAGAGGCCCGCATACCGCAAAAAAAAAAAAAAAAAAAAGAAAAGAAAAGGAAACAAGTGAATAGTTATCAAGAGCCAATTGGAAAAATTAAGTATGAAATGGCATAGTAGATTAGAAACAATAAGAAGTCATTGAACAGTAGAATGGATACAGCCACCGAACAAATAAGTTTCTGTAAAATCAGGTGAATAAATTATTATAGGAGCCAACAAGAAAGGAAAAAGAGATGGAAATTTTTAAATAAAATTTAAGTGGTAGGAAGGATAAAGGCAGAGTTGTCAGCATTCATATAATAGAAGTCTTAAAATGAGATTAAAATAAGTAGAAGAAAGTAATTGTCAAACTAATCATAGAGATTTTACCATAATTTAGGAAAAATGAAATGCCCTCAGGTCAAAATGACTTAGAGAGTGAAAGAGTATTGCTAAAGGGGGCAGGGGGAACCTGTGTCCAAATCTATTAAAATGAAATTTAGGAACATCAAAAACAAAGATCAAAAATACAAAAAAGGTGCTTTCCTGGTGGCGCAGTGGTTGGGAGTCCGCCTGCTGATGTGGGGCACGTGGGTTCACGCCCCGGTCTGGGAGGGTCCCGCGTGCCGCGGGGCGGCTGGGCCCGTGGGCCATGGCCGCTGGGCCTGTGCGTCCAGAGCCTGTGCTTCACGGCGGGAGGGGCTGCGGCGGTAAGAGGCCCGCGTACCGCAAAAAAAAAAAAAAAAAAAATACAAAAAAGTACTCAAAGTTATCGAATAGAACAACAAGGTAATAGATTGTTAACTGATAAATATATAGGGAAATTTATATTCAACAGAGGTTCCATATTATTTTTGAACACTCATGTAAACCCTCCCCTTGCATACATAAACTGTGTTGTGTGATATCAACATCATACAGACTATTTTCTAAACTTAAGACAATACAATTAGATATCAATAATGAAATAATGGCTTAAAAACAAAAAAATTATACTATTTAATAACATTTTTGTGAAAGAAACCATTAAAAATGACAAAATTATTTTTATGAATGAAAATCTATCAAAATTTCCTAGATACAGTTAAAGAAGCACATAGGGAAAAACTGAAAGTATTAAATATACTTATCCAAAAGGAAGAAATATGGAAAGTAAATGAGCAAAGCTTTCAACTCAGTGGGAGAAAGTGTTTCACCATAAACCCAAAGATATCAGAAACAGTATTAAATATAATAGCAGAAATTAATGGCATAGAGAATAAAAACAATAGGGAAGATTAACTAAAGAAAAATCTGGAGTTTTTTTTAAGATAAATAAGATAGAAAAATCTGGCATTGAGGAAAAAAGGTAGAAGGTAAAAATATAAAAACAAGAATTAGAAAGAAAATAATAGTTTTAAAGTAAAAATTCTATGAACAATTATATGAAAATATATTTCAAAATCTTATTAAAATATATATCTTTATCATAATATTGATAACATGGCACAAGAAAAAAAGAGAAAAGCCATTAAATAAATGGAAATACTATTCAGCCTCCTTTGTTGCTAATGCAGAAGCTCAGGTGTTATTTTATATATGTTCTTTCAAATTTCCAAGGATCAGATAATGTTTATTTTATACAAGTTGTTTTTAAAAAATACATAGATAGGGAGAATTTCTCAACTTATTTTACGTGACTTGTATTACTTTGATACCAACAGAAGATAAGTTAATATAGGGAAACAAAATGTAGAGTCCATTTCACTTATTAAAATACAGGCAAAATGCTACATAAATGTTGGCTTATTTAATCTGTATTGTAGTCTATATCTTCTGCATAATATATATCACATGTTTTACACATACATTTATAATATATTATTCTAAGTACATATATTTATGATTATATATAATATTGTAATATATCACCTTCAGGTTTATCCCAAGAAGCAAGTCAAGTATGTTTGGTCATCAAAAAGCAGTCAACATGATTTCCCACACTAATGGTCCATGAAAGAACACATGATTATCTTAAAAATTGAGAAAAAAAATTTTAATAAAATTTGATTAAATAACACATATTATAATAAAAAATCAGAGACAAAAAAATCATCCTTTATGTTAATAAAGCCTTTTATCAAAAACTTGGGTCAAACATTTAACTCAAGAAAGTATGAAAGAATTTACCCTATAATGTGAGACCAGATGAAGATGCCTATTATGATCACTTTCATTCAAGATGTTTTCAAAAGTCCTGGACAAGACAGTAAGATGAGAAAAAAGAATAAGAGGTAAATATCTGAAGGGATGATGCAAATTCTGCTTACGAATAGACTGTATGATCATTTACCAAATAAAATCCCTCAAAAGCATCAGACAACCTTTAGAAATAACAGGTCAGCAAAATAACCATATACACAAGATTAACAGAAATATTAACCGTTTGGCTATTCCAGCAGTAGCATCATAATAAATAGCATAGAAAATATAACTCATGTGTAAAGCAAGTAAGAAATAAACTTAAAAATACATTGAACAACAGAAAAGAATGAATAAGTGGAAAGGAATAGCATGTTCATGAGTGGAATGAATTAATACTGATGCATTTGTAAATTCATGTCAGTTCTAATAAAAACTATGATAGGATGTTTTTAAGAACTCTACATACTCACTGTAAAATTCATATACATGACACAGAATCACAGATAACTAGATCCGTTTTTAAAAGGTAGGACAGAGAAAGATGACGTCCACCACAAGGATTTAAGACAAGTTGTAAAGTCTTATTGATAAAATGTTGGCACAGGAACACACAACTCATGGTGAAATAGATCTGTGTACATGTGGAAACTTAGTATATGAAGTAGATAGCACAAAACTCAAGAGAGAAAGTGTGGCTTACTTAGGAGTGTTGAAACTGCCTCACTTTATAAAGAAACATAAGTTTAGACTATTCCATTAAGTGAGAGAAAAAGCACAGGAGAATTAAATATTTAAAGATGATGGATAAAAATGTAAGTCTAAAACAATTTATAAGCTAATGGTTTTGTATCTTGGTGTGGAGAAGGACTCTTTAAACATCTCAATGAACCCAAATGCACAAACACTAAAGGGAGAAAAGGGTGTATTTGTCATAATATTCAGAATTTCTGTTTAATCACATCATTATAGGCAAAGCAAACAGACATGACACATTGCAGTGGTATTTGCAACATACAAAACTAACAAGTTCACACGTGCAAAGAGATTTATTCTTTAAAATGTAAAGTATACATATAGTAGAATATTATTCAGCCTTAAAAAAGGAAATCCTGCCATTTCCAACCCCATGGATGAACCTGGAGGTCAGTACACTAAGTGAAATAAGCCAGACACAGAAGGAAAAATACTGCATTATACCACTTACATAAGGCATCTAAAATAGTCAAACTCATAGAAGCAGAGAATAGAATGGTGGTTGCCAGGGGCTGGGGGCAGGGGAAATCGGGAGGTATTAATGAAAGGGTACAGAGTTTCAGTTGCACAAGATGAATAAATCCTACAAAGTTTCAGTTGCACAAGATGAATAAGTCCTAGAGATCTCCTGTATAGCGTGGAGCCTACAGTTAAAAATACTACTGTATTGTACACTTAAAGTTTTGCCAAGAAGGTAGATCTTATGTTAAGTGTTTTTGTCACAAAAAATGGTAATAAATAGGGCAGAGGAAACTTTTGGAGGTGATGAATATGTTTATGGCATAGATTGTAGTATGGTTTTATGATATATATTTATCTCCAAACACATCAAGCTATACACATTAAATATGTACAGCTTTTTTGTATGTCAGTCATAACCTCAATAAAATGGTTAAAAAAAAAGAAAATGAAAAAGAGAAAAATACATGATCAAATAGAATAGTGGTCCATATATATGGATAGGTGATTCCTAAGAGGGAGTCTTGGGTAACTAACAGGTACATGAAGTGCTCAGCCTTACTTGCTAGTAGGTATGTAAACACATGAAGCCAGTCTGGGGGGCAATCCGGCAGTTCTCGTTTAAACTAAGCATGAAGAATTTTCATAATGCAGCATGTTGTCCAGTGAAATGCTTATTTCTCTTTGTTTATGGTGGTGGGGCACTGGAGGTGACCTAGATGTCGCTCCTCAGGGACGTGGATAAATGGATAAATGGATAAATGAAATGTCTTTGATGCGAATGCATGCTGTGTAATCCCTCATGACAGTGAGAAACTGATTAGCAAATGAATTACTCTGAACATGCAACAACATGTGTAACTGTTAAAAACATTATTGAATGAAAACAGTAGGAAAAAATCTATCATGTGTTATTTTATGCAAATTAAAAGTTCATAGGCCACCAAACAACCCTATATATTTTACAATAACCATACATATCAAAGGACGTGAAATGGGAGAAGGGCTAGTGGTTTGAAGGGGGAAAAAGTAAATCAAACCAAACAAAAGGGGGCCTTGCACAGGTCAATAATGATAATGTGCCACAAACTGAAAGTTTTACTAACTCAATCTTTGGCCTGAATTTCATACTTTCACAACAACAAAAAAGTCATCTGAGGAGCCTCTTCCAACAGCATCTTCTTATTCTCTCCATCCCATCAGATTTTGATTTTTAGGTCCAGGGATGAGCTTGAATAAGTCATAAAAGTTCTGCAGCTGATTCTGATTAGCAGTAGAGGCTGGTGCTAGCACAGGGAGCTTTGTGTGGGTGTTGGGGGCACCTGAGAGTGTGTATTAAAGTGCAGATTTCCAGAGAGTATTTTAATACCGTTTAATGGGACCCAGGAATCTGATTATTTAACAAGAACCCCATGATGTTTTGATACAAGTGTTATCAAAGTAGTGCTTTGTGCGCTACAAGTAAGCTCTTTTTTTTTTTTTTTTTTTTTTTTTTTTTTTGGGGTTTTGTGGTACGCGGGCCTCTCACTGCTGTGGCCTCTCCCGTTGCGGAGCTCCGGACGCACAGGCTCAGCGGCCACGGCTCACGGGCCCAGCCGCTCTGCGGCACGTGGGATCTTCCCGGACCGGGGCACGAACCCGCGTCCCCTTCATCGGCAGGCGGATTCTCAACCACTGCGCCACCAGGGAAGCCCCAAGTAAGCTCTTTTTAAGGAAGAAGAATGTCAATAAGAAAAGAGGTAGCTCATCGTTGCCATTACTTTTAATATTATTTTGAATGTTCTAACAAATGCAATAATATTTGAACCGTGAATAGAATCATAAACATCAGAAAGAAGCACATAATATATCACTATATCACTGTGACATACAGAGGAAATTTTACAGTGAGCTCAGTCTCCACTTGTGTTCATGCTCTTTGTGCCATAGGAAGCAGAGGAAGGGGAGCTTGGTAGCGAGATGGTTGGGGTCAGCAGTGCGTTTATAGAGTTGGCTAGTCTTATGTTAGTAGAGTTGCTTAGTCTACTGCAACATTCAAAGGAATGTAAGGAAGTTGGTCTTCTAGAAGGCCTTCCTATCATAAATCTGGTGGGTGGTTGGCATATGGCACAAATGTCCCAAAGAACAGACCCATAGTATTATGGTTCCTATTGATTGATGTCTCATTCAAGCTAGTCCTCAAGCAACAGTTGGGGTGTGGTAAGCAGTATTCTAATAAGCATGAATCAGAAGCAGGTAGGGTGCTTATTAAAACACAGAGTCAAGTCCCCACTCCAGACCTACTAAGTCAGAATTGCTATGATTGGGAGCCACGAATCTGTTTTGACTCATGGAATGTTTATACCCTTATGATGGATTAACTAATGCTAGAGAAAGCAATTAGTTTGTACTCAATGGCTGGCATTTAGTATAAAAGGAAGGCCAAATAGACATTTTAAATCTATTTGGGAACATAGTATTTTTTTCCGTGTGTATGTGTGTGTGTGTGTGTGTGTGTGTAGGGGGCAGTGGTTCTCCAGAAAAACAGAAATGCAATGTCAGTATGAATGGAGCAAATGAAAGCTTCTAGGGGAGTTGCGGCAGGGAGGCTATTTTGTGGAGAGCTTATGGGATGGAAGACTGTTGCTTATGTTGTTGTTGTTGATAATATGGGATTGTTAGCTTAGTTCGCGTAAGTATATGTTGTTTGTGGGTATGTGGTGGGAGATGTCTCCTGGAGAAGTGTCTTAGCAGATGAGTTTGTTCATGGGAGGGAAAAATGTGGAACTTTGAGCCTAAAATCCTGTCACTCTGAGTACTAAGTGACAAAGGGGGTATTCAGAACAGTGAGTAGCAGGGCATCTTCCTTGCCACTCTCCCATCAAGCTGAGCTCCATGGGGATTGCACACTTTGGGAAGACCGGGACATAACCCCCTAGACACTCATCCTTTGGGAACATAAGCAATAAAACGTTGAGAAAAGCAGTGTGTGTGTGTGAGTGGAGGCCTAGAACTCTGGTGAGAGAGCCCCGAGTGGCGAGAGGCATTACTGGTGGGGATCATTAGAAAATGAGTAATTGGAGAGCTCAGCAAAGGCAAAAGTGTTTCAAGAAATGGAGATAAAGGGTTGTGTGATCTATAATCAGCTCACGCTCAGAGAAGGTAAGAATGTTTGGGATCTTGGAGGCGTTGGGTCAGGATCCACGGGATATGACTGGACTCACTAGAGGCTGAGGTTGCCGGAATGGAAGGTCAAAAAAGTGGAGGAAGGTAAACAGCGGTGAGTCAGAATATCCACCGTAATGTTTAAGTCACTAGTGATGACAAAAAGAAAGGGACAGAAGGTAATGAGGCAGGCAGAGGTGGTTGAGGAAGGTGATGGTGAGTGGTGAAGGATGATAAACGATGGTGAAGAGGCTGAGAAACATAACTCCTGTGGACTTCCAGTGTAGAAAAGTGAAACGATGAGAACTGCTCAGTAATCAGAAAGCGGCTCTGGGGAGCAAGGCCCAGACTTCTAGTGCATGAAGCAGAGTAGGGGAATAAGAGTATCCATAAGAGAACTGACGGGGTAACTAGGTCATCAGGGGAAAGGCCAGGCTTCACAATGCAGATGATGGTTTGAAGCGAGACGGTAAAAAAACATTTACAGATAAAAATAAACTTGCTCCTAAATGAATAAAACTTCTAAGAAACTTAAGAAAATAGTAATAGAAGTTGGGTCAACGTTGGTTTTTTTTTTTTTTTTTTTTTTAATTGTGTTGTGTTGTGTTGCTCCCCCTACACTTAAAGCATAGAGCTCTAAGTGACTTACTATCTCTAATAAAAACTTGTGTAGGGTGGGGGATATAATGCTGTTCCGGTTAGATTTTCTGTGGTTTAACACAGATGGGAAAAGTATTTTAAGAAGCTTAGCTATTTTGTTAAATGTTTATGACTTGTAAATTCCCAGCCTTTTAGGATTATCCAAATGTGTTGACACTGATGGTAAATCTGAAGGGAAATTAGCCAAATATGTTTGTCTAATTAACCAGTGGGGTCTAATAATAGCTGTCAGGGTTGGTGTGTAAGTCAGGGCTACTTATTTATTGCATGGAGGTATGTTCATATTATTTCCCTTTCAAGTTTAGATTTTTCACATTCTTTACCCACCGCTTTCTAGAGTGTCACTGAAGGAGCTGTTAGAGCACAAATCCTCAACCTCTTCTTTCTGCAAAGACAAAAAGGGAAAAGTAGCCTACTACTTTCATCTCACCAGAAGTCTGAAGTCTGACTCTTCCCAACTTCTATTTCTGTGCTTCTCATAAGATACAGAAGGGAAATCACCCACTCTACTTCAGCTTTGTGGTCTTGAGAGATGAGAAGTTTGAGTTTCTTGTGATGGTTTTTAATCTCTTGGGCTAATGGTTTTATAATTCAGCAATTATATATCGTCCTTGTTTAAGTAACTGTAGCAGTTAAGCATGTAAAATTGTAATAATTCTGTCAGAACAAAATGGTAATATTTAGCCAATCACTACAGGACCTCCTATAGGGAGTAACAGACGGGAGAAAGAATACTGTCGTTAAATGAAAATTACTTCAGGTACTCTACCAGGTAGTTTATCTTCAATGTCATTCATCTTCACAAATAGTACTATATTATCTGTTATTATAAATTTCTTTGACATGTAGGAAAAGAGATTCATGAGCCCATAGGCTGTACTGGGAACCATTTGCTTTGGACCTGGATATTTCAGACTCCGAAGTCTGTGCCTTTTCCCCAGTTAATAAGTGTTGACTTAACCATACCTGTTACCTAAGTGAGAATACTCTCGTGGTCTTTGTCATTCGTATCAGGCACACTGGTTTGTAGCAATGTGTATTTTCTGTTGTAAGAAGAAAATCGAAAAAGATGATGATGAATGGTTGTCATTTGGTCATAGTTCTATACTCACTGATGGCTAAAATAGTAAAATAATTCTGTATGAGTGTTGCTACTTATATAGTGCGCCTTAGGGTGAAATACTAACATACTGGTGATCTCAGCCTACAAGTAATATATACAGGAGGTGTACTATAAATGTGAGCTATTTTTTATATCAAACTTATAAGTGACCCCAGAGAAGCCACTAGAAATCAAATCATTTTAATGGAACTCACCACCACAGGCAGGTTAAGAAACTACCTTGTAAGTGTTCCTGTACTGATTCTACTGCTAATGAACACATCGTTTTCCAGACTTTGCTTCTTATCTGTAAAATAAAGGGATTTTTAAAGTCTCTTTTAGCTATAAAGTTCTTATATTTCCCCTTTAAATATCATCTTGTAGATTAAACAGGATAGGGTAAAACATTAAGCATTTTATTTAAAATATATTGCCATGTTTTCCTCTTATTTTTATATAATGCTTACATATTTTTATGTTTGAAATTCATGGAGAGAAGTGTTGCTTCTGTATTTTTCTTCTAATGAAGTTTTTTTTTTCATTGTCAGTCTTAGCAAATTTTACTGAAGAAAAATGCTGACTCACAAGTATAATGAAATGTTTTCTTTATTTAACTTTAGTATATTTATTTTAAGATCTGTAGGTCAGTTTGTGTGTGTGTGTGTGTTTGGTTTTGTATTTTAGTATTGTTGACAATGCCACATCAACTTGGCCCCAGGATAGTAATTAACAACCCAGTCAGAGGTTGTTAGTAATTTCCCATTTATTTGGGAAGAAGATTTTAATAAGTTGGAATCAAGAGTATTAGGTAGAGAAGACTTTTGAAACTGCATTCAACATAGTAGTATATATAAAAAAGAAACAAGCAAAATAAAATTAAAATTCCAGTCTAGAAGTTAAGAAAATAGAAGTTTTCAAAAGAAGGCAATCTTTATAAAAAAATTATTATTGACCTCCCAATATGTGTGAGAATGTGTTTCAAGTCTTTAGAAAAACAATCAAAACAAAATTTAAAAATCCACAATACTAGTTCAAAAAGAGTAGAATGTCCTTATTTTTTAAATTTGAAAGCTTTAGAATCCTATATTGATGTTTAACTGTCTTCTCTTATCTTGACTGTGTAACAAATGAAATACGAAAAGAAGTATAAAATATATGGGCAGCAATAATAGTAATGGTAAGCAAATCACCAAAGCGTAACGTGTAGGTGTTTGGGAAATGTGAAGTGTATGTTGTTCCCAAACTCAGAGCCCTGCTGAGGTTGATAATCACAATAACACGTTCTGACCTAGAAACGTGAGTCACATAGATTGGGGGGTAGGATGGTGAATGGGGGTCATTGGGTGATAGGGCTGATGTTTGGGGAACACTCCTCACATTGATCTCCTAGCAGGTCCCTAAGAAGCTTTTGCTTTTGTTACTTATTCATCCACTTTAAATGCATAGAAAGATGTTAAATGTTAACTAAAATTAGTAGTAGATTTATAGAAATAAATATTGTTCTAACTTAGAACATAACTGCAATTTAGATATAAATAGAATGTTCGTTCTTTAAAAAAAATTGCATGACTAGAGTATTTTCAAATTAAAAGTTTTGTTGGAATGAAATTCAGTAGACATTTACTTGAAAATGTTTAAATTTTTTAAGCAAATTGAAGGGCAAAAAGCTAAGACATCACTGTATTTGCCTTCATACGTATATTCACATTAATCACTCATGTTGTAGAGGTTTTACCTTAGGAAGTTATCACTATTATGACTGTGTTTTGTATACTGAATTGTGCAGATCCTGATATTAAGTTATAAGAAGATGTAAAGAGCTACCAAGTATTATACTAATGTCCTTCTCTAGGAAATATATAGCAAAAAGCCTTTGACTCATAAAATATTAGAAAGGGAAGAGACCTTAGCTGTCATTTAGATGAGAGTTGGCAAACTCCCACTGGGGAACAAATCCAGCCCAATGCTTGTTTATTTATGCCTAAGAGCTAAGAATTGGGCTTCCCTGGTGGCGCAGTGGTTGAGAGCCCGCCTGCTGATGCAGGGGACACGGGTTCGTGCCCCGGTCCGGGAAGATCCCACATGCCGCAGAGCGGCTGGGCCCGTGAGCCATGGCCGCTGAGCCTGTGCATCTGGAGCCTGCGCTCCGCAACGGGAGAGGCCACAACAGTGAGATGCTCACGTACCGCAAAAAAAAAAAAAAAAAAAAAAAAAAAAAAAAAAGAGAGAGAGCTAAGAATAGTTTTTATATCTTTAAATGGTTGAAAAAGTAAAAAAGAATACTTCATTATATGGGAAAATTATATAAAATTTGAACTTCACTGTGCATAAAGTTTTATTAGAACACAGTCACGCATTTTTATGTATTGTCTATGACAGCTTTCATGCTCCATTGACAAAATGAGTTGTGACAAAGAGCCTATGGACCACAATACCTAAAACATTTACTATCTGGCCTTTTACAGAAAAGATTTGTAGACCCCTGATCTAGATAGAAAACATGATTCTCCTCTGGGACTGATCCTCAGGGATTGCAAGATCCTGTTTGAGAAGGATTCTGTTTGTGGGTTGCATAGAAAAGTCCACAGTGATTGACAGGCAATGTCTGTCTCAGATAAGGTAGGGGGACAGTGAAGGTTTAGTATTTTCTAGTCAAGCTTCTAACGTGCACCACTCATTGTTACTTTGTTTGTATTAAAGCTCGGTAGAACACAAGGTCATTACCCTTTCAAGTCTCATTTCCATTATTCCTGGTATCAAACTTACCATCTAAGACTATCTTAGTGCACATTAAGAATCATGGAGAGAACTTTTAATAAATATATCTCCCCCATGCCAACACACCCAAGATTATGATTTTATAAGTTTAGTGTGAGGCCTAGGACTTCCAGTTTCAGATGTTGAAACTTAAATGATGTTTACCTAGGACTGAGCTATCTAATACACTAACTGCTTGGTGCATGTGGCTATTTAAATTTAAATTAAATATAATTTAAAATTCAGTCTCTCCGTTGCATGAGCCACATTGCAAGTGCTCAATAATTATATGAGTCTAGTGGTGGCTTCTGAATTGAACAGATCAGAAGAACATTTCCTTCATTGCAGGAAGTTCTATTGGACAGAGCTGATTTCAGGATCCCAGTTTAATCTCAGAAGTTCACTGATCAGCTTTAAAAAAATAATAGCATTAGTTTGTTTTCATACTGTCAGAAATGTGAAAAAAAAAAGTGAGAAGCAAGAAACTCAGGATAAAGATGGAAATCTTTATCTACTGTCTTAACTCATCCACTTAGCAGTAAGATGACTAAAAAGATATACAAATTGAATAAAACCCATCAAGTACTAAAAGTGAGGGGAAGATAACATTTTTACCTCCGATGCTCGGAAGAATTTTCATAAAACACAGTGAGGAGAGACAGGATTGAGATAGGACCAATCAATCTGTGAGTCAACAGATGCAATAGAGAATTCTGCCTGAGGAACAAGAATCTGAGATGATGGGAAAACCCCACAGGCTTCAGGACGTTTGCAACAGGTACCTGAGCAAAGGTGAGCCACTGCAAAGTGAGTGGGCAGTACTGACATCCCTGAGAAAGTGCAGTGAGACTAGCTCCCTGACGCACACGTGCAATGTTTTCTCTCAGAAGTGTGTGCCATTGACATGCTTTGTAACACACGCTGCTTCATCCAGTGCCTAATGAACATAGTCATGCAACTTAGAGAAAGGGTCTCCAGCAAGGGTCACAATGAATACATCCTCTGAAATAGTGACAACTGGCATGGTGGACCTTGAACTGTCCTTTATCCCACAGTCAAGAGAAAGTCTGAAGTGACAAAATAAATCTGCAAACCTGTACTTCTATTTTCCCACTAATTTGGTGTATGAGAGTAGCACAGTGTATTTTACAGTTACCACCTTACTCTCTTAGTACTGAAAAATAAAACAAAATAGAAAAACATAAACAAACTGTAAAAATGAACAAAGAGAAAGGTGACCAGATATCTAATATATAGCCAGTAATCCAAGAGCAGAAAACCTGTGGAAGAATAAATGCTTCTCCAAATCTATGGAACAGATTTACTGCAAGAAATGAATGAAAATATTAAATTTTTTGTGTGTGATTTCAGGGAGCTATTGTGTCTCCAAACAAGGCACCTATCAGAAAAGATAGCTTTCAGATGACAAGGATGATTAACAAGGGTTGGTTACGGCATGAAAACAAAAAATATATGTTGAATATTCCAGGAAACTGAATCAGTGAATTACTATACCAGATTGAGAAAATGTCCCAGAATTTAGAGTACAAGAATTAAGGAGATAAATATACTAATCAGAAATATAAAGGGCATCTCTAAGAAGTCAAAGATACATACAGAAGAAAACAGAGCAGTTACGGGAAAAGCAATTCCCAAAGAAATAATGGTAGAATGTTTTCTTGGTGGTGGGGACTTAAAACTCAGGGAAAACCATTTATCTGAGACTATGATGAAGAAAATCCTGAATTAAAGAAAAATTAAAGCATCAAGATGACAGGGGAGGAAGTTTGTTTATAAAAGGAAAAAATTCAAGTTGACATCACACTCTCCACAATTTGAAAAATACAGAAGAGAAACGAACACAAGACTCTTGAGAAATATATCGAAACCCAAGAATGTTATAGCCAGACAGACTATCATTCATATTTGAAAGCAATAGAGTCATAATAATAGACATAAAAGGACTCCAAATGTTTTTACCCACATTCCTTTTCTGAAAAAAAAAAAAAAACTTGAAAAAGTATTCCAGCTGACTGAGGAATGAATCAAACTAAAAAAGTAAATAATGAGGATTATATGTTATAAAAGAAAATATGGTGAATAATTAAAACCAATGGGGATTAGACTGTGTTGTAAAAAGAAGGGTAGTGAGTAATTGAAACCAATCAAAGAATCAATATTTAAATCTCTGTTGTTAATATGGTGAGAAGTTAAAAACAAGAGAAAAACATTTAAGTAATTCTTCCAAGAGAAACTAAAAGTGTTTTAAAAAATGATAATATTCTGGGTATGAAATTCCAAATAACACCAACAAAATCTTAGAGTAGGAGTATGAATAATTGCTTGCAAAGTGTTTCATTTTATGTGTGTGGGTGGGGGATTCTCAAATCCATGTATTTTATTTTTGAAGTGGTAAAGATATAGAATTAAATAAATACCTCTAAAGGTATTTTACATGTAAATTAACCATTAGTTGGGAAAAATGATTTCCAAATTATAAACAGTAAAAGAAACAAAGAAAACTTGGGTACCTAAGAAACAAATCTGAAAACATACAAATAAAATAATGAGGAAACAAAAAAATTTTAATGAAATCATTAAAATAAAAATGAAAATCATAAGTAAATAAACATGACTAAAATTTGATGAATTTTTACTTCTGGCCCAAGCTCACTCCCCTTTCCAAAAACTAAACACAGTGATCTTGTCCCTTTAATTCCTTAGCAACCTTTTGTCTTTATTTCAAATTTGATAGTTTTCTATTTCCTTTCATTTGGAAAGCTTCTTAAAGGAAGCAGAAATACATTCCCATTCCACAGTTCTCCATAATTTTACCAGCAGTAGTCAAAAAGTCATAGAAATATTTGGAAGGATTTTTCTGACTTCATTTCTTTTTACTTTTGAAGTTCATGGTGATATTGTAGTCAGTGTCCTAATCTCACCTTGTGAACTTCTACTTATTATCCTGCATGTTTATAAATGGCACCATATAAGAAATGCTGAATATATGTTTGTTTGGATGTGTATCTATCAGTCATTCATTTGGCAAATATTAAAGACGTACCTTTTGCAGAGGTTTGTGGGTAAAATCCAGCCCTCGTGGAGTTTAGAGACTATCCAAAGTGTTGTGCCACTGAAGTCCCTGTAGCAGCTGGGCTAGCCTGTACAACCCAAATGTGAGCCTCATTCCTGTGTACTTACCAGTATGAAACCCTTCTTCCAATCATCTTAAGCTCTTCTGCTCTCTCACTTTTTTATATTCTATTCGTTCCACTTGTTACATTTCTTTACTTTCATCATGTTGGTCACTCTGGTTTTTTTACAATCACTTCCCATGATTAACCTGGAATAGTAACTCCTCAAACCAGCATTCCTGAACTTTTGCTTCTAGTGTCACCACCATGAATGATAAATAGCTGTTTCTGAATTGTAGCTTCATTCCATCTAGGTCTGAAGTCCGTGGAATGAGCTTTTGTGATTGGCTGAATCTTGGTCACTTGCTCTCAGCTTACCTGCTAAGGGATAGAGAGAGACACTGTCAGCTTTAATCTTCTGGTTTGCTTCCTCCAAATAGAGTTTGGATGCTGAAACGCAGCAACTGTCCTCTGGATGCCTTTACACATGCCTTCGTGTGAATGTTTTGTGTATGTGTATTGGATATATGTGTATGGATAGAGAATCTTATGATTTCATTTATTGGTATTTAAACTCTCCTGAGACACGGTTTTCTTATGATTAAAATAATTTTTTAGATTAGCCTGTGCATTTCATATCGTGTCCCACAGATTTTAAGATCTTCCATGAAAGTACTTAGAAAATGACTCAAAAGCCCGTGGGGACTGTGGGAGGACAGCCAGGTCCGTGGGCCTCCCACCATTGCTTTAGTGTGCACAGGTGTGATTTTAGTTGTTTTATCAGATTTTATTAAAAGAAAGTGTTCTGCAACTCAAAATCTTTGATTACCACTGTACTAGATTCTTGCCTCTCAAAGACCTACAGTATCAGCACACCTGGGTATTTGTTAAAACTGCAGTCTTGCCCCACCCTGGGCTTTCCAAATCAGAATCTGATTTTAACAAGATCGTTAGATGACCCATCTCAAATTAAAGTTTAAGGAGTATTGTACTCGTTGTTCCCCAAAGTCACTTTCAGCTCTGGCACTGTGCTCTAATATACATTTATACAATATATATTTTATCTTTCCTTATTTTGCTTTCCTTTGTTCTGGGCAGTTTGGTCAGAGAAAAAGGAATCCATCAAAGAAACATAGCATCAAGAAATTTTGGTTGAATATAGATAGGGATGTTTGAATTGAATTAGGTTACAACTTTATATCATTTCTACGGATAGTAACTAGAGCAGATGAAAGTTTTCTGGCCTTATTGGATTATAAATCTCAGTTCCTCCTGTGAGAAAAATATGAGTCCAAATATCCTATAATTAATGAAAGAAAAGAATCTTCCAAAAGTGGTTCAAATGAGAGTGAAAGAGAAGCCCATTAAATATTGATAATGATAAAATCAAGCGGTGATGCGCCATTACATCAAGCAGTAGAATGTTTTAGAGTTTACCAAGTATCTGAATATTCAACAACTCATTGAAATCATTAACAATTCAGGGAAGAAGGCAAATTAGGTATTTTCAACCACGGTTTACAAATTTAAATAAGGCCTGAACCCAGTAGTGTGTCATAACCAAAACTGGTACATATTTCCCTTCTGAAGCTGGTCTCTCCCTTTACCTCTAAATTTCATGTTAAAACAATGTTAGTGTAAGCATAAACGGGCCACGGAGAAGAATGCTTTTACTATATTCACAATATCTGAGGTTGACATTTCTTCAGTTGCAGAAATGTCTCTTTTTCTGGTTTCCATTTTTCTTGTGCTTCCCTGTGATATTTTTTGACCTTTTTATTTTCTCCTTCCGCTTTCCCCCACCAGCTTCTTCCTCCCTCTCTAACTTCAGCAGCATCTGAGGCCAGACCCTGCTAATTTGCAATAATGGGTTCTGTCTCTTCCTCGCCACCCCTGCCCGTGCAGAGGCTTCCTCCTTTCCTATGGCCACCTGCCTCCTGATCATCCTTGCTGGGACTCGGTGTGGCTCAGCTCTGTTCTACCTCCCGCTCTCCACCTGGCCCAATCACTGCTCCGCCAGGCCTCCCTCAGCTGCTGAATGTCGTTATGGCAACCAACAGTCAGTGGGCCCAGGAGACACCGTGCTGAGCCAGAACTGGCAGGAAGAGACACTGAGCAGCATCTGCGGGGGCTGATAAGGCCAAAGTGTTGGGTCGGCCCCCCACCCCCACCCCCAGTGAGGAAGGAGGGAGGGAAGTGTCAAAATCACATCAGCAGTGATAGATCTACCAGGAAAGATTCCTGACCTGATAGAATGGCTGGAGGACTCTGCATACAGGCCCTGGTTGGGTTACATGTGTAACTGCTTGGTATGCCCAAATCCAGACTTTTGAATCACCATCTTTCATCTCCAGTGCTAATCCCACAACGATTAGAGAGAGAGAGAGAAATGAAAATGATTCTAGGCTATGGGTGTAAAAGTGCGGAAGAAACATTGTTTTTTCTGTTTAGTATAACGTATTACTATTATCCCAGCTTTACCTATATTGTTAGCTCTGATTATCGTGGAAAGGGTAAACGATAATTTTACATTTTAAAGTGCACACACTAGGATTTAATAGGAGTGTTCTTCTTTGCAGCAAAACAGACAAACAGACCAAAAAAACCCAATGAGGCCATTAAAGGTGACGGCCTCATATTTTCAGAATATCTCCAAGGACTAAAATGATGGAGGTATTAAGGAGAACGTGTCTTTGGCAATCACTTAGGGTCACCTAGAAAAGTGGAATTAAATTCTGCTATTAGAACTCTGCTTTTAGGGTTGCAGTGTCATTGTACCTGCAACACATTTCTTCTAGGTGATATTCAATAATTTAGAATATTAAAATGCTGAAGCCAGCAGAGGCAGACTAGTTTCTCTCTCAGTCTATAAATGAGAACAAGGCCCAGAAAACAGAAGGGCTTACCTGTGGGTCACACAGCTTCTGAGCTTTGTCATCTTTGTCATCTTACCATTAAACCTGAATTCAGCCCAGAGAGCTAAAACAAACTTAGAGAAGAGTTTGGAAAAATTGTGTGCACGCACCAAGGACCGAGTTCTCTTCTCACGGCCCCATCACACCATATGGCTCTGCAGCCAATAAGCCACACTCGGTCAGAGTACCACAGATGCTGTCTCACTGCCTTTGGATCTTAGACTCACTTTAAACACTGGCAGGGAAGACTTCACTGTGTTTATCAAAACAATATAAAAGTTACAACATTTAACAATATAAAAATAATAAAATGAAGACAAAGGGGAAGGGGAAGCAAAGCAAGGGGTAGTTGTAAGTGTGCTAAATTATTCATTTTAATTAAAGAAAATTAACACTGTGTCAAGTAACACATAAAGTAGCACATTTCAATTTATTGTTTAAAAGTTATAATGTTAACCATCAAAAGTCTAATAAAAACCCAGAAACTGTTTAAAATTGATGATCTTTTGGAGGAGAAGCAGGAGGGCTTAATTTTTTTTTTTTTAGATTATTTCATGTGGTGTGACTTATAGATATGCGTGTGTGAACTTGTTTAAGAGTAAAACTGACTTGCTCATCAATAAGGGTTTGGTTAAATAAATCCTGGTACAGTTCTAAAATGGAATACATGACCTCTATTGAGAAGAATATGGTTGCTTTATGTATTGTTACAGAAGAATGTCCATGATGAAAGGATAAAAGAAGAAGAAATTAAGTTACAGATCACATGTAAAGCACTGTCTATAAAGATCCATACCCCATCTGTGTGTGTGTGTGTGTGTGTGTGTGTGTGTGTTTCTGTATGTTTCTATATTATAAAAGGAGATGTGACAAGACACACACCCAACTCTTAGATTTGAGGGGAGAAGAAATGAGGGATAGGAACTTTTTAAAAAAACTTCTATATCATTTGAATGTTTAAATAATAATATATTAATTTTTAATTCAGGATTTTATTTTAAAATATTAAAACAAAAATTATAGAACTAAAAGGGAGTCATAAAAATGTGTAGCTTCTCTAGGTGAAATGTTTCACAAATATTATGTTTATCTAAATTTAACACAAACTCTTAAGAGAGATTAAAAAGCTTCCTAAATTATTTCTTTAAGTATATTTCTGACATTTTTGGGGTGGGGTATAAAATAGAAAAGTGTATTAAGGAAAAATGTAGATTAGTTGGATTCAATTTGAAAATAAACAGTATAATGAAGATTCTTCTTCAGAAACGAATGGATTTTGAAATACAATAATTTAAAGTTTTTGCTTTCAAATAGGTATAATTTCTCTAACCTAAACACTAAATAGCATAATTGTGAGATTTTCTTTTTTCCCTTTCCCCATTAATTCATTTTACTATCTTGAAAAGTTTAGTGAATGAATATAAAGTCATAATGAAAGCCGTTAAGATGACTGTTATCTTCCATATTTATTGGTAGTTGGGCCAAAGCCCAACTGGCTGTGCCCTCTCTTTCTTTTCCCAAACCAGCTTTGAATGTCAGGCTCTTTGTTTAATTAGAGCAGTGGGAGCACAAAGAAAAATAAACAGCGGGCTGAAATTTGAGCTTGAAAGTATTGAAGGTTTCATGGTTTTGTTTTGGGTTTTTTTTCTGACTTTTGTTAAAAGTATAACAGAAAGAGCCACCTTGAGCTCCCTTAAGATCTTTAGCTGAAAATTGGCAATTTTGAAGCAAGTGAACAGATTATTCTGGCAATAAAAATCAAACACTCTGTTGTACATTTAATGTTTCATAATATTCCCTCCATAAAGTTCTCCAATTTGGAAAAAAATTAAGGCATACTAAGTTTTCTAATTTATAATAATATACAAGGTAAATGACAATACACTTCAAGTGGTGTGGAACTTTAAGTGTGTAGGATATGCAAATTAATAAATGTTTGCATTGTTAGTTTCATTATTTGGGTCTGTATGTGTTTAAATATTTATATGTTTTGATGGTGAATTGTCCTTGAAATTGAAAATAATAGCGTGCTGTGTATGAATGCAGAGACTAGTAAAATGTGATTTGTTGTGTTTTCCTATGTCTAAATGTATTAATTCCTTTTTTAAAAAGAACACACAAAAATAAAAGAACAATTTAGAGTCAAATGGTTCAAAATGAATCATGAAACAAATTCTCATCGGAGATGAAAAAGAAGTTTTAGCTTTACTGCCAGTATTTTTTTAAAGCATCTCTTTTCCAAAAGAGATTACTGAGAGTGGCATAAAGGTTTTAATTTCTTTACATGGAGGGTTGAGGGTATGACAAGATAAAGAAGTAGATTTGATATTTATTTTCTCCTTTCCTGCTTTGCATAGACATAGTGAAGTTATGGTCCAAGCCTGGTGTCCTCTAATATAGGTATTTGTTTGAATTTTATCTTCATCCTCTGAATATCATGTCTTAGTCTTCCTGAATGGATAAATCAGCTGTTTCTTTTGTTTTAGATAGAGGCTGTGTATAGTTCCACACGAACCCTCAAGTCACCACAGATTTTTGTAAATGTCTGGATTAAAGTCTAATTTGGATGACTTGATGACTCTACTGGAAGATATTCACACTTCTTCTTTTGGTAATAGCAACAAAATTTCCTAATTCAGGTCATTCACCCACCAAGAAACATACCACCATACCTCTCCAGGTGATATGTACATACACAGTTCCTTAACAATGAATTCCCCGACTGAGAAAGCAGTGAGCATACCCATCTCCACTGCAGAAAGAATTAGAAGATCTAATTCTTCACTTGCCTCTGTGGATCAAAGTGTCTTCCCAAAGGCTGTAAACAAACAAACAAAAAACAGTGGAAGAAGAAGGCAGTGGGGGCCCTGGACTTTAGGTGTATATTCACGAACCTTCTCATTCCATTTCAGAGTCCTGCCAGAATCCTTGTTTTATGATGAACCTTTGGCTAGACCTTTTCTATTTTTATTTGTTTTTCGTTTTCTCACAGGATTTCCCCTCATTTCAGTTGACTTCACTTTGAGGTAAAAATATTTTTGAGAAACTATTTGCTACTTGTGAACTGGGGAATGTGAAATATGTTATCTTGAAATATGTGAAGCTAATATCTTTAATTTCTGAAAACAACTCTTAACTTTTATCCAGAGTTATTTGTAGCACACTGGTTTACTAGGAGTATTAGGAACATAGCAGTTTTCTTGTTTCTCCTTTGTCTTAGGCATTATTTTCTAATATAAAATTAATACACCACCAGTGTCCCCAGTCTGAAAATATAGGTGAACTTTGAAATGAAATAGCAATCAGTCATTATCTCACCTAGAGAAGAGATTGCCTATTAACATTTTCCCATATTTTCATCAAGTCATCTATACATTATTTTTAGTTGAAATCATACTATGTGGACAATTTTATAAAGTGCTGTGATCTACTTGACATTTCAAGTTATTAAAAACTGAAGTGATTAAATCATTAAAAAATACAAATTGTTGGGCTTCCCTGGTGGCACAGTGGTTGAGAGTCCGCCTGCCGATGCAGGGGACGCGGGTTTGTGCCCAGGTCTGGGAGGATCCCATGTGTCGCGGAGCGGCTGGGCCCGTGGGCCGTGGCCGCTGGGCCTGCACATCTGGAGCCTGTGCTCCGCAGCGAGAGAGGCCACAGAAGTGAGAGGCCCAGGTACCGCAAAAAACAAAAACAAAACAAATTGTCCAAGAAGATGCATCTTATAGAAATATGGAGATATTTATAAAGGAATAAAACTATCATGCATAATACTACCATACTGAGGCAACAACTATTAGCATTTTAGTATATTCTCTTTCGTTCTTTTTTTTTTTTTTTTTTTTTTTTTTTTGCGGTACACGTGCCTCTCACTGTTGTGGCCTCTCCCATTGCGGAGCACAGGCTCCTGACGTGCAGGCTCAGTGGCCATGGCTCATGGGCCTATCCACTCGGCAGCATGTGGGATCTTCCCGGACCAGGGCACGAACCCGTTTCCCCTGCATCGGCAGGCGTACTCTCAACCACTGCGCCACCAGGGAAGCCCTCTTTCATTCTTTTTTGAGTACATTTTCCTTTTCCACAGTTGATATAATATTATATACTTCCTTGTAAACCTTTTATTTTTGCTTTATGTTTCAGAATTTCCCCATATCATTATAATTTTACATTAAAAGTCTCTTCATTAGCATTTTTGATATCTGCATCATAGTATACTATAATTTAGTAAGCTATTTGGAACTTAACTTTTTAGGGGTGTTGTTTGTTTGCAAGTAAACTTTGAGAGGATTTATTTCATTTGACTCTTTAATACGGGAATTCTTTAAACGGCAAGCGAGTGAAGGGTATACCAGGTAACTGGGAATGCAGGAAGAGCTCCAGGGGCAGGGCCAGGTAGCCATGTGTGAAGGGAGGACAGCTGGAGAGAGTGCCGGGGAGGGATTGAGTCCATCCAGCACAGAGAACTGCTGCAGGACACCAATCTGTCTTCCAAGAGTTCTCATGCCAACAGGCCACGAGAGCTGATAAGAGTGCCCAGAATTGCTCCAGCCATTTTCAAGGGCAGTTTTACAATCTAAAAGATGGTATTGTAAAGCTGGAGGGATTGACTTGGTCTGCAACACCTTAACAAGTTGTTGTGCTGTGGACAGAGAAACTTTTAAATTAAAGCTACTCCAGTGTTTTCCCCAAAGACCAAAGGCATCAACATGAGGTTTCTCAAATGTCAGTGTTGACTTTGGTCTGCTGTAAACCCAGAGGATGAATCTGGCGGATTGAAGGGTTTATCTTGGATAGTGAAATTAGACATACATTAGTACATTTCTTTTTACTGTTACTTTTCCTTCAAAATGTTTTAATACTACCAGGTGTCCTCCACTGCTTTAATTGGCTGTCTAACTATTGTCAGTTAGAAAAAGTTAATCCTTGTAAATTCATGGGTCAGTGTGGTGTTTTCGATAGCTTTGCTGTCTGGGTCCTTCCTTCCTTCCTTCCTTCCTTCCTTCCTTCCTTCCTTCCTCCCTCCCTCCCTCCCTCCCTCCCTTCTTTCATTTTCCTTCTTGTCTTAGATTCATGGTATAAAATTCTTCCTCTATTTAAAGCTAATGGGACTAGAATATGAAAACTAATATAGAAATGTAGACTTCCAGTTCAACATAATAATTTCATGACACATATTTAGCACCTTCTTCTCTGATCTCTCCATTAGAAAAAATAGAGAAACTTCAGATTGGGCACTCAAAAGAAGAAGAGAAAAGAAGGAAAGAAAGGATACCCACTCTTCACAAAAGAGGAAGTTGGAGGGAATTCAGGAATATAGAATCCAGGTGAGCCCTAACCTAGGTGAAAATCAACCAGCCTGACTTTTATCTCATGCAAAGGAAGAACCTATGTGGAACTTCAAAGGACAGAAATCCACAGGTACCCGTAAGATTAAGAGAGAAGGGAGATGGAGATGACAGTAAACTAGGGAAGGCCAGAAGGGAACTTGAGGCTTTACAGTTACCATCCTCAGAACCGCAGACCCTGGCCCTCAGCCTGCCTACACTTTGCCTGGATGGTGCCCTAACTAAAATGTAACATTGAGACAGTGAGCTCCATTTAAGAGCAGTTGTCTACAATTAGAGAAAGGGAGAAATGTCCCAGCCATCTTTGAGCTACTGAAAGAGATATGATTATAAAACAAGATTAGTGTTACCTTCCTTTAGCCAGAACTTTAGGAAGTGGCAGCTCTGACTTAATTTGGTGAGGAAGGCCTGTTGAGTGAAGTGGGAGCTTGTACACATCACTAAGGCAGTCACACCAGTTAGAGAAGTGGGTGGTACCCAGCTGTCTCCGGGTTCCCACCATATATAAGTCACAGCGTGGATCTTCTGGTTACGGTTCCCTCTCTACTAATCACAGATAGAAAATGGACTTTGAATACAATTAAGCTGTTAAAAGTAAAGCCCCTCTGCTTTTGTTTGGAACCTTGTAAATTGTGTCCTGGGACAATTTCTCATTCAACTTGTGTTAAATAACAAACTAAACAAGCAGGGATTACCATTTAAAGGATGAGTAAACTGCAAGGAAAAAAATTCATTCTTCCCCCTCCCCAGCTTTTTTGAGGTATAATAGACACACAAGTTTGTAAGATATTTAAAGTGTACAGCATAACAATTTGATACATTATTCATTGTGAAAGGATTCCCCCCACTGAGTTAATGCCTCCATCACCTCAGATATCTTTTTTTTTTTGGTGAGAACATTTAAATTTTAATCTTAGCACATTTCAATTATGCAATACAATGTTATCAACTATAGTTACCGTGTTATAGATTAAATCCTCAGAGGAAGACATACCTTATGGTACCGCTTAAATGTAGAATCTAAAAAAAAAAAGTTGATCTTTGCCAGGGGCTAGGGGTGGGGAAGATAGAGAGATGTTGGTAAAAGGGAACAAACTTTAAGTTATAAAAATAACATTTATGGAAACATTTATTAGTTCCAAACACAGGCACTAGTATAAGGAATTTAGAGGAAATTGTCTATCACCACTCCCACCCCAGGAAATAAACTTACTAGAAGATTAATAGTAAAATGTTTTTAAAAATATATTGAATTGTTTTCTTAACTGATGCTAAACTACATCAATTACATAAAGTAAAGCTTGACTTCAAATTTTTAAAATTCCCCAAATTAAAATACAATAGAGGCAGTGAAGCATCGATTCACTACTTCAACAAAATAGTAAAATAATAGTCAAATACTAAAAATTTTTCTGTAGCTTAGAGGAAAAGTATGAGATAATTATGATGGGGAAAAGATAGAGACAAGGAGAAAATGCCTAGGAGATCAACATATTTACAATAGAAATTCATATTATTCACAAGGCATGTGAAAAAGGAGCAAAAATTATTAAATCATTGAAAAAAATTCCCTGAGTTAAAAATTTGATTTTTAGGTTATGACAGAGGAAAAAAATGATTGAAGGAATTGGACATAAACATATTTTAATTTCTGATAATGTAAAAATTCTATAAGCATCCAACAGGGAAAGAAAAATAAGTTGCTAAACAAAAGGAGAGAAAAATCCAGTTGACCTCAGACATCTCAGTAACAAATATTATTAGATAGTATGAGTCATGTCTGTAGTTTTCAGTGAAAAGAAAATATGCTCGACCTAGAATTCTATATCCATTGAAACTATCATTCATTTATGAAAGCAAAAGAAACACGTTCTCAGTCATGAAAGTTTTAACAACATAATACATTTTTTCTAAGTGATTAGCTTTCTCATATACTAGCAATAACCAGTTTCAATCTATAATAGAAAAAGATATTTTTATTAAGCAACAGAAGTATAATATAAAATACCTAGGAATAATCTAATGAGAGGTGTGCACAGTATGGTAATATGATCCACTCAGCAAGTATTCATTTAATATTTACCAGGTTTGTAATGTTGAAAGCATAAAGAGGGACACATAAGAAAACTTGAATATGAACACCAAGCTCCTAAATGAGAAAAATCAACATTGAAAATATATCAGTTATCCTCCAGATGTGTCTATGATCTGTTTAGCTGTCATGTATGTATGTATGTATCTATCTATCTATCTATCTATCTATCTACTAGTTAAACTCTTCTGTGATTATTTTAGGATTGAGGGAGAGATTTGGAGAGATATTTATGTTGATGTATAAATGAGCATATGATGGGAAGGTTTTTTTTTTTTTAAAAGAATAAGACTAATTTTGGAGGGAGAGGCACAGAGAATTTTTTTTTAATTACAGAACTGTTATAATTAAAATATTCAGGGGCTGGTATGAGCCCAAGACAAAAGTGAAATAGAACACAGTCAAGTTCATAAAGGATGCCAAGTGTGTGTGTTAGAATTATTTTGTTTATTTTTCAGTTTTTAAAATTTATTTATTTTATTCATTTATATATATATATTTGGCTACGTTGGCTCTTCATTGCTGCGCGCGGGCTTTCTCTAGTCGTGACGAGCAGGGGCTACTCTTCGTTGTGGTATACGGGCTTCTCACTGCAGTGGCTTCTCATTGCGGAGCACAGGCTGTAGGCACGCAGGCTTCAGTAGTTGTGGCTCGCGGGCTCTAGAGCTCAGGCTCAGTAGCTGTGGTTCACGAGCTTAATTGCTGCATGGCATGTGTCATCTTCCTGGACCAGGGCTCGAAACCGTGTGCCCTGCGTTGGCAGGGTTAAGTGGATTCTTAACCACTGGGCCACCCGGGAAGCCCTAGAATTATTTTAGTATTTGATTAAAGTGCGCTTTCATATTAATGGGGAGAGTGGATGGTGTTAAAGTTAGGCTACCTGGTTTAAAAAGATGTAAATGTTAGAAGAATATTGGCAAATGTTTCTCTAATTCCTGAGTGAAGAACTATTTTTTAAACATGACTCCACAGTTAAAAACTTTAAAGGAAAAGATTGATGGGTTAAACATCCATAACAGTGACATAAAACTGCCCACCAATCTCAGCCTCCTCTTTACATAGTATAGAGTATGGTGGGAAGCAGCTGTCCAATCAGCTACATTTTCCAACACACTTGCATTGAGGTGAGGCCACATGAGTATTTCTCACCAGTGGAGTATGTGTGTGAGAAGGGGTTATTTCTGGGCCGAGGTGACTATAGACCTCTACATTCTCTACGTCTGTTTGCCAACTCAATGCATAGGCATCAAACCTATTTATTTTGTGACACCACAGAATGAAAAGACCTGGGCCTAAAATCACTGCATACAAGAAAGCTGCCCATTGACCAGGAAATTGTGGAATATTCATACAGTGGAATACAATTCAGCAATAAAATGGAATGAATATTTAACAACATATGAATTTTTAATATGTTGTTAAATATTATGTTAAATATCAATATCATGTTAAAATATGTTAAATATCAATAGATCATTCCAAATGTCCATCAACAGGTAAATAAAAAATAAATTGTGGTCTCTTCATAGCTAAGCAATCATGAACCTTTTATGTCAAAACTCCTAGGCTTGAGGGAAAGATTAAGACAGAGCCAAAAGCACTGCCCACATCTATTTACTTCAAATGATTTACTTCCAAAATATGCTCTTACTATCTTACAGGTATAGGTAATTGGTTTTAGACCATAGAAAGGAGACCAAATTGAAGGTCTGCACTCCCTTTGTGGGCCACTTAGCATTGCTCTCAATTGCTCATCTGGCAAGTGGAGATAATAAACACGTAGGGTTTACATGAGTATAGAAATAATGTTCAAGAAGCAACTAGCACATAGTAGACAATAAATAAAGGCAGATAAAATTATTATCATTATTAGTGATGTTGTTATGACAATACTTTCTTGCCAGTTGATTCAAAAAATGCTTTTCAATATTAAGGGTGTATGCATGAATCTTCCCTTCTCAGGACATTAGGCCTAAGTTTTGGTATTAAAAAAAAGAATATTAATAAAATGAGTAACAAAAGTTTTGGTTGAGTCTTAATCTTTTGCTTAGATCTGTTTAAATTTGTTGTCCTTGGAGGTCCATTATGCTTTACATTGGAGAAAGATGTAGCCAGCTGGCTCCTTTCAAAAGTGCCGCCATATTTCATAGTAGTTAGATTCATACCTAGAGCTCCAAAAGGAAGGACAAGATTTAGGTGGGTGGGATTGGGAATGGATGTTGACGTGGGAAGGGTTGAAGTCAAGGTCAGAGTTACTTTCAGCAACAAATATCTAAGTGCATTCTCCCTTACAAATGTTTTTATTTTCCAAAACACTTCCCTCAAATGGCTATGGTCATTATTCTGGCAACAGTTCCATTTCTCATACAAGGAGACATGGAAGATGTAATAATAACCTCTGGAATAACCCTGTACACATTAACTTCTCTTTCTATATCCCTTTTTTTTTTTTTTTTTGGTGATTATACCAGCCATTCACCCAGTTCTCATAAGAGTAAACATGGGAGTCAACCTCACCTCTCTCTTTTTTCACTACACACACTACACACACACACACACACACACACACACAGACACAGACACAGACACACACCTGGTAAATCAAGGTGCATCAGCCCAAGATCTCCCCATATACCCACTGCCACTCCCAACTCTGGGCCACTCGCATCTCCTTGATAAATTACTGTTCTTCCTTCCAGGCTTGCCTTCACTTAAATCTAGCCTCCACCTTGCAGCCAGACTAGTCTTCTGAAAAGGCAAATTCGATGATATCATTTCATTACTTAAAGTGTTAAATGGCTTTCCATTTCCAGCATTCTAAAATCTCAACACACTTGAAATCTTGCTGGTTCCTCTGTGACGCACCCGTCACCATTTGCTACCTTATACTTGGCCCACCCTTATTTAAGCACCTCCTGTCACCTGGAGATGCTGGTGCCTCTTCGCCTCTGGGTCTTTTAATATGTTATTCCCTCTGGCTGGAATACAGTACTTGATGGCCAATGGTTGACAGTTGGATCATTGTGATGATTAATTTTATGGCATCTCGATTGGACTAAGGGATGCCCAGGTAACTGGTAAAACGTTTCTGGGTGTATCTGTGAGGATGTTTCTGAAAGGGATTAGCGTCAAATAGGTAGACCGAGTAAAGAAAACCGCCTTACCCAGTGTGGTGGGTGTCAGTCAGTCAGTTGAAGGCCTGAGTAGAGCAAAAGGCTGAGGAAGGGGGTAGTTGCTCTCTCTGCTTGGACAGCCATCTTCTCCTTCCTTCAGACATAAGCACCCCTGGCTCTCAGGCCTTCAGTCTCAGACTGAATTATACCCCTAGTTTTCCCGGTTCTCCATCTTGCAGACCTTCTCAGTCTCCATAGTTGTGTGAGCCAATACCTTTAAAAAATCTCATGTACATCCTGTTGGTTCTGTTTCTCCAGAGAGCCCTGACTAATACAGTCACACACCTCAATACAGGTGTGTCTTAGCTACCTTTAAATGCATATAACATCAAAAAAAAAAGCCCTCCCATACACACATCCAGGTCCAACTCATAACCTACTTTTATTACCAGCTCCCTCACCCAGAAAGGATAGCATTCCCTAGTGCCCAAAAGCATGGCCCAAAGAAGAGACACCACACTTCCTTTTTGTGCAACTCTTTGGGTGTGGCTGTGGTTCTTATTGGTCCCCGCTAAAGGTGCCCAGCTGGTTTACCTCTCGGATTCAACCTCATCAATTATTTACACACATTCAAAATTCAAACTGATGCAAGAACAATCATAACAAGCACTTGGTTTTTTCAGTCCTAGAAATTTCTTCACATCATCTAAAAGGAGCCTCAGCTCATGATTAATAAAAATTGGGGAAACCAGATCCTGAAAGAATTTCTCAGGATTTCCGCTGATTCAGCATTCTCCACTCCCCCATTGCAGACCTGTTCATGTCTCACTTATCCCAGGGCCCTTAGTTTTGATGTTTCTTCCTCCTGGAAGATTTCTGTGACCCCCCCACCCTTGGTCTTGCTTCCTGTGACGTTCTCTGTGCTAGACTATTTCTGGCCTGTGCTCTGAGCTTCCTGAAGGCTGAGTGTGTATTTGTCAAGGCCCTCACTGTATCCACAGGACCTGGCATATGGCGGCTACACAATAAATAGAGCTGAACAAATAAATACAACAAATTGTGGCAAGAATAGAGATTGCATTAAAAGTTTATCTCCACTTTTCCCCTTTATCCCCAGGAGACCCCATCCTCCAGAATTTAAAGAAGAAAGTTGAACCCTTCTCACATTAAGCCAATCTTAAAAGCTGCTTTTAGAAACTCCAGTGCACACTCACACACCATTATATGTTATTTCAGGCTGGTATAATAATAAAACTGTCAATCCTATGAATAAGAACTGTTTCTTTACTTGGATTCTTGCTCATGTTCGTGTATATTTATGTATTACTAGAAAAGCAGCATTCTTAAGATTTCTTAGATTGTTTTGATAAGATGTGACTCTACTTTTCCCAGCCTTTCTTATTATAAGAATCTTTAACAAGCACTTTAAAACAGTTTGCACATGCTACCTTACATTTTCATGTGATATAAAGTATAGTGGAATCCTTTATTTTCAAAGGATTTTCTTAATATTTAAATAATGAAACTATTTCTGCTTGTGTAACGCTCTTTGTGCAAATGGAGTAGTTGTCAGTGTTTGTACATGGGAAACACACCAATTCTTTAGTTTCTGGTGAGGGATAATTATCAATGATTATTATTTATAGGCAAAATTTTTAAACCGTGTATCTTTAAGTCCTTCTTTATTTAGGGGTGTTACCTACAAGAGCCTTTGTTGTTGTTAGGAAAAAAAGGTTTTGATGTTGGCTAATCTGGCAATTTGTTTAATGCCTAAATTCACGTGACCTTTAAAAAAAAAGAAACAGTTTAAGCCATTAAGTGAAGATGGGTGGCTCCACAAAGGGCAAAAGTCTTGTGTATAAGACCACAGGGAGCAGCCAGCTCCTGGGTGCCCTGTCCCCGTGACCACCACTGCCTTATTGATCTTAGCTAGAAAAGTGGGCCAAAGGTAGCGGCTTCGTCTGGCCATTGCAGGCTGCCTTTGAACAGTGTGATTCAGGGAGGAAGTAGAAACAGAGTGCTCTCTATCTCCACTGATAAATGAAAAATGATCGGGAGAAAAATGGAGACACAGAAGAAAGGATACGTGGAATTTCAGACAACAGGCTTAGTCTTGGTCCTCCCTTCCCCACCCACCTCCCTCCACCATCTTCTTATGCTCTTCCCTTCCTGTCACTGTTGACTGTGAGCTTCTGTTCTGTAAGTCAGTCCAAGGGGGCAATGGAGCATGATGGTGAGTTCCTTACCACCTCATTCACCTATCGCATTTGGATGCCTCAAGAGCACAGAATCCCAATGTGTAGGAGTTTGGTGAGGCTCATTGTGTGGACAAGGTGAGTATGTTACGTGTACAACTAAGGGGAGACACTGACATCCCCGAGAGCCCACGTTTTCTGTTCAAACCAGAAAGAAGGCAGTTGCGTTCTAAGGCACAACCAACCAAGGAATCCTAGCGTGTCCTTTCTTAGCCCTGCTACTACCCTGTAGTAGCCAACCACATATGCTGAAAATGATGACATTGAAGGAGAGGGAAAAATAGGGCAACCTATTGATCTCTTTCCTTTCTGTCCTTCCTTACTCATCAATAAGCCAAAGGTAGAGAGTGTTGGTAAAGTGTGCACTTATCACAAAATAAAATAAAAATAGTTGAGTTGGTTTTGTGCAGTGTTTCTACAGTGCTGGTAAGAATGAAATACATATGCACATACAAGGTACAGAATATGAGTTGTCTAATTTTGGTGATTTCAAGTAGGAGTTAAATGCTCTGATATTTACATCTAAAACTCTGACTGCACAGTGGTAAAATTCATGCTAATAATTAAAATGTTTAATTATTTTTTACCTTAAAACAACATTAAGGGACTTTCCTGGTGGTCCAATGGTTAAGAATCCACACTTCCACTGCAGTAGACACGGGTTTGATCCCTGGTTGGAGAACTAGGATCCCGCATGCCTCACAGTGCAGCCAAAAAAAAAAACCCTTTCTAAAAATACCCAAACAAAAAAACATTAAATAGCAAATGAAAATAAAACAAGTTGAGAGAGACCATCGACAAAAGGAAAGGGCTTTATATTTTAGTACTTTTAATGGCACTTTCCCCTGTTTTTTGAATAAGGAGTCCTGCATTCTTATCTTGCACTGAGCCCCACAAATCATGTAGCTAGCCCTGCTTGAGAGAGAAGACAAAGAAAAAGTCAGATCTTCACCGTGGTAGCCCCAGCAGTGGGCTGTAACCCACTGTTACACTGGTGTTCACTTCAGAGTTCTCTAAGCATTGCTGTCCTAGCTCTTTCACTTGTATCCTTGGTTTCTCAGCAGCTCCTGAACTTACTTCTTGGCTTAAAGACTTACTTACATTGTTGTTGGAGCACTCCCCCTGTTCTGGATTCCAGTTGTAATTTAGCAACTTTCAAAGGGACATAGAGATCTCGGGACATTTTTAATTAATTCATTCATTTATTCATTAAGTAAATATTGAGAACTTATGATAAACACTGTCCTATGTGAACTGCTATGGACTGAAGTATACCCTCTCAAGTTCCTATGTTGAAACCCTAATCCCCTACATGATGATATTTGGAGGTTAGGCCTTTGGGAGGTAAGTAGGTTTGGATGAGATCATGAGGGTGGGATCCTTGTAATAGGATTAGTGCCCTTATAAGAAGAGATCAAAGAGCTTTCTCCCTCTCCCTCTCTCTTCGTCATGTGAGGACGCAGCAAGAGGGCTCTCACCAGAACCCAACCATGCTAATACCCTGATCTCAGATTTTCCAGCCTCCAGATCTGTGAAAAGTAAATGTCTCTTGTTTAAACCACCCTGTCTATGATATTTTGTTATAACAGCTGACTAAGACATGAACAAATGTGGTTCATACCTTTGTGGGAGAAATGAGCATTAATGAAATAAACACAAAATTAAATACCAACTAAAAGTGTAGAAAGTGCTATAAAGAAAAATTACAGGGTACTGAGGAAAAATGAATGGGTGACCTGATTTAGATTGGGGTGTCATAGGAAGATGGTGATTATTTAGGGAACAGTGCTCCAGGCAGAAGGAACGACACGTGTGAAAGTGAAAAGTGTTTCGTGTGGAGAAAACTGACAGAAGGTCTCTGTGCCTGTAAGTGTAAACACCAGGGTAAGACTGTGGTGGGCTCCTATTGTGATTTTTTTCCCTTAAGTTCTGTTTTATTTTATACCTTTTATATTGCTGTAACTATGTGTGATAAAGAAAGTCTTAGTAAGTGAAATACAGAGTAACCATACTTTCTGGACTTGAAACCAATGGCAAAATCAATGAAATGCAAATGTGCCCAAGGACTTTGACACTTTGTACGTGATTTGGGGCAAGGCGTTTTTCTCTTAGTACATCAGCTATTTCATCTTAACCTGTATATAGCAAGAGCCACCTTTAACATGAGAGACAATGCAAATGAAGCCCCTGACATGGGCCTCACAAAGAATAGTGCTCAGCCAATGATAGTTAATGTTAATATTATGAGGAGGCCAGGACAGAACGTTTGGGATCTAAACTATCTCCTGACAGGCTGGGATCCATAGCTATGTGCTTTGTAGCTATAACATAGCGTGGTTAATATCGTATATCTCTTATTGTTACTGACTACCGGGTACTACATGTTAGTATTGTGATAAGCCAAATATTCTCTTAAACAAGGAAATTCAGAGAACATAGACCTTGTCAATCCAATTTCAAACACAAAGTAACTGAATTAGCCCTGCCACTCTAAAACTGCGATGCACACTGTGCTTGAAATGGCTATTCTGGGACACGCTGAAGAATCTAATGCCAGTCAGTGAGTTTTATTTCATAGGATGAAACACTTAAGTTATCCAAAGGGGAAGAATGAACTCCCCAGTAAACTCACGTTTGTCACTGACCATCTGCCTATAATTGGAGTCAGGTGATTGCAGAGAACTCTCTTCACACATGGAAACAGCCTGTTGAACTCAGTGATGTATATCAGACACTGTGAGAACTGCCCACATGTTCCTCAGGGGCTTCATGTGTCAAAAGCAAGACAGAGCTCTCCAGTCCTCTTACCTGAACCTTGAATGATCCATTCACCTAGTTATTCAACAAATACTGATTGAATATCTATAATCAGCGTGCTAGGTACTGTTCTAGGTACTGGGGTAGAATATCTCATGATCTTTCCAAAGCAGTGCCTAACCTCTGCAACTATTCTATGCACTCAGTCTTGGAAACCACAGCACCAGTTTCCATTACACACAAGGGTTATGCATGAAGACCAAGAGTTGAACCAAATGTTTTATGCTAAGATGTTGCTTTACAGAATTTTCTGTAGACATGGGCGATTTTTCTCCCACTTGCCAGGCTGGCAAACTGGCAAAAAAAATACCTCTTACTTAATCATATCAAATTATCCAGTCCTTCTTTATAGAACTTACCACACTGTATTTCTTACCACATTGTATATTCATTGTAGCATAAAAGTCACCTGAAAACTATGTACCTCACATAGAAGGTATTCTTTGTTTGGTGAATTAAGAGTTACAGAAAAGTAACAGTTTAATGAATGAATTTGCTCAGCGTTGAGATGTGTGTACCTTATGCTCTCAAGTAAATTTCAAATACTAGAAGGTATATAATCAAGCAAGATGTCTCTGAGCCTGCTGCACTTCTACTCAACCGGCCATACATACCCCACATTTCAGTCTGAAAAAGTCAGTGGAAACAAAGGAGGTCATATAGAGATTTGCAAAAATAGTTCTAAATTTATGAAAGTGCAAAAATAGTTCTAAATTTATGAAAGTTAAGTTGGATCTACTGAAATAAGAGAATTTTGAAAAGGAACCAACATGTTGTGTTTTATAAACGAAGTTTCAAAATGCCTAGCAAAAAATATTTAGATTGTAAGCAATATATCGAATCATTTAAGCAAGGTTTGCAAATGAAAGCCTTTGATCAAATGTAGCCTGCAGAAGAGTTTTATTTTTCATATTAAAAAAAAAAAGTTGCACTTGAATCTCCTTAGGTGGGGCCTGCATTCCTTTGTTTCAACACCACCTCAACCATTCCCTATTGCCCTTAAACTCTGCAGTTTTTATTGGTGTCTGGTCCCTAAAAGCATTTGCATTTGGGTCTGGTTCCCCTTGGCCTTAGGGCAAAAAGCCATCCCATTTCGCAGAGAATTCATCATTAACCTAAAACTGTTAAGATAAAGCTATAGCTAATTAGCATGAGGAAGGTTCTCTTGTTTGGTTTAGATCAGGATTTGAAGGAGAGGACATATACCCAAATCCCTTCCCTATACTAAAACATAAAAAAGAAAAAAATCTGGATGTTAAAAGCTATAATTCTTTGAACTCGTAAAATGTTAATCAAACCATAAGGCTTTTAAATATTTTATCTACAGCACTCACTATTGCTAAAATGAAGTCATCTCTTAAATCAGAACCTTATGATAGGGTGCTGCTTTGCTAGTAAAAGAGATGGTGCAAACCAGGGGGAGGGAGAGGCCACCTTCACCAGCAGTGGACGGTGGGTCTTGTTCTGGGTTGGACGCCGCCTGTGCGTAGCACCTAATGAAGACCAGCAGTGGCACATCTGCCAGGTCAGTGGACAGATGTTCAAAAAGGAGTCTGGCAGCAGCCCACTGTCCAAACCATGTAGAGCTGACGTGCCACCTGTGTTGCACGCTCCCCTCACCTTGCTGTCTCCCCTGCCCAGGGGGCATCCCTGCTGCCAGTTTGCCTTCCTGTGGGCTAACAACACTATAGAACCTGCAGGCACTGAGCCACTCATGGTAAAACAGCCTTGAACCCTAGGTCCCCTCCCTCTACCACTTCCACTCCTTGTGGTTCAGGCTTTTACCCAGCTGACTCCTGACCTTGACCTGTGTTCCATTTTCAGCCTAGTTCTTCCCAGATGGGCACCCAGCTAACTGTCACATGTTATCACTTTTTTTTTTCCTTTTCAACTTCTGGTTGACTTTATAATTTTATTTTTAAGCTTTGGAAAATAGGGTATAGCTAAGTTATTCTGTTTCTAGCTGTACTAAAGCTCCACGATGGAAGAGCTTCTTCTCCAGAAACTGATACTAGACTGTTGCAGAAATGATGCTAGTACTTCACAAACATCACAGGGTACCACGGGGATTATAAAACATCCAAGGACAGAATAGAAACAGAACTATTTATCCAAGAGAGAATCTTGGTTTTTTCTCAAGAGAGGATCATTTTATACATTTATTCAGGTGTAACTATTTCACAGGTAGCACCTGAAAGGCAGGGGCCATGACATATGCCCAGCTCACTGCCTCTGTAGCATTGAGTTTTGTTTTGTTTTTTTTGTGGTACGCGGGCCTCTCACTGTTGTGGCCTCTCCCGTTGCTGAGCGCAGGCTCCGGACGCGCAGGCTCAGCGGCCATGGCTCACGGGCTCAGCCGCTCCGCGGCACGTGGGATCTTCCCGGACCGGGGCACGAACCCGTGTCCCCTGCATCGGCAGGCGGACTCTCAACCACTGTGCCACCAGGGAAGCCCCTAGCATTCAGTTTTTACACATGTAGACATTCATAGAAATGAACCTAATTGTTTTGAATTGAATATATAGGACTTAATCACTGATTGGGCTCAACTATTTGGTCTTCTACTCCATGAGTTAGTACAAAGGGCAATGCTTTTACACAGGGGCAGGAGCAATTCGGATGGGACAGTGAGTAAGCATAATAAAGTGGTCATGAGTACCATATAATTGTATTTCCTTGGGCATGACCCTGGGTATTATGCTGAAGGCCTAAAATAAATAGAGAAGAGCAGCTTAGGAGAGCCTAACTTCAACATCATGTAAGAAAAGTTGGGCATAGTAATAATAGCAGCCACTGTTTTGTTGGTCTTTTGTTTTGGTTTTTGTTTTTTTTTATGGAACACCCTCTAAGGGTTAGGAACTATACTTGATATTTTTTTCATATATTGCATTTTTCAGACTTCATGAAAGTGCTATCATTATGTTATAGAAAAGGAAACTTCCACTAAATAACTGAGCAGAGATTCACACCCAGGTCTCTGGCATCAGAGTCCATATGCCTTCAGCTTCGCCAGGCTGCCCCAATTATGCTCGTGATTTAAAACCTGTGGTACTGGGAGTCGGGAAAGGAAGCCGTCCATCTGATTGTGACCAAACACCAGAAAGGCAGGAAAGATAAAAATAAAGAAGGAAGGTAGAATAGAGGGTAAGGAAGGCATCTGGGAACAGCTTTCCCAAAAATAGAAGAGCAATTAAATTGATGTCTTCCAAAATGGTCTGGACTCACATACCTACAGCCCTGGCTGCTCTGTTTTATCTCATTAAATGCCTGGTGATGGATGGACAGGTTTGCCATCTGTCTAAAGAACAGTTTTCTGTTCTCCATGAACTGAGCTGCCGTGTCGAGGACAATTACAGCGTCATCTCCACCGCCCTCTCTCTCGGCGGGAACTCTGATATTGCTGGATCACCGTGTGCCACTGCTGCACTGGCATCCGCTCCCAGCTACAATTTCATTGCTTTCCCACCTAACCTTCCCAGCAGAGGTAAGCCTTCCTGGCCAAGACGCAGGCTGTACAAGCATGAATGCCCACTCAGAAAAGAACAGAAGACAGATCAGGAATAGTTCCAGCACCCTCCTTCTTGGCAAACCCAGAGTGACGGATGCGACTTCCTGTGAAATCTAACGATAAGCTATTTTCAAAAACTCAGTTTAAAACTAGTGGGCAATGATGGGGTTTAATTTGAAAGTGACACGCTTAGAACTAGATCTGGAAGAGAAGCCAAGTGGCTTCACTTCTGACAAAGGAAAGAGATCCAGGTTGTAAATCCTTCGGGGATACTCTAAAAGAGAGACCCAGAATGGTGGCTGCACTTGGAGGGTAGAGGTACAACTCCCAAGACGTGGCTTTGGAATGGGAGATGGGCTCCTGTGCTCCCTGTTTTAAATCAGGCCAGCATCATGCAGTGATGATAAAAATAACAGCTAGTATTTATTGGGCAGTAACTGTGAACTACGCACAGTGCCAGGTACTTATCGATCAATGCATGTAATCCTTACAACAACACTAGGATGTAAAGATTGTCATTAAGAGTATTTGTAGTTTACCGATGAGGAAACTGAGGTTTGGAGTTTAATTGACCTGTTTGATGTGTGGATGAGGTGGAATCTTAGACAAATCTGTTAGATAAATCTAACAGATTTGTCTTCAAATTCTGTGTCTATTGGGTAACCAATAATTTATTGTTCAGACTAGGACACTTTTAGAAGTAAAACAGGGTGCTACTGACAATTATGCCAGGGCAACAAGCATAAACCAGTACTGCTCCAAGCAAACTTCCCTGGAAAGCCTAGTCACCCTATTCACACTGCTTCCCCAATAAGCTGAATCAGAGGGTAAGGATATGTATATGACAGCATATCAGAACAGTTCATATTTACTGTTTCTGGGTGCATTGCAGTGATCTCAATTATTCTTTAGTAAATAATTCTTCTAACGGGGATCGAATACTGCTTGCCTGAGCCCAGGAATTTTCTGAAAAAAAAAAAAATATCAAGCTCTATTCAACTCTAGAGCAAGAAAACAATTTTTTTTTTTTTTTTTTTTTTTTTGCGGTATGCGGGCCTCTCACTGCTGTGGCCTCTCCCATTAAGGAGCACAGGCTCCGGACGCTCAGGCCCAGCGGCCACGGCTCACGGGCTCAGTCGCTCCGCGGCACGTGGGATCTTCCCGGACCAGGGCACGAACCCGTGTCTCCTGCATCGGCAGGCGGACTCTCAACCACTGCGCCACCAGGGAAGCCCAAGAAAACAATTTTTGACAACACTGGGAAAGAAAAGAATAGGCCATGACCTTATTTGCATGTTTTCTGAGAACTGGCCCCTTACAACCCCATAGATTGTGTGTGTGTGTGTGTGTGTGTGTGTGTGTGTGTGTGTATAATGTACATATGTACATAATATGTGTATATATTTACTTATAAATACATACACATAAATTCATACATATACATATTTTTGAAGTATCCTTTTTACAGTTTATCATGTTGTTATTTCTAAGTTCCACTGCATTTCGGACTGGTTTGGGTCATTCAGAAATCTTTCAGTAAGTTGTCAAATGGTGATTCCTGTCACTTCTTTAAAGTTGAGTTTGGATTTAGTGCATATTTCTTTCTGTCTGTTATGACTGTGTACCTAATACATTCTACTAAAGACCTCTATGATCTCTGTAAGAAATCCCATTGTCTCCAAGTGAGTATTCAGTAATATTTATACCATAAGGAACTCATTGTGAATGAGATCCAGTGGAAAAAAAGAAATTGAAGTCACAGTATCATAAATACAAACATTATTTACAGTTTGTATCAACAAGATGCTTTAAGTTTCTTTTTCACTGAAATTCATCTTTAAAAATCTGAATTCACATACATTCTGGTAACTCTGTCCATGGGTACTAATGTCCAGCCAGTCCACCTTGAAACTCTGCTGTCTTGATGCAGTGTTTAAAAGGAGCAAGATAATTAATAGGCACAAAGCTCCATTTGGATAAGAATCATACATCTTGTTCTCTATTGCATCCCCAGCCCCCAGCATAGTATCTGGAAAAGTGATCTGTAAGCCTCTCAATATAATGGGCACTCAATACATATTTGTAAATACTTAACATATATTTATTCAATCATAAAACAAATTTACTGAAATTTTTCTTTCTCTTCAGAATGCCATCACATTATTTGTGATTTCTGTTTATCATTATTATCCACTGGCAGTAAAGTGTAGCTGATGCAAAAGCCGCACAAAAGACAAGAAATGAGGAATTAGAAGTGAACTTGTAGTAATACTTGTTCTCTTGTAAGAAAATACAAGCTCTTGTATCAATAGAATGGTCTCTATTACATTGGGTAGAGCTGCCAGGTAGCACATGAGTTCATGAGCAAGGACAGTCCTAGTACCTAATTCCCGGCATTCCCATGGCCCTTCAGTATGTCCTCACGTAGAGCCTCTCACGTGAACAGTGGAGTCCTCCCAAGTTGAGAGCAGTTCACTGTGAGAACCTGAAACTGCAGCATTGTTTCTAAGATGCTTGCAAAGATTACACCTGTTATGGGTTGAACTGTGTCCCCCCCAAAGATATGCTGAAATCCTAACCCTCAGTACCTCTAAATGTGACCTTTGTTAGAAACAGGGTCATTGCAGATGTAATTAGTTAAGATGAGGTCATTAGGGTGGGTGCTCATCCAATATGACTAGTGTTCTTAAAGGAAGGGGAAATTTGGACACAGACATGCACCGAGGGAAGGTGATGCAGAGACATGAAGAGAGAAGACAGCTAAGTGATGACTGAGGCAGAGATTGGAGTGATGCTATCATAGCCAAGGAATGCCTGGGGCTACCAGAAACTGGAGGAGGCAAGGAGGTATCCTCCCCTAGAAGCATCAGAGAGCCTGGCCCTGCTGACACCTTGATTTTGGACTTCTGAACCCCAGAACCATGAGAGAACAAATTTATGTTGTTTTAAGCCACTTGGTTTGTTACGGTAACCCTAGGAAAGTAATAAAATAGCTGACTAATTTTTCAGTTCATAAATTTTGATTGTAATATATGCTTTCTTATAGTGGACGAGTTCAATTTCATGGGTAATTCTCCTACCTGATCTCTACTGAATCGTTAGTTACCATCCTGTCTCAAGTAACCTTACCTCAAGTAACCTAGGTACAAATAACTGCCCATTGATTCTATTATATGATGCCACTGTGACCCACATCAGCACCTCCAAGACATTCTAGGAGGTGGCATAATGTGACCAGCATGACAGTTCTGGATGGGGAGGGAAGCTTTTAAGAAAAAATATCTGTTTTGCTTGTCTGATATGTCAGAAAATAGGTTCTAAGAAGGCAAAATCTGAGAAGAAAAATATTTTTTTCTATTTTTTAGAAACAGGAGAAAATTTTCAAGAAACAAAATGTGGGCCTTCATGAGCTATCTCATTATGCTATTAAAAGCACAAGTTTATGCTGAGCCCTGAATGCAGTAATAATAAAAAGAAAAAAAAAATTTTGCTCCAGCATTTTTTGCTCCTTTCCCATCTCAGCACACCTGTTCTTATCTACCATATTTTGTTGCATTGAAAAAATTTTAAATCATCTTGTGCAGGGCAGAATATTTAAGAAAAGCTATTTCTTTCTCTGTTATTGTCTTGCACAGTGATTGCAAGCTCAACTATGAAATTATGTGATCCTTACCCAGCAGATTCCAAGCCATGCCAGCTTGAGTCAGCAAACCCTAGTTGTCTATTTTACAAAGGGGAGCTAGGGCCGATCTATAGCAGATGAAAGGTAGCCTCAGACACCTGATTATCTGAGACCCATGATTCAGTGATCCAAAGGATAAGGCTCCATCTGTGATCAATAGGAACTTCTTTAACCTTTGGTTCTTGCACCCATAAAAACCCATCTAAAAAATTTCCCATTTACAGTTTAAAATGAAAAAGATGCAAAGATACCATAAGAGTGTGATTTAAGGACAGTGTGTGTGGTTGGGTACCCACCATCAGGAAAATTGAATTTGGCATAAACATATTTCTATTACTTCTGGGTTGGTATTACTTAACACAAGACATAGCAATATATTAAGTGGTGTCTTCACCTGGGTTCTCCTTGGCTGAGATTAGACAAAGGTTTGCATGAAGGTAGTTAGTTCTGGGGGAAGTGATCCCAGGGATCAGGAGTGAGGCACAGGGAAGAGTAAAATAAGGAAGAAAGTAAAACCAACAAGGGTCTGTTCTTAGATTGGTTACCACCGAGGTCAACAAGGGTTTGGCTCTGCCAGGACTTTCTGAGGTGACTGCTGAACTATGGCTCAGGCCTGAGCCATAGTTCACGGGAAGGGAAGGTGGAGCATTTATCCACAGCTTGCCCTTCCCCACTTATTAAGGGTTGCCCCACATGACATTAACTCACAATTCTGGGCTGGGTGTGGGTGAATTCCAAAGAGCTCCCCAAGAAGTCCCATCTCACAGCATCAGAGGAGCTCCAGGTAGAAAACTAGCACTAAGAGGTGCATCTGAGGTGGGCTGAAGTCAGTTTATGTCTGTGCAAAGTTAGAGCAATTGTGATGGTGAGAGTGAGAGATGGGCCTTGAAGACAGGAGGCCCTGGCACACAAGAGAGGCCAGTACTGGCCATACTTTGCACCGCCCAAACCCACCTGTGCTCTCCATGAAGTCCAAACCATTATCAAGTCTTCCAGGAGGCAGCCAGCGACTTTCAATAAAAAGCCTTGTCACAGGAAGGTTGATGCGGCAAGCTCCATCTAATCTCCTCCACCCAACCCTGAAACTTTGATCATCGCTATCTCCCGACACAGTACTGCTTATTCTAGGTTTCCCTCATTCTTGCCCAACAGTTCAGCTGATCTGTACTGCTTCCCAGGTAGAGAGACATAGACCTTCATCCCTATATGTTGAATCTCTTGCCAGGCACATGTCTGACCGAGGTTACTACAGCTGGCTGTTTACAGTTGTTATTAGGCCTGGAAGCAGCTAGAGGCTTCGTGCCTTCACTGTGTCATAGCAACTCTTGCTCTTCGTGGTAATAGGAATCAGTTACCCTTCCAGTATGGCAACTCCTTTCTTGGTTTGTCACTCTGTTGGCACGTTGGGCCACAAATGACCAGGCAGCAGTCACAGCCTTAGGTGAGTATCCCCAGGTGGAAGTATTTCTCCCTGACCCCAGAGACCCTAAAGTAGGAGATGGGAGTCTACATTCCACAGGTGGGACACAGGTAGAGAGGCCACAGGAGTCATGGTGAGAGGGACCAATCCTACTCCTACCCCTTGAGTCCCAAATTGTTTATTCTAGGGACACATTTCCTTTGGGAAGGATTGGGGCTATATTGATTGTACATACTTTTGATGTCATGGCAGTTCCTTTCTCAAGGGGACTAACTCTCCCTTAAGCCAAGGGGTTTGTGTCTGTGAGCTGCCTTAGGTCTGGGAACTGGGCAGGAGACTATACATTGTAATTGTAGTGGATGACATATGCCCTGTGCCCTTGAGCTCCCAGAGGGTACAGGGGAATCTGACAATTCAGTTTGTTCAGGCTCATTCACCCAATCTTCCCCATCCTAGGTCTTAGGATTCCACTCTTTTCCTCCTTGGGCTGATTTTGCCTATGTGGCTTACTGAGGAGGTATATTCAATCTCTTTTACTGTTTGACTACCATTATAATTAAATCAGTCTGATTTTCATCAGAGTCTGCCTTGTAGCTACAAAAATTAAGATCTCTTAAAATGCTACCATGGAGACCTTCTGATCTGACAGTATGTTTAGAGTTGATTGTTGGCTGTCTTGAGTCATTTTATTTATATTGTTTAAGGTTTTAAAAGCAACTGATGGAGACCAGCCAAGTCCACAGTCCTTTGATGATCTCTGCTCCAGTACTATTCAAGCGCTGTAGGCTATGGCTTCACCTATTAACTGTACCTTCTTCCCTTTGGCCACCCTGAGAATCTTAGGAATTGTGGGGCTACTGCAGGCCCAGAGTATTCCCCGGAGGCTGTATCAGCAATGCAGCTCTTACCACCATCTAACCAGGAAGAGATCCTAATCCAAACCTCATCCTGAGGGTCTATTTTCTAGGGCCACTTGCAAAACTGACTGGCTTAGTCTGGGGTCCCCCAGAAAGCAGAGCTGGAGCCAAGGATTGTGTACAGGTAGTTTATTTTAGGAAGTGATTCCAAGGAACAGGAGTGGAGGCTGGGGAGAGTGAACCATGGAAAGGGTTCAAGCCAGTGCAAAAAAAAATAAGTGCTCTCCTGTTGGTCACCCTGAGGGCAACTGGGCCTCCCTTCCATCAGGACCCTCAGAGAAGCCTTGCAGAATTTGCTTCAGAATTGCCCACCTGCACAATAGAAGACAGCATTTACCCACACCTGCTACCCGTTGGTCAAGAGTGCTGACTCCTTTGCATAGCCAGGTTGCTGCCAGGCAGATGCTAGGCAGGTTTCCACAACATCTCTGCTGTGATCAAAAAGTGAGAGATTTGTGGCGCTGTCAGGCCAGGTACACCTGTTAGCAGCTGGTTTCCATAGCAAGGTTTGGAGAAAAGGTGGGCTGAATGGATGTGAAACTGAACACAACAGGTGTCTCATACAGATGGTAAACTCACTTTTAAAAGCTCTGTAAGAATTCTCTGGGCCGGGAACAAAAGAAGGAAAAAAAAAATTGAAGAAATTTCAACATATTTTATAGAGTAGTTTTGGTTTTATATATGCGTCTATTACCCATGACTGAAACTAAATTTTGCTGTTTTTGCTAAAAGAAAACTCACATATTATTCCTCAATAAATGCTTTGCATAGAAACAACTGAACAAGAATTTCAAAGTAATGAAATATCACTAATCCTCTGCAAACTGACTTTATCTATAATCAAATTTAAAGACAACTGTACTCTCCGATAGCTCCAAATTAGAGAAAGATGATAAAAATGCTAGGTTTACTTTGTTTGGAATGTGAGTCAGCCTTTTTATTATATGAAATAATACTGATTTCCCTCCCTAGTCAGGGTCCATTTTCTCCTTTCTAGGCCTGAGGGTGGCCATCTGCTTCTTCCATGCTTCTGTCTAGCATTTCACACGATCTAGCATAAATTCTCTGGATTCCAGAACCGTGAAGGTGATAACTGCACAATGCCAAGGGGAATTACATATTTGTAAATGCAGAAAGCATTTTGTATTGTGACCTTTGGGGGGATTATTCCATCATGTTATTGAATGAATTAATGCATGTAAAGCATTTAGAACAGTGCCAAGCACATAATAAGAGCTCAAGAAATGTTGGCTTTATCACAACTGCGATTATCATCATCATCATCCTATAGATGCAGCCAAATCTAACAGAACAAGCACTAGTCTAAGGGTCAGAAGACCTAGTTTGTATGATTTGATCATTTATCAGTCTGTGGCTTTGGTAAAGCCATTTAACCTCTCTGAGACTCAGTGTTCTTATCTCTAAAAGGATAATAAATTCTATTTCATGGCATTGTTAGAGGGTGAAATAATGTCCGCTATTTGTGATTTGTGGATTTCAAAGTGCTATACCAGGATATAGGTATTTCCAACCCACTGTTGGTTTTGACCAACTCTCTCATTGCTGGTGATGCTGGTGGCCAAGAGCAGGGCCTGGATTCTGCAAAACCCCAAATAACTCTATTGTATGTTATGACGTTTATTCCGCTCACCCTTCTGACTCTTGATTCCATGTGAAATAAATACTTCTTTGAGTTCCACTTACTAATTTGGTTCCTCTACCTCAGACAAAAAAATATCTATGTCTTTACTTCTAGAATTCCTCTTTTCCCACTGAAGCAATCTGAGATTTAATTTTAAATAGTCCAACAAATTGAAAGAATTATAGCTTGTTTTTTTTCCTACTTTATTCTTTTTTGCACTTTCCATATTTTCCAGAATGAGAATATAATTGTTTATAATCAGAAAAAAATATTTAATGAAAAGCCAATGGCCAACATGCATTTCATTCACATATATGAATTTCTAACCATAAATTTAAAGATTAATCTATAAATCTCTGCAGGTGAGACAAACTGAGTATTGTTTTTGAATGACACAAGATGACAGAGTGCCCAGCAGGAATATATTATAGGCAAATTTTTATTTCTGTAAAGGAAAGAAACGACTTTTGGAGTGAAATTACAAAGTATATTTGGTTTATTTTTTCCTATGCTATGTGTAACTAAATCAGGCAGCTTACCACCCCAGTAGTAGTCTTTTCTCCCAAGTTTAGCTCAGGTATTTACATTGAATTATTCAGGAATCACCCTTTTTATAAACTGCTGAGATGAATGAACAGTAAATATAAGTTTGTAAAGGCTGACTCTTTAGGGTTTCAACTGTCAACACGGGAAGTATAACAAATGGCTAATGTAGAAGATGAGAAGGCAGCCGTAGGCTCCACTCTGAAATACTGTACTTGTTATTGCCTTTCATATGATCTTCCTAAAAGACAACAAAGTACTGCCTAATCAGTTGAGATCATAGTAAGCAGAAATCCAGGCTCAAAATGAGAGCCAGCAAAGACAAGATGACATCTGGGAAAATCTGACAAAGGCCAATGATTCAACGGAGCCTACAGCAGTTATTAATAAAATATTCAGCACAATGGGGGGAAGGACTGTTTCAATTCAAATCCTGTGGAATGAGCATTGAGACAAAACATAAAATGATGTTCTTTTCCATCTAATTTTTGCTGGGTGTATATTGAATTTATTTAGTTACTCTTTTGCCTCTTTTATAAGCCTTTAAAATGAGAATAGCAGAAGCCTTCAATTTCCAATGACTGTGAGAAAATCTTTTGGAAAATGTAATTTGTTTTTCAGCGTTCTCATGAAAGCATCTTGAAAAAAGGTAGTCTTAGTGATTTAAGTGATCATGGACTCTGGTGGGGACAGACCTCAGACAAGTAAACTATTATTTTAAATCTCAGTTTCCTTCTCTATAAAATAAGGATACTAAAAATATATACCTTTTAGCATTTTATTAGTATTAAATAAAATAAAGGTGAGTGCTTAAAATGCTTAGTTATTGTTATTAATCTTTACTTGGTCAGTGACAGGTACTTTGACTGCCATTTACAGAAACCATGATAGAGAATGGGGATAGAAAGTCAAATAAGACAAGTCTTTAAAATGCTTGCTTCTTGATGCATCAAAAGTAGAATTATTTTGTGGACATATTTGCTGTAGTTCTGAGTTACTGCCCTCTGTGCTCATGTGTATGTATTCACACATTTATTTGGGCATTTTTGTGATTATGTTGAAGCAGAGGGACTGGACCCCCCTTAGAAAAAATAATTCCTTCCAAATCTCTTTTGTCATCCGCTAATGGAGAATTAGGCTTTTCCAGTGGAGAAGCACTTCCACATTTCAGAACTTCTTTGCTGCTGGGTCAGAGATCATCCCAGTCTCCCAGTCTTTTTTTTTTTTTTTTTTTTTTTCACCAACTCACCATGTACCCTTTAAAGAATGATCCCTTCTATGTGGTCCTTCCACATAGAATGCAATTTGAGGAATTAAACCTCGACAAAGCAAAGAATTATTTGTGTCTAAGGATAAGGTGTTTATTAAATACCTCCTCCTGCATAGAAATGGGCTTGACCTTAAGCAACCTGAAAATTTGCTGGAAGAAAATAAGTACATTCTACTAAGGATCTGTGGAATAGCAATTACTGTGAATACTAATCAAGGTGCTACTATACTGATTCTAGTAGATTGTCAAATAACTAAGATCATATGCAAGGGTGTAGGTGGGTGGAGGGCGGGTGCGAAGAATTAATTGGGAAGTTAGCAAGTGGCAGTTACAGCAGGAGAAAGATACTATGCTTGAGTTAATTCTCAACCTTCAGGTTTCTCTGGTATTTTTCTCCTGAGGATAATTTTAACGAAGAACCAAATCAAGGACCTCTTTAAAGGATCAACCACAGCAAGTTAATGCCTGTAAGAAGAACCGCTACCGTGTAGATGAGGTGCAAGTAAAAAGAAATATACCTGTATCTATTTTTAGGGACTCTGTGATTTCACTTAATTCAGTAACCATTGTTCACGTATAATCTTGCAGGGAAAAAACATGGCCTCTCAGTAGGAAGCAGAGCTCAGTTGGAATGGTGTCCCTTGTGACTGTAATTAAAGAATCAGATACACACTTGTCTCATCATTGAATAAAATGGATGAATTATTGCCTTGAAATTAAAGGGCTAAATATCTAGCCACACAAGGCAAATAAAGCCACTATAAGAATTTTTCCATGTAAATGCAGAAGTATACAGCTCATTTCAATGCCGTGTTCTATTCTTAGAGTTAAAGCTGTTACAGAGTTGGAAATTAAGGGAAGGAGGGAAGAGGTGCTCAGAAAAAGTTTCAAGTATCTCTTTAAATAATGTCAATCAACTTAACAGATATATGATTAAATTGTAATGTGGGATTTATAAGGGTCAAATCCCAGAAAAGAAGGTTTCTTAGTGATTTCTTCGAATATCTCCCTCTTTTTACAGAAAAGAAGATTTTGAAGTAGAAAGATCAAATGACTCGTTAAAAGTCACACAGCTAGGGAAGCGATTCCGTGAGCACTCTGGCTCGTTTACACAGCATTAAATGTCAGGTACCCATATCAGATTCTGCCTAGTATGGTGCTTGCTGACTGATTCCTAAAATTGAGTAGCTGTCACTCCCAGGCTCTTGCGATTCGTGGCCCCAAAACCACACAGAGTATTCAATATGAAATATGTCATGGCCATCAATCATGTTATCTTTACTGGTGAACTTTAATCTCTTTATTCCATGACTCCCTTTTTCAAAGGCAAAATAATTATATGTACGCTCATTTTGGGGAAATGTGGTGCTAGTTTCCAAAACTTTATTAGTAATAATTAATCAGAGTCCACAAATCCTTTATGGAAAGAAGCAGGGTGTAAATATTAATTGTATCTGAGGAGCTCCTTTCAGTGATGCTTGCACCTCGACCCCACTCCAGCCAGACTCTGCTTTAAGTCAAATGTGCAGAGAGAATCATGAGCTCCCTCTCCAAAGTGTTTAATAAGGTTAAAACCATAAGGGAGGCCAGAGGAGGAGTAGGCTTCCTGGGATGGTGATGCCTTGACCAAGATGGAAAGGTGGCGATGGCGTCTTTGCTCTATGTCACAGGCCAGCTCTGATGGGTGATGACTGCCTAGTGCTTGCTGGAGAATGATCCTGAGAGTGGGACAGAATTCTTGGTCAATTAGAGATGGAGGAGTGACTAGATACGCATCAAGTGTGGCCTCTGAGGAAAGGCAAAGACAGGGTGCTGTGGCCAGAGATAGAAGAGATGTCCCAGGAGGCAGGGTCCTATGTTTCAAGGGATCACACTCCCTTCTTTCCAGGAGACCAGAGGGTTTAGATAAGAAAGTTAGGGAGTGGATAACCTTAAATAAACAGTAAGTGAAAGTTCTGCCCTGAATAATTCCATACACAATCCTCCCCTTTTCTCCTTCCCTCTCTCTCTTCCTCTCTACCCCCTCTCTCCTTCCCCCTTCCTTCCTTCTCTTTATCGTAAGAATGTATTTGTAAAACACTCTTGCTCTCGAGGGTATGAGGCCACTTACAAAGATCACATAAAACATTAAGTCACTGAGAAAATCAGGTGAGAGGGACAGGCAGGAGGAGAAGAGGGTAGAGGTGAAGAAGCAATAAAAGTATAATAGAAATGAAGATAATGATATGGCTGTCTTCTACCAAATGTTCACCATGTTGCTGACGTGAAGTAATTTGCATGTATCAACTTATTCTCTCCTCCCAACCACCCTGTGAGGGGGGTCCTATTATCACTCCATTTTAGAGATGGAAAAACCAAGGCACAAGGGAATCTCATAGTTAATGAACGTCAAAACCGAGATTCAAGCCAACCACAACCCTGAAGCTTTTTCCTACTAGCCTTTGCTGTTTCTTTTAAAATAGGGGTGGTTTGTAGCCAAAATACATTATCTAAAGTTCCATACTCTGCTGTACAGAATTTTACTCTCATCAATCAAGGCGAAAAGAGCCAGAGCCTTGAAGGATTAGCCAGTAGGCTTCCATTGCTCTGTTTACACAAGAGGTGAGGCTGCCTGGACATCGGGCTGGATGCAGAAGGCTAAGCAGGCACTTAGGTGCTCCTCCTGCTGGGTGGCCAAGGCCTTCCATTTCTACCCTGCTGGCTTATGCCAGCCTGCTGCTCGGAGCAGCGTGTGAGTCAGCACCTCTCAGGTGCCTTTTCCTCCATCCCACTGAAGGATCTGCATGGATCAATGCCAAGTGTAGGCTGTTTGAAAAAGTTATGGATGATTCAAGTGGATGACAAAGAATGTAAATGACATAATCTGTCCTTTCATCTTTGGGTTGACTTTATGACAAAATTCAAACTATATGTTAACATCATTTATTTCTTATTATCTTAAAAATTATAAGGAGTAGTCAGACAAGAACATTTATAAACTATTTGGCTCCATGTGAATTTAGAATGCTGTGGGATTTTTTTTTTAAGGCACATTTGAATTCTAAGTAGGTTATGGTCTAAAAGAGAAAGAAAGGAAAACCACACATTATAAAATAAAATACTAAGAAACAGAGACCTTGGACATAGGTAGATACTGCAAATTTGAACACCTTTGTTCTAAGAGGGCCAATAAAGTGGCAGGGGCCACACAGATGTGTAGCATGAATTTGGAGTTTAAAGGACAATTGTGTGTTGAGAGCTCTGAATAACCATCCTTTCTGGCCCCCATCAGACCTAAAACCCTAGAGCTTCCTCCCAAGTTCTCTGGGGTGTTTTGTTAACCTGTTCAACACTTCTAAGGAGTCCACAAGTGTTTCTGTGGGAGCAGTGGATCTCACAGACACAATCCACCATAACTCCTTCTAGACTGTGTAGAATGGGAGAAAATATTACAGCAAGCCTGTTGGGCTCTCTGGGACAGACTGCCCAGCTTGGCAAGAGCCCAAAGTATATAGCTAATGGTGGGTCTGGAGAGGCAGCCAGTCTGTCTTTGACTTCCACATCAGCCAGTTACTGGAAGGGTGACTGGGGACAGTTTACTTAAGCCCCATGAACCCTCATCTGTAAGAAGAACCTACTCAAAGGACTCCTCTAAGGATTAAGTGAGCTGATTTATGTAAATTGCACAGACCCTGACACAATTAATGGGACCTATTGCAATTTTTATTTCTCATTTACTTGGATTTCTTGAATAGATAGTTTTACTCTTCACATTGGTGCTTTAAGTATTTGCATGGATATTAGTAACTACTGATTGTATTACAATGGGTCATATGCCTTACAAATTAGTAGAGAATTAAGAAAATCAAAGAACATGCATTGCAGATGGTTAAAGTTAGAAAGTTAATTTAAAAACAAGAGTGTGAGATAATGAGATGACTGAAGAAAGAGCAAATATTACTTGTACAACAAATATGAATGAACCAAATTAACCCACTTAAAGTCAGATACTCTCAGATTATATTAAAATATACAATGCAACAACATATTTTACAAGAGACACATTAAAAGAACTGAGGAATATTGAAAAATTGACAATATTAAAATTGGAACAAATAAAATTCAAGGATAGAAGTGGAAAAAACTCTACTTGTCAAAACATATGAAACTTAAAACTTTTTAGATGCCATAAAACTCGTATTCATACTGGGAGGCTTTTAACAAACTGATTTTTTTTAAAAAATTTGCCAAGCAGAAGAAAAAATATATATGCTTATCTCTGATCTGAGTAATACAATTGGTAGTTTATTTAGGGGTCTTCAAATGTTCTGTAAACAGTCAGATAGCAAATATTTCAGGCTTTGCAGGCCATGTATGGTCTCTGCTACATATGCGTCTGTGTGTGTGTGTGTGTGTGTGTGTGTGTGTGTGTGTGTGTTAACAATCCTTTAAAAAATGTAAAGCCATAATCAGCTCAAAGGCCATACAAAAACAGGTCATAATTTACTGACCTTTGATTTATAAATCAAATCACATTCTTATTAGTTATCTATTTTATACATATTAGTGTATAGATGTCATTCCCAATCTCCCAGTTCATGCCACCACCACCACCATCTCCGCTTTCCCCCCTCGGTGTCCATACGTTTGTTCTCTACATCTGTGTCTCTGTTTCTGCCTTGCATACCAGTTCATCTGTACCATTTTTCTATATTCCACATATATGCGTTAATATATACTATTTGTTTTTCTCTTTCTGACTTACTTCACTCTATGACAGTCTCTAGGTCCATCTACGTCTCTACAAATGACCCAACTTCATTCCTTTCTATGGCTGAGTAATATTCCATTGTATATATGTACCACATCTTCTTTATCTAATCATCTGTTGATGGGCATTTAGGTTGCTTCCATGTCCTGGCTATTGTAAATAGTGCTGCGATGAACATTGGGGTGCATGTGTCCTTTTGAATTATGGTTTTCTCTGGGTATATGCCCAGGAGTGGGATTGCTGGGTCATATGGTAATTCTATTTTTCAGTTTTTTAGGGAACCTCTGTACTGTTCTCCATAGTGATTGTATCAATTTACAACTTTCATTTTCAAATTTCAAGGAATATATTTGCTTTAAGACTGAAGGTAATTTTAAAATAAATAAAGAAAAAAAAAAAAAGAAACAAGTCTACTTATATCCAAGCAGTTTAATGACTTGGGAAAGTGACAGAAAAGTATTTTGAAAATGCATTATTTATGGATTTAATTTTTATTTTTTAAGTAAACTTCTTATTGAAGTACAAAATAGATTCAGAAATATATACAACAAAATATATACAACTCATCTGTGTGCAGCTTGAGTTGTGTGCAACTCATTTGTGTGCAGCTTGTGTATTTTCACAAAGTGATCATAGCTGAGTAAGCACCACCCAGAGCAAAAACTAGAACATCATCATCCTTAAAAACCCCTTCAGTCACTGTAACCTCTTCTCCCTCAAATAACCGTTATCTTTACCTCTAACACCATAGATTAGTGCTTCCTCTTTTAGACATTTATATAAATGGAATCATTCATCATGTAGCCTTTTGTATCTGACATTTCTATTCAACATTATGTTTGGGAAATTCATGCATGTTGTTAGGTGTAGTGGTAAGTTATTGGTTTTCATTATTATCAAGTATTTGATTATATAATCCCACAATTTATTTACCCATTCTATTTTTTTCATGGACAGTAGATTTTTTTTCTAGCTTTCAGCTATTATGAATAGTTCTGTCAAGAACATTCTTCTGCATGATTTTTTGGTGCATGTTTAAGGCATTTCTGTTGGGTACATATCTATAGATGGAATTGCTGGGTCATGTACATATTTAACATTAGTAGATACTTTTGATTTTCCAAGTTGTTGCAACAGTTTATACTCCACATAGCAGTTTATGGGAATTCTAGTTGCTTCATCCTCCTCAACATTTTGGATTGCTAAGTTTTTTTATTTTAGTCATTCTGATGGGGACGTACTAGCATCTTATCATGGTTTTGTTTTCATTTCCCTTATGTTTGAGGTTGAACACTTTTTCCTATATTTATTGGCAAACTAGATATCCTTTTCTGTGAAGAGACTATTCCTATTCCTCCTTAGTGCTTTAAAAAAAATAAATCAGTGTTGGTCATTACTCAATGCAGTTGTAAAATTGGGTTATCCATACATTCTTATTGATTTATAGTTCTTCAGTATATACTAGATATGTGTTATTTTATATACACATTACAGATATTCTCTAGCCATTTGCCTCTTCGTTCTAAGTGTATTTTGATAAATAGTAGTTCTTATTAATAGTAGTTTTTACAGTCCAACTTATTCATCTTTTCTTTTATGTACTGCTTTTTACATTCTATTTTTAAAATCTTTGCTTTCCTGAGATTATAAAATAATCTTCTATGTTATTTTCTAGAAGCATTGTTTCACTTTTCACATTTGGATGAGCAATCTAATTGTAATTGAATTCTGTGTTTATGGTACAAGGTAGTGATCAAGAATCATTTGTTTTTCTATTTGGAAATCCAATTGACCAAGTATCATTTATTGAAAAGACTGTTCTTTCACTCTGAAATGCCATCTTTACCGTAAATCAGGTATCCACATATAGGTGGGTGTCCTAGATTCTCTATTCTGTTCCATCGGTCTATTTGTCTAATTTTGCACCAGTACCACACTTTTAATTATTATTCCTTTATATTAATTTTAATATGTGTTAGTGTAAATCCTTTGACTTTCTTCTTCTAGAATATCTGGTCTAATCTTGGTCCAATATTTGCCAGTTTGCCACATTTCCACATAAATATTATAATTAATTTTCATTGAAATAAAAGTCTTCTGAGATTTTGATTAGGATTGCATTGAATCTATAGATTAATTTGGGAGCAGTCTGCATCTGTGAAATAATAGCTCTTCTGATTCATGCAGAGTACATTTATTCCATTTATTTAGGTATTATTTTTCTATCTCTCAATAATGTTTTACACTTTACTATATGGAGGTTCTTCATATCTTTTGTTAAATTTATTCCTAATATTTGATGTGTAGGGATGCCAGGTGAGTGTTAATTTTGTCTTCAAATTGCATTTTCTAATTGTTTATTTAGGAATGGTTTATTTTAAAATATTATTAATTTTTGAATCTTGTGTCCAGCAAGGTTGTAGTATTTGCTTACTAAATAAAATAGTTTATCTAGATTTTCTATATGCAGGTTGTCTACAAATAATAGTTTTATTTATTTCTTTCTAATTTTTATACCTTTTATTTCTTTTTCTTTCTTGCATTAACTAGGATATTTAGAAAAATGTTGAACATAAGTGATGGGACTATCCTTGTTCCACTCTTGATCTCTGGGATGGAGTGGGGGGTGGGGATTTGAATAGTTTACCATTAAGTTTAATATTTGCTGTAGGATTTTTGTAGATTTTTAAAAAATCAATTACAGAAGTTCTCGTCTGTTTCTAGTTTGCTAAGAAATTTTTTTCAACTAAATTATGAATCGTTATTAAATCTGATCCACTTACTGAGATGATATGATTTTTTTTCTTTATATTCTGAATGTGATAAGTACATCAATTGACTATGTATTCAATGAACATCATATTGCTGGAATAAAACTTCTGAGTCATGACCTAGTTCCCTTTTTATGTATAGCAAGCTTCACTTTACTAATATTTTCAGTGAGATTTTGCAACTGTATTCCTGATAGACACTGGCCTGCAATTTCCTCTCTCATAAATATCCTTTCAGGTTTTTGTATCAAGGTTATGCTGGCCTTATAAAATGAATTGGAAGTGTTCTCTCTTTTTCTATTTCCTGTTTTTGTAAAATTTGGATAAATTCACTTGTGATGCCATCTGGACCTTCAGTTTCTTTGTAGGAAAGTTTTAAATTACAGATTCAATTTCTTTAATAGATATAGAATTATACAGATTTTCTGTTTCTTTTTGTGACAATTTCACAGTTGTGTTTTTCTAGGAATTTGTCCATTTTTTTAACTTTTCAAATTTATTGGCAAAAAAGTAATATCCTCTTTTTATTTTTGTAATGTCAGTAGGATCTAGTAATGTTTCTCTTTATATTAACTCTGACATGGGTAATTTGTATTTTCTCTTTTATTCTCGATCTTGCCAAAGCTTTATAAATGTTATTAATTTACTAGCCTTTTGGTACTCTTCTCTATTGAATGTTTGTTTTCCAGTTTATTACTTTCTGCTTCTTTCTTCTGTTCTTTCTTCCTCTCTTTCTTCTTACTTCTTTATTGATTTCAGTTTTTCTTTAAATAACTAATACATGCCAATAAATAAAGTTTACATTTCCTTCTAAGTACTCTTTACCTGTATTCCACAAATTTTATGTCATGGCTGCATTATCATTCACTTCATTTTGAAATATTACTTAGCTTCTACTTAAATTGCCTTTTAGAGTCACAAATTATTTATAATTCTATTGTTCAATTTCTAAATATTAGAGATTTTCTAGTTATCATTTTATATTGGCTTCTCATTTAATTTCACTGTATTCAGAGTACATTTCATAGATGAGTTCAGTACTTTGAAATCTTTTGATCACTACTACGACCCTGCAATTTTGGTGAATGTTCCAAGTAGTCTTGAAAAGAATAAGTATACTGAAACCATTGCTTGCATTGTTCTATAAGTGTCAATTTGTTCAAGTTAGTTAATTGTGTTCTTCAAATCTTCTATATCTTTACTGACTTTTTTGTCTTTTTTTCATCAGTTACTGAGATGTATAGATTGTTAATTTCTGTATAAGTCCTAAAAGTTCTTTAAATTTTACTTTACATGTTTGAGGTTATGTTATTATATGCCTGTATATTTAGAGTGTTTTTTATCCTCTTGGTGACTTGATCCTTTCATTATTATGAAATATATCTCTATCTCTAATAATGCTTCTTGTCTTAAAGGCTACTTTATCTGATATTAGTGTAGCAATATCAGCTTTCTTCTGATTAGTGTTTACATAGTATTTTGTTTATCCTTTTACTTTCAAACATTCTGTATTCTTTTTTCTTAATTAAAAAAAAATTTACTTTTTATTTATTTATTTATTTTACATTCCGTATTCTTATATTTCATGTAACTCCACTGACAACAGTTCTGCCCTTAATGCAGTTGTTTCAGATAATTTAACTCTACATGTAATTGAGATTTTCCCCTAGTCTGAAAATCTTTGTTTCAAATGGGAATGTTTAGTCAATTTCCATTTGATATAATTACTGATATTTGACATTTAAATCCCCATCTTCCTATTTCCTTTTTATCCATTTGCTAATAGTTCTTTTAATCTCTTCTCTTTACTTCTTTTGGGTTAACAAGTATTTTATATTTTACATTTCCCTCTTTATTAGCTCGTTACATATTTTCCTTTTCGTTTAGTGCTTGAAGTGGGTTGGTAAGTGTTTCCCCAAAATTCACATCCATGCAGAACCTCAGAATTTGGCCTTATTTGAAAATAGTGTCTTTACAGAGGTAATTAGTTAACATGAGGTCATACTGGATCATGGTGGGCCCTAAATCCAATGGTTGCTGTCCTTATAAGAAGAGAAGACACACAAAGAGATACAAGGAAAGAACTCCATGTGACAATGCAGGCAGAGATTGGAGTAATGCCGCCACAAGCTGAGAGACATCAAGGATTGTCAGGAGCCACCAGAAGCTGGAAGAGATGGGGAATGATTCTTCCCTGGAGATTTCCAAGGGAACATGGCTCAGCCAGTACCTTATTTTGGTCTCCTAACTTCCAGAATCATGAGAGAATAAATTTCTGCTGCTTTAAGACACCCAGTTGGTGGTAATTTGTTACGGCAGTCCTAGGAAACTAATACAGTGTTTACCCTAGATGTCATGAAATGTAACTTTGACTTAGTCCAATATAAATTGGTGCTGTTACCAAATATATGAAAGAATCTTAGAACATTTTAAATCCACTCACTCCAGTTCTGCCTTGAACACTGTTGTTTCATATATTCATTTCACATATATTGTTTTCTCAGTCAGTGATAGTTTAGGTTTATCCAAATATTGACCTGTTCTGTTATACTCTTTCCTTCCTGAATTTCCATGCTTCCAACCTGGATCATTTTCTTTCTGTCTCAGAATTTCCCCTACTAATTTATTTAGTGAAGTCTATTGGTGGTAAATTGTCTTGTGTATGTGTGTGTGTGTGAGAAAATGACTTTATTTGGCCTTCATTTTTTCCAGTGTTTTGTTATATTTTTTCACATATCCAGCAAAGCTGAAAGAATTTTGTAGTACAAACTTGTATATATACCATGTAGATTCTAATATGAGTATTTTACTACACTTGCTTTATTAATACCACATATCCATCGATCTGCATCCTCATCATTTCACTAATCCATGGGATTTCTTTGGTGCCTTTAAAAGTAAATTACACACATTAATATACTTTTCTCTAAATATTTAGATTTTTATCATTAAATAAAGTTCTTTGTTTTTATTTTTTCTTTTGATATATTTATACAATAAAATGCTAAGTATTAAGTGTAAATTCACTGAGTTTTGACAAATACATACACCTGTGTTATCCAAAGAATGTTCCCTCATGCTTCTCAGTCAACCCCTGTCCCTACCCTCTCAGAGTCAACCACTGTTCTGATTTTTCCACCATCGATTTGTTTTGTATGTTCTAGAATTTTATACCTTTTTGTCTCAGGCTCCTTTCACTCAGCATACTGTTTCTGAGACTCATCCATGTTTTTTGTGTACTTTTTTCTTTTTTATTTCTCAGTCACATTTCATTGTATGACTATATCACAGTCTGTTTATCCATTCTCCTATCAATGGACACCTGAGTTGTTTCTAGTTTTGGGTTATGATAAATATAGCTGCTGTGAAAATTCTTGTACGAGTCTTTTTTATAAACATATATTTTCATTGTTCTTGAGCAAAATACCTAGGAGTGGAATTATGTATGCTTACTTTAATTAAAATATGTCACTGTTTTTCAAAAATTGTTGACTGTTGTACATCTCCACCAATGTTTGAGAGTTCCAGCCACTCTACATACTCACCAATGTTTAGTGTTGTCATCATTTTTTATTATTACATTTTTTTAACCATTCTTTTGGATATGTTGTAGTATCTCATTGTTTTAATTTGCTTTTCCTTGATGACAAATATTGTTGAACACTTTTGCTTATTGGCTATTTATGTTCTTTTGTTAAATGTATGTTTAAATCATTGCCCATATTTTTGATAGGGGTGTTTGTCTTTTTATTATGGGGTTATCAGAATTCTTTATATAATCCTGGATGCCAGTCCATTGTCTTGTATATAACCTGCAGGTATTTTCTCCACTCCATGGCTTGCTTATTCATTTTTTATGGTATCTTTTGATAGCAGACTATTTTAATTTTGATGAAACCTATTTTATCATTTTTTTTTTGTGGATTTTGTTTTCTGTGACCCATCTAAGAAATGTCTGCCTTATATCCAGAGAAAAGTATAATTCAAAATGATACATGCACCCCAGTGTTCATTGCAGCTCTATTTACAAAAGCCAAAACATGGAAGCAACCTAAATCTCCATCGACAGATGAATGGATAAAGAGGATGTGGTATATATATCTATATACATAATGGACTATTACTCAGCCATAAAAAAGTATGAAGTAATGCCATTTGCAGCAACATGGTTGGACCTAGAGATTATCATACTAAGTGATGTAAGCCAGAAGAGAAGCATATGTGGAATCTAAAAAAAGATACAAATGAATTTATTTACAAAACAAAAATAGACCTATAGACATAGAAAACAAACTTATGGTTACCAAAGGGGAAAGGGAGGGAGGGATAAATTAGGAGTTTGGGATTAACATATACACACTACTATATGTGAAATAGATAACCGACAAGGACCTACTGTATAGCACAGGGAACTATACTCAATATTTGGTAATAACCTATAAGGGATAGAATCTGAAGTATGAATCTGAAGTATATATATATATATATATATATATATATATATATATATATATATATTTTAAATCTTCATACTAGCTTATTTAAGTGGTTGATCATCAGCCTTTATTATATATTTGCATTTACTAGTGGGATTTTTCCTTTCCTATACATACTTACTTCTTGTTATAGCCTTTTCTTTTTCACTTAGAGAAGACCCTTTAACATTTTTCTTAGTGTCAGTTTAGTATTGATAAACTCTTGTTAGTTTTGGCTTGTCTGAGAGTCATACTTTAGGTAGAGTCAGTCATCTGTTTTTCATAGCACTAATTCGTAATTTAAAATATTTATTTTTTTATATGTTTTCTGAACTTATAAATGCATTTGCCAAATTCCTGTGAATTGCAGATAACAATGACCTTAAGGTAACATCTGATGTAGCAGATGTTACCTTTGTTTGTTTTGCTTTGTTTTGTTTTTCCCTTTCTTTTAAATGAAATGAGACATAAAACAAGCTTATGGGACTGATTTTTAAATTCACCTCTACTTAAGTTTTCAATTACATATTTCTATGTAAAATGAGGGTGCAATTGAAGTAGTGTGTACATGATGATCATACTGTCATTTGTTTGCATCTTGAAAAATGTCTCTCCTTCCACTGCCTTCTTTACACCTTTTCTTTTTTGACTTCCCAATGACATGAAGTCATTCACAGCTTTTTCTGAACCTGGCTGGTTCTCCATCAGAAAGAGTGAGTCATTTACATTGGGTCATAGCAAGTCAAGTTGTTTGTCTAGAGGCCCCCACAATTCTCTCCTCATGTTTCTATCATTTTGGCTGAGTAGAAAGTAGAAAGTCCAATTACACAAACATTTCTTGGATCCCTGAGTGGAACTTAGCAGCAGGTATCTTATTCCCTCACAGACATAGAACTATATTCATAGGACAGTACCACATCTTCATAACTGAAGCTCTTGGTATACAGATATTCATAGGTCATCTGGAGTTAGAGAGTCTTTCCTTTAACTCTTTTCATGGTGTAGTAACATTTCTGCATTTGCGATAGAGAGAATTTTACTTGCGAGATGCGTATTTTCGGTTCCTTGCCTATTATTTAATCTGACTGGAAGAGAAGGCTTTGTAATTTTGTGAAGGACTCAATCATTCAATAAACTCAGGTGAACCAACCCTCCAAGTCTTCTGAGGTTTCTTCTTTAATGATTACAAGAAAGGGTATGAAATCCATTGTATTGGAAAATCCACAAGGCTATTCCATTACAGTCAGCATGGGAGTGGGGATGGGATTTTAGTCTAACCTCTTGATTTCTTGGCTGATTCTTTTCAACTTGACCTTGGAGGTTAATTTTCCAAGGAGGACCCATACTTTCTCGAAACAATTTCCTTAGATACTTTAAAAGTGTGATTAATAGCCTTTCTCTTATTTCAGATTTAACACAGGGAATTGTTTTCTACCTCTGTCACTCCATCTGTCTTCTCTCTCTCTAGCTTTGCTCCATCTTGTCTACAGCCCAGGGCTCTAAGAAATTGATGCCAAGTTAGAATTTTTTAAAATACTTTCTTTTGTAATGTATATCCTTCAAACCAACTATATAGAAAACATTTTTGTTCAGCTATGGACAAACCTATTCATAATAGGATTTTAGTTGAAAATATTCCTGTAATTTAAACGCCATCTCCTTTATCCTTCATTTATCCCTCTTCAGTTTTTCCCTCTTCACAGTTTGGTTCTTGAGCAAATATATTTTATTGAATCGCGAGTTCAAGTGTCAATGGACTTCTTGTTATACATATTGAAGGTTACATTTTTCTTAGCTTTCTTCTCAAAAAAAGAACTCTAATACTCAAATATTCATGGGCCAAGCCAGGTTTTATTGGAATGTAACCTGTCAATAGTATGGAAGTTTTCTCTTGGCATTAACTGACCATTAACATTTTAGAATTATAGACAACAATGAAGTATTTGTTACCGGGCTGACAATTCTACAGTGTCAGGAAACCAGTGACTAATGAGCCATTTGTTCTTATAGTTTACTGATTACAGGAGGGACAGGACCTAAGTTTCTTGCAACTTGGCAAAGCCCATTGCTTTAGTTTAAAGCATCTGATCATGGCATTGACCTGTGGACCACAGAAACCTAACATGAGGTTGACCCCCCAAATTGTTCACAGGAAGACTCTTAATATTTTAAAATTTTTCAGGAAGGAGGAAGAGAGCTAAAGAGATCACTGGAGGTGGGAGAGGTGGGAGGGTACAATGACTAAAGCTCTCCCAACACATTACTTCTTTCCCCTGACATGGGTTTTACAAGTGGACCTTAAGTGTTTTACTATAAAAAGGCAGAGAGGAGAAGAACATATTAAATAAAAATGGACCCTCAATGTATCATGATGACATGTTGCACTTAAAATAGTGCCATGGGTGTACAGCATGGCAACTAGAGTTAATAGTACTGGACTGCATATTTGAAAGTTTCCAAGAGAGTAAAGCTTAAAAATTCTCATCACAAGAAAAAACAAAATTCTTTAACTATGTATGGTGATGGACGTTAACTAGATTTATTTTGGTGATCCTTTCACAATATATACAAATATTGAATTATTATGGTATACACCTGAAACTAACATAATGTTGTATGTATGTGACTTATGCCTCAATAAAAAAATTAAAATTAATTAATTCATTAACTTAAAAATGAAATAGTGCCATGGAAGACCCCAATAAGAAGCCATTTAAAATATAACCCCAGGAGAAAATTAAGCATTAAGAACTATAAATTATGCATTGTATGTAATGAATTAACTTTTCTCTGAAGATGAATAACAATATTAGTATGTACCATCCTTGACAGAATCGAGGAAATTGTCACTACATTCAGTTTCTGTATTCTGTGATTCAGAAGAGGAACCCTCGTTGAGAAAAGATGATCTAAGATATTAAGCATTTTTCAAGCTTTTCAAAATTCAAAACGTATTAACAGGAAATTGAAAAGTTCAAGATGATCGCTTTGTTTCATTAAATACTAAATAGCAAGTTCTCTATTAACTGTTATTTCATGCCTCTAAAGAAATTAAAATCAATTAAAGACATATTAGATTTTCAAAGACTTCTTACTTTTTATTCCATTATACTTCATTATATTGGTGCCTAAGTGTTTAAAATTATTTTGAAAGAAATGGTTATTGTGTTTCAGAAAAGTCTACACCAGTGTATTCTCAAAGAACTGTTCTTTTGGAGCTGATAAAGAAAAGTGGATTCCTAAGAATTCTGGAAAAAGTTAAAAGAGTCTTAGATCTGATTTTAAGTCCCTCTTTTGGAAAGATGAGTTATTTTATATTTAGTAATTTTTTTTTCAGTCAAAGCCTAGCCATTTTCCCCAGAAGGTAAAAGGCAGTCTTGATTCATTTATTTTTTTCTTTGAAGGCTCTTTCATTTTACCAGAACGTTAACGTATCTGGTAAAATTCAGTCATCTTGGATTGAGAAACCCGAGTTTACATTTCTCTCTTTAGTGAGCACTACAAGCCTGGTGGTGACGGTTCTTTAGAAAAATGCTGGCCCCTTCTTTATTCAACCACCAGTCTCCCCTGTTTCACTCAGAAAGGATGTCCAGGAGCATCCTTCAGAAGCACTTGCTACTGCTATGGCTCACCTTCAAATGTGTTCATACACTTTGATTTGCTTCGAAAGGTTAAAATGAATATGAAATATGAAAAAGATACTTAATCCTCTTAATGGTTCTAGTAATGTCTTATAAATGCTCTGAAAATAATTGAACCTCAAATTTATTTCTTTTGGATCCCAAGCCAAATTGTGGAACACTTGGATTGGTGACACATAATCCCCCATTAGCTACCTTCAATACCTTTAGCCTGTTGCTAAAACGTAGGAAACTTAGCGCAAACCACGGAAGACCACTTGGGTGGTCTTCCATTGCACTGGTGAGTAGACAGTTCTAATTCGTATTAGTGACCACTCATAAACCCATAGAAAGTGATTCTAATGTTAATTATAACACCCCTCCCCTGCAAAGAAACTGCATTCAATTTATGAAGTAGTCCCACAAACACAGACATACATACAAAACTTGGAATTCTTAGGAAGATAAGCAACCCAATTTCACTTAGTTGGACAGTCAGCAAGTTAGTGATTTTGTGGTTTGACCCTCATATGGTACATCAATCATGGCAAGTTTCTTTCTCTCACCATTCCAAGTAAAACCACCACTTCCCACGTACCATGTCATTACCATCACAATAGGAACTTCGCAGTAATAGAGTTTGGATTGGATCCTTAACTTTAAAGCCCTATTTGAAATCTCAGCTTCCTTCCTGTTGCAACTTAGCTTTAAAACAGACTTCTAGTGATCTTGGAAAATCACTCTCTTTTTTCCCTTCAGTTTTTGGTTCTGTTACCTTGCAAGACAGTTTGGATTTTCTGTTTTCCTACAAGAGACCAGGTTTTCCTAAGTATAGCATCATTTTTCTATTTCTTTCTTTCTTAAGATGAGGAAAGGAGTACAGGAAGAATGGAAATAAAGTGCCCATCATTCTGTGGGACAGGAATTTAAGTGCTCTACTTAGCAGAAGCATAATTCTTACTTACCCAGCTTGATGACAACACTATCCCCTGGTTAAAGTACTACATCATACAATTAAGCGATAAACCATCAGAAACACTTTGCAATGATGCTTACTATCACCTTGAAAATGGAAATTTTAATATTACAGAGTAGTAAAATATTTTGTATCTAATCTGAGTTTTTCAGACATCTGATTTTAAATTTGAAGGTAAATGAACTTTAATAGTAACAATAACATAGCACAGTTACTATTAAGGGTGCCAAGTATTTTCACACACACGTACAAACTTTGCCTCAAGATGTTGGCAGGTAGGCAAGAAGCAGGTACAATCAGTCCAATTTTATGCAGAGGGAAATTTAGTAACCACAGTGGTATACTTCTTGGCAGGATCTCAGTAGCTAAAAATACCTTCTCCTCTAACTTCTTTTTTCACTTCAGTTAATTTTACTCCTAAAATTTCATTAACTATATATTTATCCTGGTTAAAAATTTTTTTTAACAAATCAAACAAATCCATACCTGGTAGCCTTTAGAGTCGGCTCTTTAGAAATTCACACATTTAGATAATTTAGTTCAATCAATGTTTTTTCTTAATATAAAATTTGATAACAACACTAACATTAATTTTTCCACCTTGCAATTCACTTTTACATTGTTTTTTTAAATTAAGTTCTCACCCTAATCTGTGATGTTAAAATTAGTCACAACTTTGTTTTTAATATGTAAACAGAAGCAGAGAGTTTGAGATGGCACCCAAATTCTAAATTTCATATGACTTATATAGCCAATAGCTGAACCCAGATTTTCTCATTTCAAGTCCCATGTGCTCTCAGCTGTCATGATGCCTGGATGGGCCTCAGCTCTGTCTCTTGTTGGGGAGAAAGGGGCTCGACAGGCACAGAGAGAGGAGATGCCTAAACCCGTTGGAACAGGTGAGAAAAGCAGACTTGGGTGGGAGCCACACAGCCCTGCGGATGTTTGAGCTATTACTACGGGCTATAGAGAGCAGCCCTGGAGACAGATGTTTCTCAGTTTTTCCATTAAAAAAATAATGCACTTGGAAAAGCAAAAGGACTTCCCTTTTTTCTCTTTTACTTCCTCTTCCTCATCTTCTCCAGGATCTCTTGCTTCCAGGAACCTAACTTCAGACTCACAGTAAAATGTATCAGCAGTTATTAAAGGAGCTTTTTGTTGACTAGCCTGAAAATCTAACCACTATTATAACTTTAAAAATATATTTTCCCTTGGGAAGGTGAGTCTTAAGTTCTAAATAATTGACTTACATTAGAATTTTTTTTTTCCAACATAGAATGAAATTTCCTGGTTACTTCCACTTTTTAAACTTTTTTTACTTGTAAATATCTCAGCAAGGATTAGGAAAAACCAAAATTTCAAAGTAACTTGTCACTAAAATATTTGCTCTTTTCCCTTTTTTTCTACTTGCTGGCTGACCTACACTGTTTCCATGGCACCTGCTCCCATCTGCTCCATGCTGAACTCTCAAATGCAGGTATAAATTACGTTTTCAACACATTTCTGCTACTCATTCTATTAAGTGCCCCAACCAAATATAAGTTTCTATTGGCCTAAAAATAGATCTCCTGCCATCTGGAGTCCCAAGTTTCTGCATTTCTCTTTCACCTCGGAGCAACTCCAGCAGTCATGAAAGAACTTCACCTGATGTAATTGTATCTGCTTCCAACTGCTCCTAACACATTCTGGAGCTTTCGTTCTGAGTGAATAATTCTCCTGTGTTATCATCAGGCTTCCTGAAGGGATCAGATGCTCATTCATTTGGACATTTTCAAGTCATCAAGAAAAACTTAACGAATCCCGGAGTTTGATTTTAGCTTTAGTCTTAGCATTTTTAAAAGTTTCTTATACTGTACATATGTAGACTAGGCCTAAAAGTTCTCAAATTAATCAAAATTCCCATGTTCCCCAAAATTCTGGAAAAGTGAAATAGGTAAAAGAGGTCAAGTAATTTTTTAAAGTTTTATTTTCCATTGAAATATTTAAAGTCAAAGTATATACTTAAGTTCATACCTGAATTTGCCTGTTTTTTTTTCCATGTTATTTTATAACAGTGAGTTCATGGATAACCTTGTAGTGTTGAAATAGTTCTTTCAGTTGAGATTCAGAAAACAGATTGAACATTTTACATTAATCCTCAGTTCTGTCTCTATACTCACCTCAATCAACTAGACCTTTTTCTTCCCCACGTTTCACTCAGTGGTGGTACTCTCCATCTGATTCATCAAATAACAAACTAAGAAGCTATTCTTTTTTTTAACAATCTTTTTTTTTTAAACATCTTTATTGGAGTATAATTGCTTTACAATGGTGTGTTAGTTTCTGCTTTATAACAAAGTGAATCAGCTATACATATACATATATCCCCATATCTCCTCCCTCTTGCATCTCCCTCCCACCCTCCCTATCCCACCCCTCTAGGTGGTCACAGAGCACCGAGCTGATCTCCCTGTGCTATGCGGCTGCTTCCCACTAGCTATCTGTTTTACATTTGGTGAAACTAAGAAGATATTCTTAACGTCTCACTTTCTCCACATCTCAAGTGCATCCAAATGCGAGGTGGTCAGTTATACATCTCTAGTACCCCTTTATTTCATTCACCACTTCTCTACTTCCACAAATGTATTCTAAGCCAGATGTCTCCCTGTATCCAATCCACATTCCAAGGTCCATTCTCCTCTCCAAGGGCCAAAAAGATCTTGTTAAACAAATGTTTCAAAATGTCATCCTCTGCTTAAAAACTTTTAGGGCTTTATATCTTGGCATAGCTTAACAAGCCTCCTAATCTCTCTAACCTCAATTAAAAATTCTTCTGTGTTTTTGAACAGAATGCATTATAGCAAGTCCACAAACACTCAGAAAAGCATGCTTACATTCAACAGGGTAATGGGCAGAAAGTATACTGATGCCAGATTTCAGGAAAATTCCCCAAATTTTATGGATAGCAAGCACACAAAAAAAATTTCTTTTGTTTAAAACTATTAAGTTCATATTTTATCAACATGTGGAAAGTTCCAGGCTCTGCAACCCACCTTGGCTTCTTCCCTGTGCTTTTTGGGTAGTCCCTGTATTTATTTTTTTTAATCCTCCCCTCTTCCTGATCACAATATTTCCCTGGGAAATCTCACCCACTCTCCTGACTTTCCTTATTTCTGACATGCATATCCATCAAACCTCCTTCCAACTCTTCTGAATTCGAGACACAAATTTCCAAGTAATTCTTTGGCCCCTGTCCTTGGGTGTGCTTTAGCACCTTAAAATCAGTCCCATCACATTCTCAGTCCCCTCCCCTTGCCCTACACCCACCCCTAGTCCGGAGGTGTGCCTGCTCCTGGGGCTCCTAACTTGGTGGCCAAATCCCCAGGTAACCGATGCTAAGACTCACAAAAATGCTGAGACTCTTCCTTCCATTTTTCCAAAGTCAAGAAATTACAAGGCCCTGTCAGCCTTGTGTCCTTGATGGCTTTCCCATCTAATCCCCTATTAACAACTAGGCCATTTATTTCAATGTCCTACGGGCTTTTCCAACTCCAGTCTATTGTAAAATACAGTTTCAATCCTGCTTTTCCAATTAGCTAAAGCAAACGAAAAATGCCTGAGCTCATATATCGAGTATCTTTATAATTTGGCTACAACCTTTTTATTTTTTCAACCTGGTCTTCTAAAATTCTTGGACAGTATCAACTTTTATCAAATATAGTCGCTGTCCTACCAAAAGAGCCACATCTGCATCACCTGGGAACTTGTTAGAAATGCAAATTCTCAAGCCCTACCTCACAGCTACTGAATCAGCTGTCTGAAGTTCAACAAGCCTGTGTGCTGAAGTTTGAAAACTACTGCTCTAAGCATAGCAGTTTGTCATTTTTACAAACATACCACATCCTTTTATACCCTCATACTTTAGTTCTAGAAATTTCTTATATCTTGAAAGCTCTTCTTCTGGTTCCAAAATGCCTATTCTTCCTTCAGAAATCATTTTAAAAGTAATCACTTCTTGAGACTTTTCAGTTTCTCTAGGCAGAACTATTACTTTTTCTTCCTTCCAAAGAACTTTATTTGTTATACCTTTTCTATAGTACATTTGACTTATAGTTAGTTAAAAATAGATTTGTGGGCTTCCCTGGTGGCGCAGTGGTTGAGAGTCCGCCTGCCGATGCAGGGGACGCGGGTTCGCGCCCCGGTCCGGGAAGATCCCACATGCCACGGAGCGGCTGGGCCCGTGAGCCGTGGCCGCTGAGCCTGCGCGTCCGGAGCCTGTGCTCCGCAACGGGAGAGGCCACAGCGGTGAGAGGCCCGCGTACAGCAAAAAAAAAAAAAATAGATTTGTTTCTCTTGATATATTACAAACTCCATGGAAGCTCCAAAGTTAATTTTCCTTAGTAAATGCTAGCAGGGAAGGAGCTGTATCTTACTGAATAATTATAAGTGCTCAATAAAAAGAATCAAACTGAAAAGGATTACTGATACATTTACATTTTATTATTCTTCTAATAAGGAATAAGGCACTTAATTTCTTTTATACATAGTTTTAGTTTTAAAAATTCTCCTTTTCTTAGGTTATTTTAGTGTAAAAATTGAAAGCATCACAAGCAAATATTGTAACAATATATATATAAGCAGCTGATTCATAGAAAGGTCAAAAGAATAAGCTGTAAAATTTCTGAATTAAGATTCATGGCCCATTAAATTTAAACTGCAAAGAATTATCAAAGTATCTCAATGACTTTCAAGATAATCATGTCATAAAATAGTTATGATTTGCTAAACATAAAATATATTCTTTCTAGAGTTTTAATTCTAATAGATTTAGATTTTGTTAAACTTGAAGAAAATTGATCTTTTCCTAACAAAACCTAAAATCTCTTTTATAATCCTTTATTAAAAACAGTAAACATTAATGATTCACAAGTGGGGTTATTTCTACTATGATTTGTAGGGCTCAGCTTTCCAGATTAATGCTCAATTAATATCCTACAAAAACATAAGTTGGCAAGTTCATTATTGAATAATTCTGTGATCTGATTTTGCAACTCCTTGGCTACATGGCGTCAAAATTGAGACACTTGAAAACGATGTCATCATTACAAACCATGATGATGTGAAAAAAGTCTCCTGTGAAGGCAGACATAGCAATGCCATATTTTGCTCCACATCTGTGAAGCAATTGTGCTACTCACAAAGTACTTTCACATGGTTTACCCCATTTAATGACACAATAATCTTTTTACTAAGTATCAGAAAGTACTATTTTTTCTGTTTTACCCTTAAGTGAACACTGGTCTGAGTCCAAAGGCCTGGGCGAAAGGCTCATGGTTAGTAAGTTCCCTTGTTCATTAATTTATTAATTCACTTCAACATGTATATGGGCTGTCTAGTATGAATGAGACCTTATTCTAGGTACTGAACCTATGCCGGTCCTCAACAAGCCTAACTCCTGGTGAGGGATCAGGTCATGAACACACAGTGACGGGTGCTCTCCCAGGGCGATGCACAGTCTCCAAGAACAGCAGTAGAAGAGGCAGGTGATCCAGAGGTGTGCAGTTGAATAAAGTGTCCTAGAAACAGCAGTTATGTGGGCAAAGGGAGTGTAATAGGAAGAGGAGATTCTAGGGGGAGGAAGCAGCACGTGCAGACCTTAGGCGTCCTGTTACAGTAAGCGAGTACTGATGGAGTACTGTTCCTGTTCCTGCGGCACAGCAACGTGAAATCGAGAGATTTAGGACAGCGGTTTACATTTGGGAGCCATCGGCATGAAAATGGTGTTCGGAATTATAGGGAGTTAAATTGCCTTGCTGAAGTGTGTTGAGTGGGAAAAGAGTAGAAAGCAAGACCATCCCAGGGTGGGGTGAGGGGGCTGAGGGAAAGGAGAGGTGGGACATAGCCACTGTGGGGAGTGGCCGTGTGAACTCACACCCAGCCTCAGAAGTGTGACAACACTGAGTGCTCAGTTCAGGTTGGAAATCTTGAATTTTTAGTGAATTCAATATGTGCAGTTGAGTAGTTTATATCTCCAGCAGGAGAAAAAGGAGCAGAGAAGGCAGGCAGCTGGGTTGATTTTTGAGTGAGAGTTTTGCCTAGAAGTGAGACAGAGGGATAGTAGCCTGACAATCCAGATGAAATAGGATCATAGCTGGGACTAGGGTGAGGTAAGTGAGGTGCCTGTGGCACAAAACGTGAGGTCGTGCTCACTCTTGGGGGTCACCCGAGTGACTTGGTTAAGCGTCGTGAAAATAAAGGAGGAAGATAACTGTAGAAACGGACGATTATAGTCAGAGGAAGGGGTTTTGTGTGAGGACGGGAGCTCTAGTCCTGCCAAAGATGAAAGCAGAAAATGTTTGAAGTTAAGGGTATGAAGGAACTGTGTGTGGGGGTCTTGTGGGCCTTACCTGAGTGATGGTAGGAATGGAGAGGAGGGAGGCTGTGAACCTCCAAGTCTGCAGCAGACGAGGACAAGCTCTAGGAAGTGTGTCCATGGAAGAGTGAGAGAGGCCTCTACTGGAAACCAGGATCGCAAGAGAATGGGGAGTGAGCACGATGCGGGGTGATGGGGTACAGCACCAAAGAGGAAGAGGGAGCTGGCCAATCCCATCCCTTAATTGAGAGATTTGTGCCTGTGGGAGATTAAACTGCTTTGAGGGACACGGCGTCACCAAGGGAGAGTCAGCTCACTTAAATCAGGGAAGTAGATGGAACAGAGGTCAGTAGGTTAAAGAGAACCCTCTACAAGGAAACTGTGGTTTCGAAAACAGTGGGAAGGGATAGGGAGCAATAAGAAGATGGATTATAGGGACGATGCAGGGCGAAGTGGTGAGGGTGAGATTAGAGAAGAGGATTCATGACCAAACCCATAATATTTTAGTGACTAAAGGTAACAAGTGGATAATTCATGGTGGAAATATATGCTACAGTGGTGTGTGCGTTTGTTTTTCCAAGGTTTGGGCGAAGCCAGAAAAGGCACAGTAATTGCTTCCAAATGCTAAAACAAGGGCCATGCTAGTAGGAGACACTATATCTATTTAGGATGTCCTGTCTTGAAGAAAACTTCACACTTGTTTGAAAAAAATACCAACTTCACTGGTTACCTAGTCAGGAATCTAGAACCCACAGATCTCACTGAATGGAGGCTGAACTAGGACTAGAGAATCAGCACTTCCCTGTACTTTGGCGATTAGATCCCCTCCCCTCCTGAGACATGAACACTGAGCAGGGAGACAGTGGTCAAGAGCCACGTGACAGAAGGCTCTCAGGACTGTGACCCACAGAGAGGGACCTGCTTTCCCTGTGTCACATCTAAGTTAGTTAGAATGCTAATCTCTGCTCCTCTCATGTTGACTGTCTTGCCTAGCTGGCCCAGCCTTTAGGAAAGGACTTTTCAGGTGAAGGAGACACACATTTTCTCTCACTTTACTCAGGTATGCAAAGAAAATGGGTCTCTTTTTTCAGTCTTTAACTCTTGTGATCTCCCTTAGGTGCCTTCTCCTCCCCTGCCCCAGTCATCAGTTAAGAAAAAAAAAAAGCAAAAAACATCTAGATTTCAGCCCAGAGCCATTCAAAGCAATAAAATTAATCCATTGCAATCTCTTAAACATAGATAAATGCACAGTCTTCTAGATTTCCTCTCCTTACACCTGGGCTTATATCTAGCATCTGGGCACACAGTGTGGCTTGCAGTGTGACCCATAATGATAGGAATAAAATAATCTTCAGATCTACATTGGATGCCCGTGGGGTCCTCTGGGTATTAGCACATTCCTGCTCTCAAAGGGAATTGTTTGATTAATAATCAGGTTAGTGACCTCTTAGGAAGAACTGATGGCCCCTGACTTTGAGCAAAAATATCCTGGCATGCACTGTTAGGGCCCTGGTCCTGGCCATTTGCCTCTACTCTGGAGGACCATACCCATGGCTTCATCTTCACCCAGATTCCAATCTCTGTATACCCACTGGCACTTCTAGCAACAGAAATGTCCTCTTAACCAAACACACAAAACCCCTGGATTCTTTGCAACCTTTCCACGCCTTGAAAGCCTAGAGAACTGCCTTAGCTCACCTATCCACCCACTCCTTACAGATGGAGAGTGCCGAATGGCTGCATTCAGGAATTCAGAGTTAACACTGGCTAAGCCTTAGAAAACATACCACTTTGCCAGAAGTTCTTATACTCACCCGAGGCTAAATTACTTCAAATAGCCAAGATGAATTTTGCCTGTTTTTGTACTTCATATAAATGAAATCATACATGTATGTGCATGTATGTTAGAATGCAGAAACAACAAGCTTGCATGCTTATTTTTATATCTAAAATCATGGTTTACATGCAAAAGGAAAAGAAGACAGTGAACACTGGGAACCAGCACAGATTCCCAAAGCACACCTTGGTCATTCTGAGACCCCTCCCCTCAAAATATTCTGCAGAAATTACTGCACATAGTAGTATTTTATTTTACTCAACATTATTTGTGAGATTTATCTACCTTGCTCTATGTAATTGTAGATAGTTTATTCTCATCGCTGTAAGTATTCAACTGTGTGGAATTTAGTCTTGAATCTGAGATTCAGGCACTGATCAATAAATTTGAAAGAACACAAAGTTCAACCAGGACCTACTTTTTCCTACTCCAGACTAGATGAAAATTATTTTGGTCAGAGAGTTGGGAGTGGATCAAAAAAGAGTTTGATTCTAACTTGGGTTCCTGAGAAGGGGCCTGAGTCTCAAGGCACGGTTTTGGAGGAGTGGATGGAAATGTTAGAACTACAGATAGCTTTGGTAACAAATAGACTGGTGGCCTCTTTCCTTGGCATGACACCAATCTCCACCACCTAGGGGTTCCACAGTACTTTGGGTTACAATCCCTCATAATGTGGAATATCTAACTGCAGAACTTTTATTTCCATGCTGTATTCCTGTCTTTCACTGTAGCTCAATTATCTGTGCCTCTTTTTAGTCATTTGAAAATACTGGTTGTGAACCATTTTTATCCAGCTGCTTTAGGATAATTCTTTCATTAAAATCTTCCAACCATCTTCTGTGTCAACCCCAAACCTAATTTCTAAGTTTAATAATATCCCTAAGCTCATCCCTTCCTATATAAATCATCAACTCCTCTTCTCCTCTCCTGTTTCTTCCCTAAGTCACTGAAGCTTCTTACAGCCACCTTCCTCTTCTGGGTGGGACCCCATGGCTCTGGGCAGCCCTGCCCCACCAACTTTGGGTGGAGGACTTCTGGCCTGTTGAAAGAGAGAGCATGGGCCCCCTTTTCGAAGCCGTTCTGCCCCCTGGGCTCATATACTCTGAGCCTGTGATGGAAATGGCAGTACCTCAGATCGCTGAACTATCTTCCCAGGTCATTCTTCTATCATCTTGGAGAATAACTCCTGGCGTCTGTGGACATGGCTGATCCGTACTCATTACCTTATGAAATAGTCATTGGCCACACCTTTAGTGTTCTCGTTCAGCTACAGTTTTGCATTTTTAACAGTATGGTTAGGCTGATAATTTTTCAAATCTTTAAGCTTTGCTTCTTTTTATTCTGAACAATGTCATCTGTAAATCATTTCTCCCTTCTCTCATTTTATTATAAGCATCAGGAGGAACCAGGCCACTATTTCAATACTTTGCTTAGACTTTATCATTCTCTCTCTAATGCCTGTTAATATCCTTCATGTAATTCATCTCCTTACCTGTTTTTGTTGCATTCTGGATAATCTATTAAAATTGATCTTACAGTTCTCTAATTCTCTTTTCAGCTATGTCTAATTTGCTGTATAATTCACCAGTTGACTTTTTAATTCAATGTATGTTTCAGATATAACACTTCTTTATGGTTCTTTTTCCAAACCTATTTGGACTTTTTTTTTTTTAATAGTTACTTGCTCCTTGTTCATTCATTAAATTCAAATCATCATTAATCATTTCTTCAGAATAATTTTATAAAATTTTATTTTATAATTTCAGCAATTAACATAATCTCATATTTTGCTTTAGAAAATTTTTAGAGATTTAGATCCATTGTGATTTCTCCTGACCCGAGTCACAGTGTCTTTTTCATTGTGTGCACTGAATATAATTTAATCTCTGGGACTCCTGAGACCTAAATAATTAGGTCTTAATAATAATAATAATTAGATATGATTTGTATTTGCTTCTGCCAGAAAGCAGGCAATGCTATCATCCTGGAACAATCTAAATCCTAATCCTGGACCTTCTAAAAGGTCTCTGCCTAATAGGAAATGTTCAAAGGTAGCTTTTCCATCTTGAGGCCAGCAGAAGGTTTAATCTTGGAATCACAGCTCTGATAAAGGAATGTGCCTTCAGAACAATCTTCCCTTTCCTTGTTTGCATATTACTGACCATTCCATTTGTGGTTTTGGCTATAGGAGATTTACTTTATTTTCCAGGGAACACAGAAATACATTCAAAATTCTATGTGCAGTAATTTATGCAGAGTATTTTGAGAGGAGGGGTCTCAGAATGACCAAGGTGTGCTTTGGGAATCTGTGCTGGTTCCCAGTGTTCACTGTCTTCTTTTCCTTTTGCATGTAAACCATGATTTTAGATATAAAAATAAGCATGCAAGCTTGTTGTTTCTGCATTCTAACATCATTTTCTTTTTTCACATAGAGGACCCTAAGAAAAGACTGTATTTTATGCACTGGAAAATGACATAATTTCCATGGAAGCAGTATACCACACACCAATTACTTTACTATTACAAATTTGATTCATTCTCATAGTTCTTTTATTCACTAACCAAACATTATTGGATTCCACTTAAGTAATAGGCAATGCGAAGTATCTTTTGGTCTCAGACTGTGATAACTGAGTTAATTTTTAAGTATGCAACCACAATCTAAATAAGTAAGCAAAATACTGTGTCAGAACATCTTTAAATTAGGCAACTGTTGAAAAATGTCTTCCTATCCACTGTCTAAACTTAAGCTTAAAAGATGGTATAATTCGATTTGAAGAACCAGAAATCTTCTGGATTGTTGGATGAATAAAGAGGAAAGGAAATATCCAGAAGTTTGAGCTAGTTTAAAAAAAAAATCCTATTTCCTGCTTTGTGAATTAATGAATAAATATAAATTAAATTTAGTGATTATGAAAGGTGAAGCCCACCACTCATGCCACAGCCCATGTCCCTTCCAAAATAATTCCAGATTTAATGCAATGAAAAGCAATAAAAATATTTTCCAGTGCAATCCTTGCTGAAGTACATAAGGCCTCACCTAGTTCTCTTGCAGCCTGGAGAGTTACGTGCCTATTAATTGGCCTCAGTAGATCCAGTTATTGTTGCAGCCAGGGTTGTTTAAGCAGCATGGGCAAAGAAAGTGTCTAAATATCTGAGGGGAGTATAATCAAATGCTGGATTACTACTGGAGGACACCACGGTGCTGAGACACTTGATATGTGAGCAGAAATTCTGAAATTCTGCTTCTGTTCTCAGACAGAACTATGGACTAATATTTTGGAAACAATGAGATCTAGTGCTCCAGGTAGAAAGTGGAACCAGAGTATGATTAATTAAAGAGCTTGTAATTCTTTCTTAAGCAAACCCTCTCATTTGTAGTACAGAAGGCTCCAGTCTCACTTTATAATGCTCTGTAACAAGGGGTTACAGACGTCAAGATAGGAGATATGCAGCTGTTATTTTTATTGAGGATGTATTACCACATGACATTTGAGCAGGGCTGAATGGGCTTCACTGTAGCCAACCAAAATAAGATGACCTACACTTGGTTGTCATCCTATTGTGTATGAAGTTTATACTGTGTAAGGTTTGGGGGGCCCCAGAAAGCGCAGGCTGCGGTTCTCTTCTTCTGTCCACAAGGGTATCTCTGTATCATTTAAATAACCACTAATTTTTTCATACCTCAGTTTTCCTACCTGGTTTTGGAGATAATAAGGGCGTGCATATGTATAACCTTATACAAAAATACAAGGCTAAGGAATTCCTTACCCTGTTTTCTCACTAAACTTTATAGCAGAGCTGTTAAAGCTATTTAATCAAAGTTCTCTGCTGTGTTTTTTCCAAGCACCGTCCTGGGAGCACCTGGGTCAGAATCCACCTGGGGTGTTTATTTGAACTACAGCATCCTTACCCTTTCCCCAGGACCACAGTGTCAGGTCTCTACAGGTACTGGGGTTGGGAAGGAGGCAGAAAATGGGTGACTATGCATTAATGAAAAGATCTTAGGTGACTTTTAGAGAACTACAATTAAATACCATTGTTCTATGGTCTCTAGATTTTATTGCTCGTCTTTTGATCAACTCGTAAGTAATGAGTATGTAATAAGGAAGAGAACGAATGAGCTATCCACAAAATGAATAATTAGCCTTTAGATATCTTATAATTAGCTATATAAATTTTTACAGAAAGTCCTTTAAAAGTTAATGGTTCAGTTCACTATAAATGAGTAAAAATCATAGGATACGACTCCTGGGAAAATTGTAGCATACTATGAGAGCATGTAATATGCGAGAGAGATTCGTAATAATTAGGGCCGTTTGATAAATAATCTCAGTGTCCTAATAATGCAGTGAAACTTTCAGATACCTTCAGCAAATCTTGGCTCGTACTTTTTGTTTCCCCCATCACATAGTCTAAAATGCTTAACTCCATTGACATCACCACATCTCTGTTTATTTAGACTTCTAGTGAGTTTATCTTTCTAGGTTCCCAGGAATCCTGAGACACAGTGAGATGAGCCTATAGTGCACAGCATCAATGTTTATTTGCTACCTGTTAGCGGGGTTACCTCATGTTATGCTGTGGGGTGCAAAATAGGGCCTCCCTGTAGTGACCCAAGTAAACATCAGTGAGCTTCCGTGGACCAGATCAGCAGCAATTCAAGCTCATTTGGACTCCTCCTCTCTTCTTCTTTCCTTTCCACACCAATTTTTAGGAAATAAAGCCCTTAATGTTTAAGAATACCAAGAAACTAGTCAGTTTCTTCTTGCCACTCAGCTGAATCTGCGAGTCATTCACCCTTGCTTCCATGTGAAGCAGAACTGCTCAGTCCTTATTTGTTACAGCCATTGTCAGCAGACATCTCTGAGTCCACACGTTTGGAGCTGAGATTTTGGTGCCTGTTGCTGCCGCAGTCAGAGTTGCTCCCCGTCAAGGCCACAGTGGTTCTTGTGGGGACGAGGGCGGAGGAGCACTCCTCCTTGGCGCTCCACAGCAAGTTGGCCTGGGTCCCTTCGTGACAGCCCTCCAGGTTCTCTCCCGCAGCCTCTGCCTTGGGGCCAAGCCAGCACAGCGTCACGATCAGTTTCCAAATCCACTCTCTGAAAACTTGGAATTACTCTGCCTCTTGGCCATAAGGCTAAGGCAGAGGCCAAGTTGCGTCTAAGACCTCTATCCCTTTTGCGATTTCACTGTAGGATCTTTATGTTTTCTTCCTGACAGTTTCCAACTGCACGCACCCCCGGCTTTATGCCACTTCACTTTTACGAAGGACCTACATTATTACCTGTTTCACGGATAGAAATCCAAAGAGACTTTTCACTTTTACAAAAAAAAGGTGAAAATTGAAAATAGCGTCGGCATCTGTTTTTGCAGCAAGCATTAACAGAGGCAGCACACACCCTGAGCAGCGAGAGTGGCACCACCAAGCTCCTTCTTCAGGAAGTACACTCAGCATCAAGCCGCCATAGCTTTGAACTGTGTCTGTGAGAGCATCTGTGCTTTGTCTCGGTTTACTCTATGCATCTGTTAGCAAGATGTGTCCGAAGGTAACTGCGTCTTTGCTTTCTGCCACTTCGGCTTACGAAAGGTTTTATAAGAACACCCTGCTTGCAGATCTCGGGGGAAACCTGTGCTTAGAATCAGCAGGGCAGGATTAGGAATCATGTTCTTTCTCAAACCAGAAAGTCCAGGGGTTTCTCTGACCCCTAATTCCCAGCAGCCCTTATATCCTTCCTATCAATAATAAATACTTCATATTACTCCCTCCCTCACCAAGAAAAAATTAAAATACGATCCAACCTAATACAGTACCTTACAGCATACATAGAATATACCATATAAGCAAAACTATAACACAGTAAAATATTTTTAGCAACACCAAACGAATAACACAGTTATAAATATTCCTGCAATTTGTATACTCTATCAGGACAAGAAAATAAATGCATTAAGGGAATTCTCTGCATGTCTCTTAAGACCTCAAAAGTAAAAAAAAGAGTCAACTTGCCTAAGAACTGTTCAATTACCTTTACAGTGTATTGTACCACACCTAGCACAGTCACTTGCGCATTACAGAATTTTATGGGGGAAGCTATGTGCAATTTTTTTAAGAGGCTCACCAATGTGAAGTTTCAATTTTAATTTTATGCATTAAAATATGCAAGAGATGTTTTGCTAATTGGTGTGTGTTTAGCTATAGAATTGTCTTGTAGACAGAGACTTTGTAAACAATATTTTTCTTATGTAACAGAAGTAGCAAATCAGATTTCCTCTCTAAAAAATGATGAAATAAATCACTGAACTGGTAGCAAGAGGAGAAGCAAATAAACACAGGGTTTAAGGAAATACAAAGGGGAATTTCAGGGTAGTTCATAGTAGAGTGCTAGAAAAATTATCAGCAGTCCTGCCACCGAGAACAGAAGGAGCTAACCTGGTCCTCAAGTCACCTTGCAATTTTTTTTTTTTTTTTTTTTTTCATAAATCCTAGATGCTTGGCTTTCCCAAGCCTGGGTTCCACATGAATGAGATTGCTGATAGCCTAGCATAACTATATGAGAAAACCCTCTTTCTGGGGCAACTTTACTGAGTCTCTTTTTTGTAATCAAAAATCTCAAAACAAGAGTCATTTCTGTGATCATCTCTTTTAGAAGATGATTTTAGGACAATGATAAACATTTTTCTGTTAAATTTATTTTGAAATAGTCAATAACCCACATGTTGAGATGTTTGTAATTAGCCTTTGAAAAGCATGTCTATGCTTAAAGAACTTTACAAGAAGACATTTTCCTGTTACTGTGTCACTTCCTCTTTGACTCAGAGGAATTTGGTGGAGGACAGCTGGTCCCTAAATAGGCTGATAACCCAATAATTACAGTGAATCCTTCCCACCAACCTAACAGAGGAACCCACTGAATATTACAGGCTCCACTTCAATAGGAAGAACACCTTAAGTATTTGGGGATGAGACCCTTTGATTCCTTATGACATTTGTGGGTTTCATTTAAACCTTGGGGTCTGGGAGGAACTGCTGAACTCCATATTTTGTGGGGACTATAGAGTATGTTCAAATGTTAAGCTCATTACCAAAAACACTCCTCCAATTTTAAGTGCCAACCTCACCAAGATTTAATACATACAGATCTACCTTTCCTTCCTTCCTTCTTTCCTTTTTCCCTTCCTTTCTCTTTCTTTTTTCTTTGTCTGTTTCTTTCCTTCCTTTTAACTTCTATATTTTCTTTCCCACTTCCTCTTTCAAAAAGTACATACTGAAAACATGTGCAGTTTTGACTTTCTGCTGAAAGATAATTCCCTGAGATGAATTATTGTTATATTTTACAGTGAGATCACTGCTCACAAGCCATAGGATTAATATGTGTTGATTGGCCAGATTTGAGCTGGCTTTTATCTCTGGCATTTCCTCATTTCAGGGAAAGGGTTTTGAAGCTCTCTACCAAAGCAACACAGAGTTTTCTTTCTTTCTTTCTCAAGATACCAATGAAAATGGTTTTTTTAATGGCACTAGGTTGGTGTTCAAGTTCACCTCTGGCTCTAGCTACAGTTCAATCCTTCTGGCTTATTATTCAGGACACATTAATAGGTTATTTTAGAACTTCAGAATGACTAATGGGGTGTCAAAAACTAAACCACTGTGCTAGTCAAAAAACTTGTACTCTACAATAATGCACCAAGGCTGCTGCCACCATCCTTTCAGCAGAAATAAGTAGACATGATCCATGATCCTTGTGTTCAGGCCCAGCCCATCAGCTTGGTCCACAGGAGGCTTTATGAGCTGTTCCCCATACACTTGCGATCAAGTCTTACCTTTCACCATTCTTGCTCCTCGCGCGCTAGTTTCCAGCCATAATAATGACTTGCATTTCACTCCTAATTCCTCCAGTGGCCTTGATGACTCCTGCATCCAAGCCTTTGCACACGATTGCTCCACTGCCTGGGATGCCACGCCTGTCCGCTTACTCCTTGTTCTTCCTTGAGACTCAGCCTCTGATGCCTTGTCTGACTCTTCAATGCTGGATGAATGCCCTCTGTATGAGTCCCCTTCCATGCCTGGCTGCACATATCATACACGTTTTTGCACAGTATCTAATTGCCTAGTTATTTGCTCATTCTTTCCCACCAGGTTGTCCCATAGTCAGGGTCTCCTGTGACTTTTACATCAGCATATCACCTCCTTTTCACACTGTCTCTAATGAACGTTTGCTGAATGAAGGCGTGAAGCATGAATGGATGTGTAGAGGTGCCTCTCGTGCTTTGGCCTCCCTCCCCACTGCTTCCCAGACTCCAGATCAGCTTCCTAAGGACAGACAGTAGTGATTTCAAATCCCAGAAGAGAAGGGACTGGATCTTTTTGGAGCTAGTCAAAACTTTTCCTCTTTTGTTAGACATCAGGCTTAGGAAAATTGGGAGAGAGAGGGCTTCTTCTAGCTTCAGGTGGCCCATTCCCTCTGCTTTCTCTCCTGGTCTCTCTTCCTGAGCCCTACATCCATAATTTAGATCTGTCTTTTTTTTTTTTTTTTTTTTTTTTTTTTTTTGCGGTATGCGGGCCTCTCACTGTTGTGGCCTCTCCCATCGCGGAGCACAGGCTCCGGACGCGCAGGCTCAGCGGCCATGGCTCACGGGCCCAGCTGCTCCGCGGCATGTGGGATCTTCCCGGACCAGGGCACGAACCCGTGTCCCCTGCATCGGCAGGCGGATTCTCAACCACTGCGCCACCAGGGAAGCCCTAGATCTGTCTTTTAAGATCTTACAACTCCACATTGTTCTTAAGCTTCCAAACTCCTTTAATGCTTTCCTCTAACTGCCTTTATCTATCCAGCGCCCCATTCCTTCATAGCTTTGTTCTCATTTTTCATGGGAACAATACATAATAATAATGGTGGTAACAATAATTAATATGAATTGAACCCTTTACTAGTGAGACATGCTCCAAGCACTTTATTTCATAATTTCTCTTATCCTCACAAGGTAGGAACTATTACTCTTATTCTTACTTTACAGGTAAAAAACTTGAGGCTCAGTGATATTAAAAAAAACAACAACAAAGAAACACCACCCAAAGCCACATAGCTAAGGCTAGGGTTTCCCTCCAGCCCCACCTTGTCATCAAGTAAAACAGAGACAGAGCCTAAACATAAAAGAAATGTTTCAGGAGACAGGAGACAGAGCCTAAACATAAAAGAAAGTCTGGGTATAGTGGTAGGAAGTTTCTAAGACTATGGCAGATTAAAAGGAAAACATTTGTTCCCTTTTCACTATTTTGGTGTTGCCTTTTTCTTGTTACATAAGTGTAATGATAAATTAATTTGCTATATCATGCAGACCTATCTTAGGATATAGCAAAAATTTTGAGTGTATACAGTGTTGTAAGTAAAATACACACGAATCTAGTCACTGTACAATAGTTATTTTGATTTGAATCTGGGAAGATATGTTAATAAAAATATATGCATTTATCAGTTTTAAAAAAAAGGAAAACATATTTGGGTAGGGGACAGGGCATGGGGGTAGGGGCTGCTGGAATACCGTGTCGTTACAACACCCTGTCTTTGTGTAATACAGTGGCAAGACGCTGGCATAGCAAGGGCAAATGGCATCTGGAAACAATGTCATGGCTCTGAGCCCTCTCCCTGCAATGGCACTAGAGCCGGCAATGACTCTGTCCTCACAGTCCTTCATGGGCCAGCATCCAGGGACATAGGCCCCCTTCTCCCACTCTTTGCGCTAGGTCTCTGTAGGGTTGCATGAAAGTTGAAATCAGATAGATTTTAGTTTGAATCCTAATTCTTCCACTTATTCATTGTGTGATCTTGGGTAAATTAACCTCTCTAAGGGGCAATTTCCTAATTGGCAAAGTAGGGAGGACGATATTGTTACTGTTATCAAGATTAAAAAGATTTATTATATGCAGCATTGTGTAAAGCATGAAGTAAATACTCAAAAAATGTTAATTCCTTTCCTTTTCTTCTCACACTTTCCCCCATCTCTCCCTCCCTGAACAAGTCAGTAAGCATTGCATGATCCATTCTTCAGATTAGAAGGCAGAAAAAGATGGCAGGTAAGGGAGTCAGTTTGAAAGACCCATTTCTAGCACACTATTTATCGAAGCGGAAAGTAGACTAAACCAAGAGCAGACCAAGGTGCGGTTCTGGCTGCAGAGTAGACAAGTCTGTAAGGCAGCATGGAAAAATCCAGCCAGGCCTGAGTACATAGGCTCGCTTAAAATATCATGGTGGGAGGGCTTCAAAGCAGCAGGGAAACATTTTCACAGTAAATGATACTAGAACTACTGGCTAGCTATTTGCGAAATAGTAAAATTAGAGCAGTACAATCAAAATGAATTAAAGAGTTAAATATAAAAAAATAGAACCATAAAAATGACTAGATATAAATCTAAGTATTTATGTTATTCTGGGAGCAATAAGGGCTTATCTCAGCAAAAAATGAAATTAGGAGACTATAATGAAAAAGGATAGCCACAAAAATAATGTTTATGCCAAACCAAAAAACCTCATAAAAATTAAAAGGAAAATAATATATTTGCAACATAATAACAGAGCTATTCTAATCAGTAAGAAAAAAACCAACATAATAGAAAAATGTGCATAATAGAAAAATATATATATACTGAAATGACCTCACTAATGACCTCATTAGTGACCAACCAAATGTAAATTAAAACACTAAGTGAAGATTTTTAAATTGATAGGGAGGTTTGGGCAGAAATGTGAGGAAATGAGCATCCCTGTACACCTCTGGTGTAAATGTATGTTGGTATAACGGACCTGGAGGTTTGTTGGGCAGTGTTACCTTTTCTCTTGCCTTTGGACAGCTGTAGCCATCTGATTTTATCTTGTCGTTGGTGGGTGTCTTTCGTATTATCTGTGAGGAGCCCCACCAGAGCAGGAACTGGGCTATTTTCTTATTTCTCACCCACTCTTTTCAATACTGCTTTTCTGAGTTTATCTGTTTGTTCTACAGCCTGAAACATTATTGGTATAATCAGTTATTTACTGAACAGTCTGTACCTAGGAAGGAAACTCTCACGGTGGATCTCTACTGAATCTTGACCGGAAATTCAACACCTGAAAGTTGGTTTCAAGGAGATGATCAAACACGTGCCAAGATTCTTAACACAGTGTAATGTGCAACTGGAAAATTTGAAAAAAAAATCTAAATATTTAGCCATAAGGAATTGGTTAAATGAATGTCAAGTAGAATTTCATAAAATCATTAAAATAATATAGATAAATATTGAATTATATGGGGGAAATGCTCATATTAAATCCTTAAGTGATAAAGTAGTTACTACAGAGCTTTGTGTATAGTGTGATTCCAATTCTGTAGCATAACAACAATAAAAAACTATATTCTATAGTGCATGCTTGTGTATTAGCTATGTTATAAGGAAAATAATCAACACATATTGTTTAAAAAGAGATAACTCTCATGAGAGCCTCTAGCCTCCTCCACTCTCATCTTGGTTTTTTGTTTGGTTGGTTTTTTTTACACGTACTTCACATACCTGTGATGCTGACTGCCATGGTCTGATTGTTGGAAAAAGTCTGACCATTTTACCTTCCCATTTTCCACTCCTGACCTGTACACCACCTTCCTGACTTTTCCACATGGCTGTTGTGCACCCTGCCCTCTTTATTTCTGATGACTGTCCCAGCCAAGCTTCCAAATGGGGTCCACGTGATGAGCAGGTAACAGCCACCAAAAGAGAGATTCTCCTGGAGAAAGCAGCTTAAAGGAGCCGGGCTGAGCAGACCGTAGCTAAACGCATTCCTGCATAGTTTGCTGTCTCGAGAGTTTTCCACCAGATACTTAAAATGGACATTTCGAAATGCATTGTATCAAATCAAGTTTATTCTGAAAATATGTCATTCCCGTTGCAGTTGCTCTAAGTGGTTCTATTGCTGTTGAAGGTTATTATTTCCAACAACCCATAGAAAAAAATTTCTCCAAATAACTTGGAGTGTCTCAACTTACATGCGTAACTTTTTCCTATTGCGAATATGGAAGCTAGGTTCTTGCCTTAAAGTAATTTCCATTATCCCCCTCATGCATCTAACATTTATGTATTTCAACAAAGATTACCGTGAAACACTATCTAGGGAAGTGTGCGGCTGCATATTAATTTATCCTATAGGAGCAACTCCAGACATGTTAAATTGTTTAGTGATTGGGTAGCATTTGAAGATGGAATAGCCCAGTTGGGAGACTGGGGAATAACACTTTGTCTGGTGTGTCTGAAAGAATTTATAAAATAGATAACTAATAAGGACCTATTGTATAGCACAGGGAACTCTACTCAATACTCTGTAATGGCCTATATGGGAAAAGAATCTAAAAATGAGTGAATATATGCATACATACAACTGATTCACTTTGCTGTACACCTGAAACTAACACAACACTGTAAATCAACTGTACTTCAATACAAATTGAAAAAAAGAAAGAAAAGAATGCCAACAGAAAGACTGTGCCAGAGATGCCCCCAAGACTAGAGAGAGAAAGGGAAACTTGGGGATGGTATAAGCCGTGGGTGTGGAAGATCAGATAGATAATAATTAAACAATGAGGAATATCAACATGAGTATGAATCTCTAAACTTCTCACCATGGGCTCCCTGGCTCTCTAGGATCTGACCCTGTCCCCTAGAACACTTCCCCTTCACCCATGTTGCTTCACATGTTCTTGCCCTATTTCAGATCCTGCAACTCTGCCCCTCAGAGCCTTTACTTTTTGCCCAGGAAGCTCTCCCCGCAAATAGCACCCTGGTTGCCTGTTCTCTGCCTCTGAATTCGTGCTCAGAAGACACTACTTCCTGAGGTCCACCAAGTTACCTTATCTGAAGTAGCTCCTGCCCCTTCATCTCTCAACAATCCACCACCAACAACACCCACCCTTCATCCTATTACCATTTGTATTGCCTTTAGGACACTTATCACCGTGTTTGTTTGTATATTTCCTTATTGATTATTCATGTCGTTTCACTGAATTGTCTCATTCGGACCCAGTACTACTTCTGCATGAAATGGTGATGAATTAAGTATACCAACAATTAATTATATCAACAAGTAACTTTTGAAACTCCTATATTATCATCTTAGAACAGTTCGTTGCTATAGACTTTGTCACCTTCTGTCATTAATGTGTATTTCCTAACAATTTCTCTTCTTTACCTTCTTCCTAGCTCCCTCTTTTCCCTCCAACAAATATTTGTGGAATGCTGGTATCCGGTTAGGCCTGAAGATGCAGAGATAAACATGAAATAATTCCCACCTTCAGTGTTAATAGTTAAGTGACGGACTGATTTAAAAAGTAAGTAGATACTATTTTGCTTTTTAGTAAAATAAAAGCATAGTGAATGGAACATGGGAGCTTAGATTGCCCTGACACACACACACACACACACACACACACACACACACTGTCACTCTAGGCTGCAACCACCTTTCGTTTCTCTTTGCCAGGTCAACGTGGAGTAAAGTTAGCGATCTGGCAGGCAGTGGAATTCAATCAAGCCATTGTCTTTCCCTTGTTCTTTACTAAATGAAGGGCTTCCTACAGATACGAAGACAGCTTCATGCCAGCTGAGTCACATAACCTCTGCTCTAGTTACATTTTCTAAAGTGATGTCCAGAGAGTGGATGAGAAAGGCTGCTGAGGCTGGTGGGACCTTAAGAGAAGATGTGCTCTAGTAAGAGTCCGTGGAAGTCAGATTAGTGATGCTTCTACCATTTGGGTCATTATATAGAATTAAGAGATTAGCGTGGCTAGCTCTGCCCTTTTGTCATCTTTCAGACGTTGCTATTTATCTGAAATTCTCTTTGGAAGTAGTGAAAGAGGAGAGCAAAACTGAGTCACTATACACCCTGAATCCTACGTTTCTACAATAATCCCCCGCTCTGCTGAAGAGTTGCTTCCAGAAAGCACTGGAGAGGTAAAAAAGGAAATGTTTTACATGGATTCCTTCCTTAAAATGTTCAGTTATCTTCCTCAGCTCCTTTGTGGAATAAGGTAGAGTACAAAAATATAAAAGTGCATGACAAGTCATCTCAGCAGGTAATCTTGGCAGAATATAAGTAAAGACACACGTTATGTAACTGCAAAGCCACAGGGATTTTGCCAAAGTCTGCCATTTGCCCAAGATCACATTTTCTAAAACATACTCCTAGACAATGAAAACTTTGTATACATCCCAACACACACACACACACACACACACACACACACACCCCTAATATCTATGCATCTCCATTACTTTATCCTTGTAAATGTGACTCACATTACCCTGCTGAAGCACAGAAGATAAGGATAAAGCAGGTAAATCCTGGTAATCCCAGAACAATGATGGGAAGGGAAATTGTTTGCTCAAGAAACTGTTAAACCCCTTGCTTTCAAGTGTGCATGCAGTGGAGACTATAAACTTCCTGAACTTTTTCCAGCTGTACCTTTCACTCCATTTCTATTCCTGCTAGCCAGAAAAAACTGCCTAATGGTGATATCCTATGCCTAGGTGGGTTTTTGAGGTCACAGGCAATTATTGGAAGGGATGATTGGTGAATCTGTCTTATGGGAAATGCTAAAATAATTTTTTAAAAAATCTGGTATTCTAATGGAAAGAGTTGGTGACTTGCTTTCTGGAAAAGTCAAGGGTATTGGAAAGAATCTAAAAAAGAATGGATAGATGTATATGTGTAACTGATTCACTGCTGTAAGCAGAAACTGATACAACATTGTAAATCAACTATACTCCAATAAAAATTAATTTTAAAAAATCTTGTATTCTAATGGAAGAAGTTGGTGACTTGCTTTCTAGAAAAGTCAAGGGTACTAGAAAGGGTTACACCTACGTGAGAAGATAAGACAGGCGTCTTGGGAAGGGCAGACGCCAAGGAATAAGGTCAGCATGGCCAATGGACAGTTCTTTGAATGCGAACTGGCTTTTGGTCTTTTCCATTTACACAGTCCAGGAACGGACTTGAACCAGCCACTTGGAGTACTGCAGATAAACTATACTTAATTTCTGTGTTTACCATTTGTGTTAAGGGTTTACCATTTGTGTTAAGGGTTTTAAGTACTAAAGCACGTCTCCACATGCCAACGTTAACATTAATGTACAGTGTTTAGAACAGAGAAAAGCAATGGTAGAGAACAAACCTATTCACCACTATGATGATTCCTAAGCAAACTGAGTGTTGAAGTGGCACCTTTCCTCTTTGTCTCGATGAGTGAGTGCTCTGGTCTGAATGTTTGCATCCCCGCCAAATTCAGATGTTGAATCCTGATGCCCGTTGTAATGGTATTTGGAGATGAGGCTCTGGAGAGGTGCTTAGGTCTTGAGAGTGAGGCCCTCATGAATGGGATTAGTGTTCTTATAAGAGAGACCCCACAGACCCTCCTCGCACATTCCACCAGGTGAGGACAAGGTGAGAGGTGCCTGCCTACAAGGAAAAGGGGGACCCTCACCAAAACACAGCCATATTGACACCTTGATCTTGGACTTTGCAGCCCCTAGAGCTGTGAGAAATACATTTCTGCTGTCTATAAATAAGCTACCCAGTCTGTGGTATTTTCTTGTAGCAGTCCAAATGGACTAAGACAGTGAGGGACAATTATTTTGCAGAAACTGCATTTCTGGATCTGGCATCTTCTGAGAATTCTGAGTCGCTTCCCATGCATTGTGAGCAATTTTCATTAGGTTGGGGGTGTGTGTGTGGAGAAATAGTGAGAAAAAACACTTTCTTAAGATCAAACATGAAGATAATTAGGACTATTTCCTATGGATGATTGTTGACAGTAATATATGTTGTGAAATCTCTTGGGAACCATTTCCAAAAACCTATTACTATACTTTTAAAGGGAAAGATACCATTTTTCCCCTATCTAGCTTTACTTCCTTCTTGAAATCATGTCATTTATAAATGATTGGGAATGTAGCTAATTTAAAACAAGTTTGAGGAGAAACTTGTATATTTCATATTTAAATATATAACTTGTATATTTATATATAAACTTGTATATAATTATATATAATTATAATATTATACTTAGCTCTTGTAGAGATAAAGTATTGGAGAGATAGGAAAATGAGAAAAGATCAATTAATGTTTCTTCAGGCATATAACTGAAGAGTTGTGACCTTGTTGAAAATGGATGTATCTATGAATTATCCCTCAGATGGTCAGAGATTAAGATATATAATGTGTCTGGAAATTCCCTGGTGGTCCAGTGGATAGGACTCCGAGGTTTCACTGCTGAGGGTGCGGGTTTAATCACTGGTCAGGGAACTAAGATCCCACAAGCTGCAGCTCGGCCAAAAAAAAAAAAGAAAAGGAAAAGATATAGAATGTATCATATTTCAGGTAAAGATACTGCCTCTCATCTTACCCTTCCAATAAAGTCAAATGCATAGTCTGATAATGATGTAATATCATATAGTAACCATTATAATCTATTGATCTATTGTCTTACCTTGATTGTTATTTTTAATAATATTTTGGATTCTTTACATTTTACAAAGCATCGTTGATGCCTGTATTTCATGCCCCTAAAGTATATGTGTTTTTCCCCCAACGTTTTTACTTTTCTAAAATTAAGGTGTACCATACAAAGACTGTCAAAAGAAGCTGCCTGGCCCGTAGGGAGAGGAAGTGGTTGGCTTTGCCTAACCATGTTCATATTTGTCTGGGTAGAGACGAGCTCCGATTGTAACCTTGGTGGGGTTAATTGCACTATGAGAGCTACACGTTAGATTCTACTTCATAGTTTTGTTACTCATTGTCATTTAAAATATTTTCTAAGAGATTGTGTCGTGGTAAGAGGCGGTGTAACATACAAGTTATCACCCTGGTTCTGCAGCTAGATTTCCTGAATCAGAGCCCAGGCCCACCCCTCACTGGCCCTGTGACATGGGCTGTCTGCTTACACTCTCTAAAATGGGAAAGTTCACTGTGAAGGTGACAGTGAGTTAATCTCACTGGCATTTTTCACAGTGCTTGCCATGTACTCCTTTATTCAGCAAATATATGTGGAGGCCCTACTTTGCTGCAGGCATTGCTCTGCCTGCCAGAGAGATGGAGATGGATTAGGTAACTAAGATGTGTTTGGAGGTCACTTTTAGTGTCTCCAAAGAAACAAATCATGTTGGATGATGATAATTGCCATGAAGACAAACAGGGGAGGGGGTGTGATTGGAAGGGAGCTGCTCTCATGAGCGTGGTCAGAGAAGACTCCTTGGAGGAGGGGACATTGAGCTGAGACTTCCGTGGTGAGATGGAGCCAACCGTGAACAGATGTGAGGGAGGAGGGCTTTCCAGGCACAGAACTTGCAGAGCACCAGGGATCGCAGTAGAAAGTGAGGTCAGAGGCTTGAGCAGGAGCCCAAGCGTTTGACCAGGTGACGGGGTTGAGATTTTATTCTGAGGACAGGGTCAAGTCAACCAGAGGGATCTAAGCAGGAGAGTTTTTTATGGTTAAATGACCTTTTTGAATGACAGTGTGGGCAGTTGGTAAAGCACATGGAGGGAGGTGTTTGACGGTAGTGGGGTAGCCCAAAGAGAACTGATGGTGGCTTGGCCCAGAGCGGTAGTGATGGGGATGGAGAGAAGCATATGATGCAACCTTTGTGTGTTTGAGAAACCAAAACAGTTCCGCGTGGCTGGGCCCACCGGAGGGGTGACTGGTAGGTGGCAATAACCACCGCTGGAATTCCACAGACTTTCTCTGATTTACATCTAGGTCCTTTATGGATGAAAATGCGCTACGCTGGTCAAAGAACCAAATTACATCATTGGGCAGTTGCTCAAAGCCAATAAGGAACATAAGAAACGTTTGTTTATGTACATGTGTCAGCAGAGGGAATTTAACATGGGGAATTAGTTCCCTAAGAGGTGGGAGAGGCTGAGAAGCCACCCCATGGAGGGTGATATATCCCAGAGACTAACAGCAGCAAGGAGCCAGGATCCCATTTCAAAGGGAAGAAGCAGTGTTACTGGAGCCCAAGGGAGGAGCCTGCAATCACCCAGGCCTGTACTAGAGAAGCAAAGAGAGGCCTCTTCCGCCAGACTTGCCCTCCCAGGCAGAGACAGAGGAGAGATAGCTCCTAGCCTTTCTGTCTCCCAGCAGTGATCCCAAAGGCTGAACCGAGCGGGAAACCCACCCAGAACCACAGCTTATGAGGGACCAAGGGATGCGGGAATCTACTGCACTATAGAGCAGAGCAGGGGAAGGGCAAAAGATACATCTGAGGGCAAACAGCATGGGTGGGTGGATAGGGGGATTGGGGTCGTTTGGGAGCTGGGGCGCTATGGCAGTGTGGACAGAGGCCCAGAAAAGGGACGTGGTTGGAGGTGAGCTTGGAAAGATAAATAGGGGCTAAATCCTGCAGGGCCTTATATGCATTTGTGCAGTTTGGAATTTATCCTCAGATCATTCAGCAGTCACTGAAAACCAGATCAGATGTGTGATTTAGAAAAACACTGTCCAGCTACAATGTGAATGACTTAAAGAGATAACAATCCTGGAAGTAAGGATCTCAGAACATTTCTGCAGTGACCTAGATTATTATATTGCCTGTAATTTATCTGGAAATACTTCAGCGCTCACCTTGCCCAAGAGCCAAAAGTATCTGTTAACCTCTGAGTGTGGTTAACTGACCGCTGAACGCCTTTAACCAGGAATGAATACTCTTAGAGGGGAAGTCGTTAGCATATGAAAGACACTAACCAGCCACTACGGATTCTTCCATTTACAACTATTTGACCTGCCCTGGAGGATTGGATAATTAGCATAGGGAACGATAGGAATAAATTTTCATTCTTGAAATGAGCAGTGTTAAAATAGATGGATTGGCCTTCTTGAAGGATGCAGGAACCCCGTGAGCCCAGCCTTGAAACCTTCAGAGGGGCCCGGGTCTGATGAAACCGTGTTCCCATGATTCCCTGAGGATTTTCTTACCTTACCAGGCTAGATCCTGACACTACAGTACTGTCATATGTATCTCTGGAGAGCCTTTCATCAGGGCAAATTTAGGGGGCCTCGGGGGCAGAGACAGGAGCTCCATGAACCCCACAGGCAGGTGGAATGGCAGTTTCTATCCCTGTGTGCTGATAGATGCTTGTGTGGGGGGCAGTGTCCAAGATGAGACTAACTTTCATAGTTACATTTCTGTCCATGAGTGTATGCTCTCCCCTACTTCTCTTGCAGGAAGGGGGACCCCTTCAAGGGCCTGAGAGTGGGCTCTTGTCTAACACTCAGAAATGAATTGTCTGAGGAGACACATGTGCTGACAAAGCAAGAGACTTGACTGGGACAGGGCGCCCAGGAGGAGAGCAGCAGCGTGAGGGAACCCAGGAGGACTGCTCTGCCACGTGGCTCGCAGCTTCAGGTTTTGTTGTGGTGGGGTTAGTTTCTGGGTTGTCTCTGGCCAGTCATCTTGCTTGACCCGTATTTGGTCTGACTCAGGGTCCTTCCTGATGGTTCATGCATCTCTCAGCCAAGATGGAGTCCAGCGAGAAGGATTCTGGGAGGTTGGCAGGACATATTATGGGCTGGCGTCTCCTCCCTCCTGTTGGCCCCTCCCGAATTCTCCCGGTTAGTTTTCGGAGGCAGCAGCACTGTGTTCCTTATCGGGACCTCTTGTTGCGAGACAGTTCATGCAAGTGGTTAGTGTCTTGTCTGGTCAATGGGGGCAGTTTCGGTCAGTGGTTCCCTAACACTTCTAACCACTGTGAAAGAAAAAAAATGCACTGGACAGTCGGGGAGATGATTTCATTTGGGCTATTGCAATAGGGAAAACTTTCATTCATGAGGAAATTTTCAAAGAAAAGGAAGAAAGCCTGGGGTTTTATAAAGGCAAGTGAACAGGGAATTCTCTACTTTGGGATTCTTGAGGAAGGATGGAGACCAGACTTATCTTGGACTATGCAGGGCAGGGTGGTCCTTTGAAGTTTTGTGGAAGATGAAAGGGTGGGCAAATTTTCAAAAATAAAAGTGAGGTGCTTTCTTAACTGTTCCCGTTTTCCAGGAGTACAGCCTTTCATTGTCACCACTGAAGGCTAAACATGACATTGGCTTTGGTCATTCTTCAACACAAGGAAGAAATGATCTTGGCCCATAGGGAGGATGAGACAGTGGAGAAGGAGACGAGTGGATGGAATTGAAGGATATTTAGGTGATAGAACTGAGGGGACTTGATCATTGATGAGTTGAATGAGAGTCAAAGGTCATGTGGAAGTTTCTGGCTTAGGAAGTGGGTAACTGGCAGTGCAATTTCCTAAAACACCAAACATGGACATGGAACAGATTTGGGAGGAAATAATGTTGAGTTCAATTTGAGTCTTTATTGAGGTCTAGAATGTTCACCTACCATGTGGTGTCTGACACACAGATGCCTCCGAAGCATTTGCAAAGGAATCGTAACACTGAAGCTGAGCGTGGAAGTTAGTAACAGACCAAGGATCACTGACCTTTCCCATTTTATAACTTGAGCTGCTCACTACAAAATACATAGCTTAGAATACATCTTTCCTGCCAAAACATGTTAACAACGCTGAAGGTGTCAATTAAGAGCTTAATGAAGTTAATCAGTGATTTCCGAAAAGAAAAAGTCAACGCAGAATATTTGCACAATTGAAAATCATGCAAAAATGTAAAATGTAGATTTCCCCCTTAGAAGAGTAAATGGAATCTCTCAATGTCCTTCAGTTTTGCCTCCTGCGGCCCAGCTCCTCCAGCAATCTCTATCCTTTGCACTCTCTCTGCTCCAGCTGGCAACATGCAGCCATTCCTGGGATGCTGAGAGAGAAAATCAGCCTACTTTCACTACATGAAAACAAAAACTCATTTCTCCCATGAAACATGCAATTCCTGTAGAACCAGCTGTATGACAAAACTTGAAAACACAAGCGATTCAGCCTGAGGGCCTGACAGAGGAATTATAGGTTCAGACTCATTAGCTAATTATAATAAGTCACATCAGCTGTTACTTTAAAAAAATATATATTGCCTGTTGAATGAGATCCTTGAGAACATCAGCATCTAATTTTCTGAATGATAATACAATGTGCTGGTGTTTTCAGCTGTGTCAGTAGGCAATGTGTGGTGAGGAGTTAAAGCAATTTTTGGCACAGGAAAAAGGCATCTGGACTGAGGGTCAGGAACTTTGCATTTAGTCCCAACCCTAACTAAACTGCTTCATGGCCTTGTGCAGGAAACTTAACCTTGGGGATTTCGTTTCTTTGTCTCCAAAAGATAGACTTTCAATTTCATAGTCCTAAGAAATCAGATTATTCTAGTCCAGTCTTCACACATTAAAAAGGAGGAAGCTGAATAATTTCACATTTATGTGAATTTATGTTTGATATTTGTACAGAATTAAGGAGATCTGTTGGTGATGGCTATATTAATGTAAACACACATGTCCATATATATTTTGGCAAAAGTTAATTATGGAAAATATATGAGTGTTTGAGGGTGACGGGGGACAGGAGAGACTGGGTATCACTCATCAATCTTCATGTTCTGAGTTGTATGCTTTTACCATCGGTCATGACCCTTTCCATCAATGGGAGAACCCCCCAAGCCTCCTTCCTCTTGATTTCCTGGAGCTTCATCCCACACCTCCAGGTGGAAGATTCCAAGTTTGGAATCCCTAGACCCTTCCTCACTCTGTAGTTACTTAGCTACATCTGCGCTGGAAAATGGAAACACAAAGAGAAAAAAGAATTTTAAAAGGCAATGGAACAGGATATCCAAGAACTGGGACAACTACAGAAGGTGTAACATACGTGTAATGTGAGCACAAGTGGGAGAAAAAAGTTGCAGAAGAAATATTTAAAGCAATAATGACTGATAATTAATGTCAGACACCAAACCACAGTTCCAGGAAGCTCAGAGGATGCACAAAAAAACAAAACCTAAGCATATCATATTCAAACCTCAGAAAATTAAATATAAAGAAAAAAAAATCTTGAAAGAAGCCAGAGAAGAAAATGCCTTACCTATAGAGGAGCAATGATAAGAATTACATCTGATTTTTCCTTGAAAATCATGCAGGCAAGAACAGATTGGAGTGAAATTAATAAAGTGTTGAGAGAAAAACAAAAACAAAAAACAACCAACTAGGTTTCTGTACCCTAAGAAATTAGGGTCCCTTCCCTTCAAAAGGGAAGGACAAATAAAGACTTTCTCGGACAAACAAAAATTGAAGGGATTTGTTGTCAGTAGACCGGGGTTGCAAGAAATGTTAAAAGGAGTTCTTCAGAGAGAAGGAAAATGACATCAGAAACTTGGATCTGCATGAAGAAAGGAAAAGCATCGGAGAAGGTATAGGTGAAGGTAAAATACAAACTTTAACTTTCTTATTGTAAGAAGTTGAGTTGAAGAGTTCTTTATGTATTTTGGATAACTGTCCTTTTCCAGATATGTGTTTTGCAAATATTTTCTCCCAGTCTGTAGCTTGTCTTCTCATTCCCATCACAATGTGTTTAGCAGAGCAGTTTTCATTTTATGTCATCTAGCTTACAAATTATTTCTTTCATGGGTGGTGCCTTTGGTGTTGTATTGAAAAGTCATCACCATACCCTAAGTCATCTAGGTTTCCTCCTGTTATCTTCTAGGGGTTTTACAGTCATGCATTTCACATGAACTCCCACTAGAGTTCACAACTCTCATAAATGTCCAGCCTGAGCCTCTAGCAATTCCTCAGTCACAGCCCAGGCTCTCCTCCTCCAGGACTGGTTCCCGCAGCTGCCCCCATTCATGGGTTTCTGCTCTGACTAGTTGTGATTCTGTGCCTTCTCCTCTCTGTCTCTAATTGGGAGGACAGTGGTTTGCCCTGTGACTTGACTTGTTTGATGGACCTAAAAGGAGTTTTTGATCTATCAGTTCGTTCAGTTTTTTTTACCTGTAGTTAGGATGGAGTGATGACTTCCTAGCTCCTTACATGCCAGACCAGAGACTGAAAGAGTCCACATGGTTATTTTTAAGCTGCAGTCTTTAACATTCATTTTATTTAAAGATATGTAAATTCATCTGACATAATGATGACCAGTGAGAAGAACACCTAGGTTACGATCCAAAGAGCTGAGCTTCTCTGCCATACTCCGTCTGAACCAGGACTGACCACCTCGCTGCTCAGGTCTGCTAACAAGACATGGAGCAGATCGAGTTCCTTCACCTTTTTAGGTATAAGGCATTTTGAACATTTGGTTCAGACTCTGGATAGAGACCCTCTCCAGCTAAAGATGCCCATCTGTCGTGGACCTGCTGGACCTGGGAGTGGGTACACACATCATCTGGAAGATCATCTGTAATTCCATCTCTAAGTCTTTATGGCTAATTCCAATTTTCTAGCTATGTGTGAACTCCATACTCACAGGTATTTCAGGATAAGTAGAATACCACAAAATGAGTACTAATAAAAATATTTATTGAGTACTTACACTATGCCATAGTCTTTTGTATGGAGTATCATTTTGGTCCTCACCATAGATTTAGGAGGGAGGCAAGCACGATGGTCCCTATTTCACAGGATATGTTCAATACTGATTATGTGCCAGGACTCGTGCTGAGCGCATCCTCCTAACAACCCCACCAGGGTTTGCCTTAGAGTTAGCTACTAATTTATCATGCCGATCAGGACACTTTTCAGAGTTGAAAGAACTTACTACTAATAATTAGACCCGACAACAAGCATAAATAGGTTTTCTCAATGGCAAACTGGGACATATGGCCCCTTTAGTTATCATCCTTCTTTTATAGAGGAGAAAACTGAGACAAGAGAAGCAAAGTAGCTTTCCGGTGGCTATATTCTAATATGCGGGTTAGGTTTGATTCCAGGAATATTGAACTCCGAAGCCAACAGTTAATCACAGCATGCTGGGATAGACCTGTGAGTGGCATCTGTGGTGAATTTCCCAAGTGTCTATCCTCAGATATCCTTCTAGTTTGTGTCATCAGTCTGCCCTTTAAAGGTGAATTCCCCTGTATTTGACCATGTACTAGCATCAGTGACTTTAGAGATAAGCTAATGCAAGCTTCAGGACCTATGAAAACGAGGATTATGCTTCACTGGAAATGCTCACAATAGCAGATTTTTTTTTTTTTTCTTCAAGAAGGAGAGCCTAATTACCTTTCGAAATTCCAAAAATGTCAAATTGATTACGGTGTATGCTTTTTTTATAACATCACATGCACCGGAGTTATTTTGGGATAATGAGCGATTTTAATCTTGCTTAATAAAAGCTATTCACAGGGCACTTTAGGAGGAGCCCTGCATATAAGTAGTTTTACTAAACCACTTTCCCCCTTCACTGGCATTTATTCAAGAGTATGCAAATTCTTCTAAAACCGGCAGCTAAATTTAGAAATCAGAAGGGCAGAGCTCTGGACTTCAGTAAATTTTCTGTTTTTTAAGAATGTAGCTGATAAAAAGAAAGTAAAACTGAATTTTGAATCTCACAGATTATCTATGTATTAATAAAAAGCAGAGATGTGCTGAGTTTTAAATTTGAATTCAGGCTTACAAATTAAATTAAATTTTAAGAAGATTTATTTAAATTCTTTCAGTCAATATGATGAAATAATTATTGAAAGATACATTCAGAGAAAAAATGCTTAAGGAACCTTTTGTTAAGGAACATTTTGTTTAACTTTCCAAGCAAAAAGGAATAGGAAATTTTTATGGCAATACTCTAGTCATGAAAATACGCATCTTATATAAGGAGATTCCCCTTGCTGGCCAACTGGTAAGAACTTATAGACTGATACAGGCAAGATCATTCAAGAGACTGAGGCGTTCATGGACTTGGTCTCTGAGATGAAGAAAAGTGGGCTCACTCCAAAGTTTCCATGGCTTAAACAAATCTTCCAGAAGTATTCTCTGCCCAATTTCTGCTCTAGCCCTTCACTTTGAAATCCTGCCACTATCAGTGTTCAGACGCTTACCAATAGAAATAGGTTTATGAAATGAGATCAGTGGAGGTTCAGGTGTATTAGGTTTGATGGAGGCCTCGTGGAACATAATTTTCTCTTGGGACTTTAGTTATCCTCCGTTCTGCCAAAGGTTTCTGCCTCTTCCAAACAGTAAAGAGAGAAATGTCCAGTCAATCAATATAGGAGAATAAGGGGATTTATCTGTGACTTCCTGTTCTGTAGTCTGTCTGCTCTTAGGGAACTTATCTTGGTTACCTTGTCTGATCATTTAAGATGTTAGGATTTTCCTCCTTACTATTCCCAATTTTTTTTTTTTTTTTCTGTTTCTCTGTCTATCTGGATTGCAAGAGACAATTTTATAGTTTTTTAAGGAGTCATGCTTACCTTCAGTGCCCTCGTGACCATCTTCATTCACTAAACAAGTACTTAGGTATGTCCGCTGTGGTGCAGGCTCTCTGACCCTGGTGAACAAAAAGCATCCCTGCTGTCAGGAAGCTGAGAGTCTTCCACCTCCTTCCTTTCTGAAAGCACTTCCCTTGCTTCCTCCTTTCCTGTATGCACAGGCTATTCCACTGTATAAAAATCCTTCTTTGATTTTGACCCTTTCCTCTGGTTGAAGTAAAACCTTTCTCCTTTCATTTTTCCTTAAAAACTGCCTCTATTTAAGGACTTGGAACACCTGTCCCCCCTGTTGTACCGCATCCCTTCCTTCTATGACCAATGGCTTCCTTCCTTGCCAAAGAGCACAGATTAACTTAGTTCGGAGTTAGTGGATCTGCTGATCCCTCAAGATCATTAGATCCTCCACATGTTCTACCCGGGGAAAGTGAGTTTATAACTTTTCCCATATAACTAATTATGATAGAAATGTCACTGGTGTTCAGAGGCTCTCCCAACTGGCACATGAGCTCTCCCAACTACGTTCCAGATACTTTGTATTGATCCTCTTATAGGACTATTGGACAACAAGTTCCAGAAATGCAAGCATGACAAAACCATGAAGCTAACAGCGAATTTATAGATGCCTTAGTCTACTGTGCAGACGAAGAAGCTGGGGCCTGGAGCAGCAGTGACTAACTCAGAGTCTCCCAGTGTTATAGTGTGTAGACCTAACTGATCTCCAGGTCTCCTGATTCTAGGGCTTTCTCCCTCTTTCACTTGCATTCAGTCCTCTGTTTTGTTTTTCCTCGCGGTGGTTTCCTGAAAGCCACTGAAAATATGATACATTTCTTCTCAGTTCGGAGTTTCTCCAACAAGGCCCCTAACAGGGAGAGCCCTCCCCAAGGAACACACTGTTCTTGGTCTCAGCCCTCCTGCTGACCCTCCTTCCCTCAGAGAACTCACACACTCCCTGTTTGCACCGTTTATACCCCCTCATCTAGACCTCTAATTACCACTGAATGCTAAGTTTTAGACTGTTGGTCAGGTAAGATACTTGCTGCATGGTCACGATGTATAGAGGAGGGAGCAGATCGCAGTGACCTCAGAGAGATACTTCTGTCCTGTCCCCTCCTCTGAGCTTCCAAAAAACCTTCTAAAGGCACTAAGCTTCAGAAAATTTAGGGACTTGTCCATGATCTCATAGCTAGTAAGAAGCGAACTGAGATTTGAACACTGTCTTCTGTCTTCAAGTCCAGCTGTCTCAACAATATCAATATCAGGCTGTGATATTGTTCAAAAGGAGTTCAAACAAACTCCTTTTGAACAATTCCTTTACTCTCCTTGATCCTCTCTGGCTAGAAACAACTTCTTTTGTTCTTGTAGAGTGAGTCTTAATTTCTTTTTTTTTTTTTTTAGTTTTAAAAAAATTTTATTTATTTATTTTTAATTAATTAATTTTTTTCTGGCCACGCCACAAAGCTTGTGGGATCTTAGTTCCCCGACCAGGGATCAAAACTGTGTCCTCAGCAAAGAAAGCGCCGAGTCCTAACACTGGACTGCCAGGAAATTCCGTGTCTTAATTTCTTAAAACACGTGAGATTCCTCAGCAACCTTTTCCCCCAGACTCACCCTTTTAATGTGACCTCCCACCCACCATTATCCAGAGGGAAATAAAATGAAAAAGTCAGGAGAGAATGGTCAAACCAGTGAGTATTTTTCCTTCCTGGTCTAGAAAATGGTGATGATAGTATTACCTACAGTACAAAACTGAGATTACATGAGATCAGCCTTGTAAACACTCTTCTGTGTGCTTGTCACATAGCTAGTACTCAATAAAGATTTTTCACCATGATCCAGAGAAAAAAATCCAGTCTTATGCTGTGTGTCTTTAGGGATAAAAGAAAAATAAAGGGAAAACCCCCCTCCGGTTTATTTAAATGAACATCAACAATTATTACCATATAAGATCTGTAGAATGCATTTTGATGTTCTTTGAGAGGGAAATCCAGCAAAGAAAAGATGGGAGAACAAACTGTCAGGTCTGTCTGTTTCTTTAATTTTTAATATAATTGTTGTTATTGTTTTTACTTATGAAAGGAAGCAGGCTCATTATAGAAAAATTTGGAAAATCAAGGAAAAAAAATAAACCATCATATAATCTTCCAAAGACAAAAGACTGCTGATGTCTGGTGTGCTCATTTCAGACTCTTTCCCTCTATAGGTTATAAACAGGGTCACCACCTCAGTTGCCACCCCAGAAAGCACCATCCACATTAACTGCTGCTCCATGGACACTCTCGGGGATCGTGCAATAAAGCTGTACCACATATCACAGAGAACGTATATCTGTATACATGGGCATTTTTTCTTTTCTCATAACTGTGAAAACTGCCTATATGATACTACATTTTACTTAATGTGAGATTGTATTTTACAAGTTGTAAGAACTGCTTCAAAAACATTTTTCAGAAACCAAATAATATTCCTTTAAGTGGTTGTGTGAAATCACATTTCACCATTACATAATTTTTTGAACTTTGGCGTGTTTCCAAATTTCTGCTATGAGTGATAACACCATTGCAGTGAACATTTTTTTGTGTAGAAAGCTTTCCTCTATATTTTGGGATGTCTTTAGCACAAAAGGTAAAAAATATTGTGTGGCTTATATTACCAGATTGCTCTTCAAAAGCATTGTGTCTATTTATATATCTCCTTCCAAAGGGGTTGGAGGCTTCGTATCAGTAAATCCCAGTGTTTTCTTAAAGTCAACACTTACTTTAGCTTTTACCTAATATTTTAAAGCAAATCTGGCTTGTCATCCCAGCACAAACAAGGAAATCTGCGGAGAAAAGTAGTGCTGGGCATAGTACTTGTGGCTTGAAGTGGAAACCCAAAGGAGTAAAAAACCCTGGTAAAAAGAATGTAGTTCACTTGGCCAACTTGCCTTCTGTATTTGAAGGTCACACATTTGTAGATACAAAGAGAAAAACAAATGAATAGCATTTTTTTCCCATTGTTAATATTACTAAGACTTATTTACAAACACAAGCCTACCAGTATTTGACAAACTTTTCTATGCTATTTTAGAACATTGGGGACAAATTCTAGGAGAGGCTATAACGGCAGGCGTTAAGTCAGCAGTGCAGTTTACACCCCTGCTACTCCAAGTGCGGTCAGGAAAGCAGAAGCATCAGCATCATCTGGGAGCTGATAAGAAATGGATAAATTGGGAGCTTGGGATTGACACGTACACACTACTACATTAAAAATAGATAACCAACAAGGACCTACTGTGTAGCACAGGGAGCTCTGCTCGGTGTTCTGTAATAATCTAAATGGGAAAAGAACTTGAAAAAGAATAGCTACGTGTATATACACAACTGAATCACTTTGCTGTACACCTGAAACGGACACAACATTGTTAACCAACTGTACTCCAATATAAAATAAAAATAAATGCAAAAATCTCAGGTCCCATGCAGACATATAGAATCAGAATCTGTATATTAACAAGATCCCCAGGTGATGCATATGCATGTTGAAGCTTGAGAAACACTGGTTGTACATCCTAGGGGAATGAAGCCCCAGTTCAGGAGTAACAAAAATGTGTTTGGAAATGACCTGAAATATTCAAGTTCTCACTGTGCCCTGGGTCAGGTGTCCTCGGAGCTAATCCCACAGGATCACAGATAAAATTATAGAAGCCCGTATCACATTGTGTTGGGATTGTTTTCTTGTCTGTATTTTTACGTGTTTTTACTTGTACTCAGTAACTTTTGAAGGGTGTTGCTAAATAGAGTACTGAAAACTAAGTACTCTTTTTGCAGGGAAATGAGCTACATTTTTTTCTTTACTTCCAAAGCCTACTTGGAGAAAAAGTACAGTGAAAATTCCATTGGTAAATCTCTTTTTAAGAGGGATATATATTTCTCCAACTAAAACAGATCTGCCTTCAGACTCCGCTTCCTTTCGGTTACAGCACAGTTAAATCTTATGCTAAATCACTAGCGAAATTGACTTTTGTTAATATTCTATTTCATACTTTAACGTCTTATTTGACAGGTGTGGTTGAGTTACTGGCAAGCATCTAATTTATGTCAAATCTAATATTATTTTCCTAGAGTGGAAGTTTTGCTTGTCTTGTCTCAGTCCTAAGGTAATTTTTTTTCTTCTCTTTTTCAGAAGAAGATGAATTGTGAAAGCAAAGTTGAATAACATATGTTAAAAGTTGTGAGAAGTAAAACGTATCGCACTTATTTTAAAATACTTGAAAATATATATACATATATTTATCCCAGAGATGACTTAAACATGGCTGAATGTTAACTAAACATTAAATGTTAAAAATTCCAAGTGTTATACTCTAACCAAAAGCAACTTTTCTGAGTAATTTGAGATGGGAGAAAAATGGAACGGAAGCTCTTGCAGGAGAATATCTTTGCTCAGACCCGGTTCAAATTTGTCACCTCATTTAATTCTGTTACTATTTCCATAGCCCTGAAACCTCAGGAGCACATGCAGTTCTTTTTTTCTGGAGTCCTCAGATGTCGTATCTAGCTGGGGTGGCGGGCAGCAGCGTTGCTAAAATGGAAGAGGAAGCACCTCAGGAAACCACGGAAGGCAACTGATGTTAATTGAGCATCTACTAATTGCCAGCAATGTGTAGCCACATCACAGGCATTGCTGTACCAGAACCCTCAATAACTGTGTATTATTGTCTCTTTTCACAGATCAGATGATTAACTGTTAGAGAAGTAAATAGCCATAAATGTACACATTTGAAGGGGTAAAATCTAGAATTAAAAAAAAAAAAAACCAACAGATGCATCTGCTTGATTCCAAAGCTCATGTTTCTCGACCACAGTGCTGCAAATGTCTCTGGCATCTCTGTTAGTAACTTGGGAATGAAAAAAGGGTGTATTTATTGCATTTTTAAATACAGTAAGTAGGAATAAATACCATGGCAGGGGATTCATCCTGGGGCTTATCTCTTGAAAAATCCTCAGGCTCCCTGGTGTCACTCAACATTTCCAGACTTCTAGAGACTGCAGAAAACTTTCTGCTCTACCTTAGCTTAACCAAATTCGTATTATTTATGATTTTATTTTTTACTGGACTAGTTTTACCTTTCTAAAGGATTTGTCTATCCCAAGGAAGCTTCCAATAAATTTTAGCTTCTGTCTGCTCTCTGCAGTGGGCTATTACAAGTATTCACTGACTTTGTTCCAGTTGCCAAAACCCTACCTTGGAGGATGGCATTCTTAGCCAACGTAGCTTAGGATCTGATGGATTAGAGGCCACTGGAATTCCTAAGGAGATGCCACAGAATGTGGAGGGGTCGCTGTTTTATTTGTCATTGCTTGGAAATTTGTCTTCTAGTAAATAGCACCTATTTAGCCCTTTTTCAAACAAAGGGCTGGTGGTATTAAGGCATGATCTATTTACAGCTTTACAGATTTGGGGTTACATTAGGAAATCTTCTCATTGCCAAGACAACCCTCCCTAAGCACCATTCTCAGCTAGGAAATACTTGTTTTCAAGCCTTTAGAACCCCCTTAAATCGAATGGGATAAACATGCACTTGGTCAACTAGGGATTGGTTCTGCTACCTTTTTTAAAGTCATCAAAACAAGATTTCCAAAATGTGATTCTCTAACAAGTCCTCCAAACAAGGTCAATGATTTGCTTCTTTTGCCTTAGTTTATTTTTTATTTTTTTAATTTTTAAAATTTATTTATTTATTTATTTATTTATTTGCCTTAGTTTAAACCAAGGTTGTTCTTAGATGAAATTTACTTCAGACCAGGTTTTTGCATAAATGCCTTTCAAACACCGTAAAGCGTACCCTCTCCATTTCTGAACCATCTCAAGAAGGCAAGCTGATTGCAGAGAATGAGGTCAGTCTGCACCCACTTTACAAATGGAGAAATCCAACCTTAGGTTAGATTCAATAACTGGAGTTCAAGAATGTGCCTCAAAAACTCAGATTAATGGAAGCGTCGGTCTCAATTTCACAGATACTTAACTAGTCCCTTTCAGGTTTTATTTCTATTCCCTTGAATATTTTGAATATAATTAATGGTTAACCTTGGCCAAATTACTGACCTTCTTTAAGCTCTGGTTTCATCATTGGTAAAAGAGGGATAATAATTGTAGTACCTCATAAATTTATCATCGCAGTTAAATGAGGGAATCTATATAAAGTGCTTACCTCAGTGCCTCGAACAAAGTCAGCAGCTGAGAGATGTCAGCTCTTACCTTCTCCTTTGATACTGTGGTTCATGCTCAGTTGGAAAAAACAGTTTTTGTTGTTTAATTTCACTGAAGTTAACATTATTCTCAGCCTGTCCCCGGGACTGCGGTTTTGTTCACAAATGTGACTCAGTGTCAGAATCACCCCTTCGCTCTTCAGAATACACACTCCTTGCCTTAGCCTTCCTGACTTGGTGCCTCTGAGCTTCTGCGGGAGGGCCTGAGAATCGGGGGTTTCTCCGTTCCTCGGGGATTCTAATGATTGCCAGGGTGGAGGACTACTTTTCTACAAGGTAGGAGGTGCTTACTCATCCTTGTTTCCGCAGTGCCCCCAGAAATTCAGGTAGGAGCAGGGCAAGGGGAGTTTAGGCATCACCTTTCCCTCTCTCTACTTCAAATTGGTGATATTTCACCTCAAAGTACTCAAGTGTGTGTGCATAACCTCTCCCTGCCTTGGAGCAGCCAGGCTGGACGTGGCCTTTAAGAGGCAGTGCCCCAGATGCACAGATTCTGAAGGTAGACTGGGTCTGGTCACACTGATTTCTGGGGCTTTGAATGAATGTCCAGTTAGTTACCTGCAAATGCCAGAGAGGGACATTTTAGGAATTCTCTCCACATAATTCGTGATAGCCTTCTCTTAACTTTGCATTTGGAAAACGGGGGTAAACAAGACTCCCTGCTCACGGAGCTAGGTTGAAGATTGGAGGGTCATGCACTCAGTGCTCAGGCCCTGGGACCTCCCAGGCAGCTGTAGGTACTTTTAAGGTAACAAACATCCCCTAAAATGGTTGTGGCATACATTTTGGGTAATTGATAGAAATGTTACATATTGGTTTTAAAGTAAATACTTCTCTTGATTTCATGCTCTGCATTGCCAGAAAGCCCCCATAGCGAAGCATTGCACTTTCCCAGTCAATCCCATTCTTCCCAAAGGCTCTCTCTTCCACTTTCTGCAGCCCCTTCTCTCTCTCTCTTTTTTAACATCTTTATTGGGGTATAATTGCTTTACAATGGTGTGTTAGTTTCTGCTTTACAACAGAGTGAATCAGTTATACATATACATATGTTCCCATATCTCTTCCCTCTTGCGTCTCCCTCCCTCCCACCCTCCCTATCCCACCCCTCTAGGTGGTCACAAAACACCCAGCTGATCTCCCTGTGCCATGCGGCTGCTTCCCACTAGCTGTCCACCCTACATTTGGTAGTTTCTATATGTCCATGCCACTCTCTCACTTCGTCACAGCTTACCCTTCCCCCTCCCCATAGCCTCAAGTCCATGCTCTAGTAGGTCTGTGTTTTATTCCCGTCCTACCCCTAGGCTCTTCATGATATTTTTGTAATGAGGTGGATGGACCTGGAGTCTGTCCTACAGAGTGAAGTAAGTCAGAAGGAGAAAAACAAATACCGTATGCTAACACATATATATGGAATCTAAGGGAAAAAAAGATGTCATGAAGAGCCCCTTCTCTCTTGTTTGTCTTTTCAATCTTCCTTAAACCCTGGGACAGTCTCACCCTGCCACGCCCCCACTCCAGCCCTCCCTCGTTCTCTCTCACTATGGTCAAATGACAGTTTGGCTGGTCTTCAAGTCCTGTAAGAGTTGGCCCTGGTCTCCTGACTAGAGAAATAGGGGAAGGGATACGAGACTCTGCACCCCAAAGGGGCTTTTTCTACAAAGTCAACTGTGCTTTCAGGGTTAAAGGAATGATGCTTTTTCCAGGTGTTAAACTTTGACTTTTTCTCATAAGGTTGATGATAGTCTTTTGTCTTTTGCCATTGCCTTCAAAATGCTACGAACGTTTTCCCTCTGGCCTTGGAGTTGTCTTGGTTATTAATTCAAAAAATTATAAATTTCTTGATCACCTGTTGTATCAAAAGCATGACTTATAGTGCATCTGTCTCTTCTCCTCCTTGGGGACACCATATGTCCATTTCTGGCTTCTACCCTCTTTTCTAAACACAAAAGTGGAAAGGTTGTGCTTTATTCAGTGAGTATCTTTTATGTCAGTAAATTATATCTGTCCCTCTGTCGCAATCTCACTTGTCTCTCCTTCACTTATCTTCCCTACTTGAAATGTCTCATTTATTCTAACCGTTTATGCAGTAGTGCTTTTAATTAACACCTTGCACTCTTAAAAAAGTACACGTATAGTTTATAATCTATCTTGGCCTCTTTAGTGTTGAACCTGCAAACAGAAAACATTCTTTCTCTTTCACCTGCTATCAATAGGTTGTTTGTACCTCATTGTAGAAAAGTTTACTGCATCACATTTTACCTATCTTAATAAAGCCATGACATTGCATATGTTTAAGTTACATATGTTGCCAGACTGAGAAAGTTGAATACTGCATGGTATCGCTTATACGTGGAATCTAGAAAAGAAAAAGTCAAATTCATAGAAACAGGTATTAAAAAGTGGAGGCCAGGTGCTGGGACTGGGGGAAGTAGGGAGAGGTTGGTAAAAGGATACAAACTTTCAATTGTACCACGAATAATTCTGAGGATCTAACGTATCACATGGTGACTGTAGTTGATAACACTGTTATGTAATTGAAATTTGCTAAGACAGTTACTTAAATGTTCTTACCAAAAAAAGAAAAAGATAAATATGTGAGGTGATGGATATAACTAGTTACTTAACTAGTGGGAATCCTTCCTTCCACAATGTATACATATATCAAATCACCATCATGGGCACTCCAAATACCTTACAATTTTATTTGTCAATTACAGCGCAGTAAAGCTGAAAAAGGTACTTATGTGTTTCTCACTCGTGACCCTCATTGTATTTCTCAGGATCTGCAGGCCTGGAGACCACTAATCCTTGGAGGTGGACCGCAGGAGCGGGAGAAGTCTGCAGTGTGCAGGGAAGCAAGGAGAAGGTGTCGCAGGAACCAAGGTGAGTGCCGGTACCTTCTCCAAGCACTCACCTACACCAGCCAGAGCCTACATGTCATCACTGGCTATCACCAGGGATACCCCGTAGGATGCTACTGGTTTGAACGGGAGGGCATTTACTTCTGAAGAGGGTGAGCACAAAGGAAACTTTGTGACAGAAGGAAACTTTCGAGGTAGGCCTTGAGGATTACCCAGGATTTTGCGGGGTAAGTTCCGGTGGGAGGAGGACTTGATCAGAACTTGTTTTCTGATGGGAGTGACCTCTGGGGATTGCCCCTGTATGGGAGGGTCATTTCTGCCTTTGGTGTATGGGCTGTGGCTATAATTTCATAGATGAGGATCTCCTTTGGAAATTCCCTGCCTTTAGGGAACAACGGGTGGAAAGCATCATCTATGGCACAGAGGGAAAAAAAAAAAATCACTGTAATCAATGCAGCAGTTGGATTTCTTTTTGGTATTTCTAGTATTAATTAAAATAGATAAAATCAATTATCAGTGAAAACAGAAGGGTGTTAAAGTTTGAAAAGCCACCATCTTACAGAAAACTGAGTTCCAGAAATGGAAAAAGTGGGGGAAACTAACATCTGTGTGCCAAGTCCCGTGCAAGGGGTTTCACATAGTTAATTTACTCCTTCCCTGTGGTGTCTGCAGCAGCAGCATCTCCTAGGTGAGAAAACTGGGGCCCAGGGAAGCATAATGACGTCACCTACACAAACACCTGGGTAGCTGGCAAAGACAGGGCCAGAACAGATGTGTCTTGTTTTGTTTCTATTTCCAATGATCTTCCCACCACACCATACTGGGATAGGTCAGCTTTGTGCTAAATTGGTCACAAGTTGGTGTTTGCAGATTCACAACTAATGCATTAGTTGGTTAGTTCTAAATATAGATGGGTATTGCCTTAATTTTGAATACAATGAAAAATGTCTAATTTATTTTGGGGGGAGTGGGAAGGAGGAGTTATCAGGATCTCTCAGGGTTCAGGAGAGACATCAGTAACTTCCACTCTTTTGACCCTCCGGGTATATTAAAACAGGAGGATATATACCAACCGAGTATTGTACAAACTGCGGGCCATTTTCCATGCTTACATTTAGCAAATTAGTAATTTCGAAAACCAAAATGAAGTATATTATTATACTATTTATAAGTTAGCCCAAGACTTATGAAAATATTGACTTTGCATGCACTGGAGGAGATATATATGTGTGTGTGTGTGTGTGTGTGTGTACAGAGAGAGAGAGAGAGAGAGAGAGAGAGAGTCTGTTAATGGGATGAGTTTTAAAGAACATCTTCTTTCAACTTGGTCACTGTATCAGTGACTAGATAAACAGGTTCATTTGGAGATAAAATCACACATCTAAATGTGAGACCTAGACTAAATGACCCTCCCTGCCGCTCAGTGATAGGCCCCTTATCAGCATTCTTTCAAGGCCCTGCCCTGTTTAGGAAACCCCCAAATCCTCACTGGCCGCTCCATGTGAGAGCGGGTGTCTGCTGGGACCACGTGGCTTGACGTTGGCGGGAGCTGCTGGCATCTACTGAGTTTGCTCTGACTGTTATCTGTTCTGCTTTCAGCCTCCTTCCAGGTCATGCTATCACACCTCTGCGTAATTCGTGGTGACCCTAATGTCCTTGCTTTGCTATCAGCGTCTTGATTGCCCTCTCTCCACTGTCTCTGACAGCACAGCAGTGCTGATAGGAAATGGAGAGAGAGCTTAGCAGATCTGGGGGATGCACCCCAGCCCGCAGCGGGCCAGGCAGCTGGGCAGCCTCTGGCACACAGACTCCCCCCACCCCGACTTCCCCCCAGCCCACATCCGGCTCCGGCCCACCGCAGCCCTCCCCCCCCCCCCCCCCCCCCCACGGCTGTGGACAGGCTCCACGGCAGACAGTAGATCTGGAATATCATTCCTTCCAGGGAGAGCCTGTGTGGATCAAGCCCCCGGCCCTTAGCAGGTTGCTACGTAGGGATTCCAGAACTGCCTCTCTGCGGCCCCGGGGACTGCTGTAAAAGCACAGCAGACTCCTCTCCAGATCCCGGAGCTCAGTGGATAAAGCTGAGCGAGGTGAAGCCTGGAGTCCCTTGGGGACGGGCATGCCATCTGCCCTCTATTTGGGACCAGAGAGCTGCGCAAGTGGACCACGGGGTGCTAACGGTGTGTTAATAAACAGTCGTGGGAGATGAAAGCATTCCACTCTGCCTCTAATAACTCCCAGCCCCAGGCTGCTTGGGCATAAGCTGGCTGGGAAGGCCACCCTCCCGGGCCAGCAGCAAGTCAGCCGTCCTGATAGTCAGTAGGGAGTTTCAAATGGCCAAACATAAAGTTGCTTTTAACATCCCTCTTTTTCATGGCAAGCTGATGTGCCCAGTACCTCTGTTCAAACACTTGCAGATTTAGATGGACTTGCCTCTTCCGGGGTCCTACGAATAACCTCCATCACTCTGTTTGCCCCTTCCCCGGGGTATACTCGTTTGCAGAGCCTCTGTGTCTAAGGCCAAGTGCCTGATCTTCCTTAACGCTGTCCTCCAATACAGGCAGGCCAGCTGCAGGGCCCCTGCCATTGGCCTGACTCAGTGCAGGGGGCCAGGAGGGTATGAGGCCAGACTGGACCAGACTAGGCTGCCCAGCCCAGCCCACCCTGCAGCTAGCATGGCCATGCACCAGCCTGCGGGCGGGGCTCCAGCTGCCTTTGTTTTCAGCGTGATTCTTGCACGCTTATCCCTACATGATGCACTAATGGGGTTGGAATGGGCATTTGGCAGAAAGCAGTGGCATCTGTCAGCTCTGTTTCACCAAGACTTCAGCTCAGAACCAGGCCCCTGGTCATGCGTTTCCACCCATTGGCCGTCCAGGTTATTGATGCCTCTGTTCTGCAGAAATGGTGCGGGGTGGGGGGGGGGGCGTGAAGCCTGGTGGCTCCCCAAGCTCTGTTTTTGAGTCGATCTCTACAAGCCAAACTAAGTTCCTAGTAGTATAGAACAGATTTGAACATTCGCAAACCACACTAACAGGTACCCCCGCCAGACCACACAATGCAAAGGGCGGAGGGAGATAGACGCTATTGCAGCGTGTCATCGAGACGTCGCAGGGGGTTACAGACTCCCCTCCCCACACTGCCCATGGACCAGTGAGACCCCAGGAGAAGGACCATGGGTCTAGAGGAAACTTCACCTGTGTTGGTGTTGGACCCTGATCTGCACAAGTAGCTACAACTTGCTTGCTCTGAAGCCTTCTACATCACAATCCTATGTCAGCCCACCTCTCTACCGCCATCACCCTAGGGCTGGTCTCCTGAATTCCAATCC